>NC_041391.1:525947352-526107579 GCF_002162155.2 Triticum dicoccoides | reverse complement strand
ACGCCGCCCTGACGCCGCCTTGACCCCGCCCCGACGCCGCTGCCCCGCCACCTCGACGCTGCTCCGCCGCCTCGACGCGACCCCGCCGCCCGGACGCCGCCCCGTCCACACCACCGTCGCAGAATATAACCGCTGCAGAACGCGGTGAGGTCTCATCTTCCCGTTTTGATTCATCCCATACTGAACACCTCCATCCTTACCTGTATGGTTGTATCTCAAATTCCTCATGGGTGATGAATGATTTTCTAGGTTCGCGTAGTTTACATTTGCTTTTTTAGTGTGGTTGATTCCATGTGTAAATGGACTTGTTGGGAAAATTTGCCGCAGTATTTACTATTGTAGATGTATGTGAGCTTACCTTTGCTCTTCCCATATGTACACCGTTCTTTTCTAAGAATTTCGTGAGCAAGTTTGTGGTGTTTTATAGCGCGCTGATGCTCTCTCAATCCCTAGGGAATTAGTACTTCTCATGTTGAAGCCTAGAACTGGCAGTAATACGAACATATGAAATATTTTTGTTCCAATTGGCAATAGTAGGAAAACATTCATTTTGATTCACTTGGATAATAAATAGTATTATAACTATTTTTTCATGAAATAATATTAATTATAACAAAATGTTGCAACGACCGAAAATGCAGCTTTCGAGAGGTTGTGGAATAGCATAATTTTCCCATTTAGATTTTCTCCAGGGCTTAAGTGAAATTCCATTTTTCAAAACTGAATTGTAATTAAGAATGTCAAATGTATGGTTATAGTGTGGGTCTGACCTTGTTTAATTTCTGCAATTCTTGTATATGATATTCTTTGGTGTGTATTGCATTCTCATCGTGGTTTCGCAGGGCGCCGCCGCCTCGACGCTGCCCCGCCGCCCCGACGCCGCCCCGACCCCACCCGGACCTCGTCCCCGACATCCTCCCCGCGCCCCACTCACCGGCATCCTCCCCGCGCCCCACTCCCCGGCCCCTGTGAGCTCCCCCTCCTCCTCTCCCCCTCTCCCCCTCTCCCTCTGCACAAGGTCTTGGCTTTTGGGTTAATACACTGCTGCTCTAGTACATTTTATTGGTAGTTCATTTCACTGCATTTTGTATCGGAACAAGGTCTCAGTTCTGGAGTTACATTGTTTACATTGTTGCGCTGATGCATTTTAGTGGCAGTGCAGTTCACTGCATTTTCTGTAAACAAGGCCTCATATTTGGAGTTGTATTCCAACTTGGGAAGTAGTAACAGATATAAAGCTCATGTTTCCGTCCTCCGCTTGTAGTGTCACAGTGAACTAGTAAGTTTTTTCACAGAATAATTAAGTAGTAACTTCTGCTTCTAGTGTCACATACTAATCCTAGTGCAACATAAACCTGCGGCAGGCAGGCCTTAGCTATTGTCGCTTATCTTCAATCACTGCATTTTATATCTATAAGCAAGGTATCAAAGTTGCGTCAGTTCGACCAAAATGAATCCTCGTAAGCCATGGTTTGGGTTTTGGTCTAGAGTAGAAGTTATCTCGACATTTACATGTCCAAAATTAATGCTGTAGAAATTGTGTTGCCCTGGGACTGAGGTTGCTCCTGCTGCTGTCCAGTACTTGTAGTGGTTAATCTGAGTCATACTCAGTTTTTAGAGAATTTCTTTTTGTTTTAGAGAAAAGCGTCATACTCAGTCATCGCAGGAACACATACAGCACGAGGCTGCATTCTCAGCTGTACGCGATCTCTGGTGAACTTTCCAAGTCATTTCAAGCGTGTTTTATACGACTGGGATTAACACAGATTAAATTGTAATGGTGTGACACGGATCTGAAAAATCCTAATGGCAAACTGTATTCTAGTCTAGTCTAGATGAAAAAAAACAGTATGGTACAAAGCCAGAACAAAGTTTGCAGAATGGATGACTAGTCTTCCAAATACTTAATGCTCCAAGAACAATAATTTCTCCAGCACTTAAACACAGTTGCAGAAGACCAACAAGTGTTTTTTTTGAGAAATAGACCAACAAGTGCTGCTAACCAAAGCTTGAGCAATAAGTTTTTTGTCACCAGTGGATGGCCTGCCCCACTGGATTGCTAGCCCATTTGTAGCGCACAAAAAATAAACTTAATTTCTTGTCTCTTGGGATCTATTTATTTATCAGAAACAGAGTACTCTGCATTTCTGAGACAATGATTACTTTCTATCACCACTAGAAGCAAACCATAATATTACTCCGTCCGTATCAAAATATAAGACTTATGGTACAGAGGTACTCCATCTTTGATAAAGGAGTAGTACATTATATCAACCGCTATGTTCGTGTTACCAAAGTTTATACAGCAATAACAGAATATAACTTCAGCTTTGGCAATTTGCGGGAGTGAAAATAAGAACCTCTTCTCCCTGGTTAGCAGTAAATACTGCACGGGCAATGCCTGCTGTTTTCTCTTCTGAAATTTATGAATGTCAGTGGATCAACATCTATGTGCCATAAATTGCCTCACCTCACGCAGCATGCATGATGCCACAATGTCTAGTAGCCAAGCAACTGGCAAATAATTATAGCTTAGAATAAATAAATCTGATGTAAGATAAGCATGGCATGAGCTTTAATTAAATAGCATAATACACGTTGGTAGTCCATCTCTCTCAAAAAAAAAATACATGTTGGTAGCAGATGATAGATACCAATCCATTGGATCATCAGACATATTAAAGTCTTTTTTTGAGCCCTTATTAGCTACTCACACTATTTGCCCCGCGGTTTCTCTGTCATGGCTACCAAGTGATTGACGGTGGGCTAGAAAAATAAAACCACCAAACTATCAGTAAAAGATGTGAACCAACATCTTTCATTGTTATGCATATCAAACACCAAGGGTTATTTTCACTTAAAGTTTTAGAATGGGTGCATTACAATTCAGTCTGATATCTAATAAGACACTCTGGGCTGATATAATTATGGAACAGAACCAACCATGATAAATAAAAGGTGATATTGTCTATGCATTACCAAAAATGTATCTTTGTGAACAAATAAATTGGTACCAACAGCAATGCCATCTTACTGTAGAATTAGAATACATGGACATGATCAGCTCAGCTCCCAAACTGACATTCATCACATCAATTTCCCCTTATGTAACTCCAGTCAAAATTTTATGTTGGTCTACCTAGTAGATGCCCATGGTTTGATTTTATGTTTGTTCCTATCAATACAAATGCTGAGCTATGTTCCATTTTTACTGTTCTTTGTGATAGTTTTTGCAACTTTACTTCCCATCTTAAGGCAAGCCCCATTTTTACTGTTCTTTGTTAGCAGAGCTGCTTGTTTCTAGTAGTGGCAGTGAAGTCCTCATAATAATCAGGCGGATGTTAACTTTCTGATGTCCCCAGAAGTTAACTAAGATTGTGGTGCTAGTAGAGGCACATTGTGGCCTTTTCATCCATATGAAAGTAGAGGCCCTTGAGTTTGCTGGGTTTGTGCTAGTTTGCTGGGTTTTGTCTCCGACCATCGTGTCGTGATGATATTGCAGGTACCCCGGGAGGCCCTTGAGTTTGCCGGAATGTCGATTAACTTCCGTTCCGGCAAATTCGGGTACTCCATATGTCCTATTTTCAGCAAAGGTCATGCTAAAATTTTCCGTGAATTTTAGCATGACTTTGCTAAAAATAGGACATATGGGGTACTTGTGACTAATGCATGGGCCGGGGTATCTTAGTAGTTAATTAAGTAGGATCAAGTGCCCCGGCGTACTTGTGACTAATGCATGGCTTTTAGGGTGCCTCGGTGTCGATAAAAATCGAAATGATGAAAGGTTAGGCTTTTAGGGTGCCTCGGCGTCGAAAAACCCTCAATGATAAAAGCTTAGATTTTAGGATGCCTCGGTGTCGACAAACCCTAAATGATGAGACCATGATCTTGTTCCTTGACAATAACCAACTTTTTGATCAAACTTTGTTTCTATTTAGAGAGAAACATGGCCCATAACGATGAGGCCGGGGGTTCGGGCGGCAAGGCATTCTGGGAGCTGTCCCAGGAGATGGAGGAACAACCTCACTTGTATGAGGCCGCCGCCTTCCCCACCGATCCTGAGACCACGATGGTGCCGCCGAGGATGACCACACTGATGCCACCACTGATGGTGCCGCCGAGGATGCCACCACTGATGATGGTGGCGCACGCACAGATGGCAGCCAACCGAAGAGGCAACGGAAGGACCGACGCCCGATCGTGCTCCGCACCCTCAAGGAGGAAGTTACTGAAGTGGACTCCAACGGGAATCCAACGGCGCCCGAACGAATAGTGAAGGGGTACTCGCTTCAGCTCGGGTGCATTGTCCGGAGCACCGTCTCGATCAACACCGAGAACCTGAGGCATCCTGACCGAGGGAATTTGCGCCACCTCCTCTTCACGAAGCTGCACGAACGATACAAGTTCCCCGCTGAATTTGAAAACACAAGCCTCAAAGGGAATAAAGTGAACAATGCTGCCCTCACGAAGATGAGCAAGGCCCTGTCTACTTGGAAAAGCAATGTGAAGAGAATGATCGAGAAAGGTGAGAGTTATCAGAAGATCAAGGAGAAAAATCCTTCGATCACCGAAGATGACTACAACGACTTCAAGATCAATTGCTCGAGCACCGCAAGCTCCCAATCAAGTGAGTGGGGGAAACAAATGCGGGAGCTGAACACAGGGGAACACACACTTGGTCCCGGCGGTTACAGAGTGGCGGAGCCTATATGGGACAAGGAGGAGGCGGACCATGCCGAGCAAGGCCTACCGCCCCTCTTCGATAAATACGGTGACAAGCAGACCAGGAACTTTGTCAGGGCCCGGTACAAGAAGGACCCGAAAACAAAGGAGCTTACCACGGATCCGAAGACCAGGCAGCTTGAGCTTGTTCTGGTAAGGAATACACCCCCTCCATATGGTTGCATTCTAATTAATGAAGCCAAATTTCTAAATGGTTCACATTCCTTCCGCAGGCGACTGAAAGCAGTAGCGCGGGGTCGACTAAGAGCAACCCTTGGGACACCACTCTAAATAGGGGGTTGAATGTAATGAAGAACAAGGATAAGCTCAGTAAGCCGACGTCAGCTGGTCGTGTGGCCGGCAAAGGCTTGTCGACAAAATGGGGGTCATACTATACCGCTGGTGTGCGGAAGGAGAAAAAGACCAGCTCGGAAAGCCAGGCGCGAGAGGTTCAAGAACTCAAGGCACAGGTGGCGCGTATTCCGGAGATTGTCCAAGAGCAAGTGGAACAACGACTCGGAGCGACGATCACTGCCCTTGTGCCTACCTTGATCTCGAGGTTGAGTGCGTGGATTGCGGGCGGCCAACAGGGGCCGCCCCCGATTCCTAGCTTCACGACCAGCAACTCGCATAATGCGATGGCGGGGCCATTGGTGCCTCCGGCGGAGGCGGCATTAGTGTCTCCGACGCCGGCACGGGAGCTTAATGCACCCGGGTGTACGCTGGCCGGCACCTCTTCAGCAAGCGGCCCCTCCGTCAACTGCACGCCCGCCGTTGGCGGTGCGTCGACATTAGCCAAGCTCGACGCCATCATCACGGTAACTAATTAAGCCTCTCTCGGCCGAGGACTTCATCTCCTTGCCTTTGACTGGGCATCCCTAACGCCCTACATGTTTTCGCAGGGCGCCGCCGACGTTCCATGCACTCTCCTCCACTTCGTGAACAACGAGTTGGTCGATGTCGCCAAGGGCAAAATCGTTCAACCGGGCAACCCCTTGTTCCACGGTACCCAGATGCCACCCAACTTGTTTAGGGTTCAACTGGTTCGGGGCTGCCAGGCTGCGACGACTTGTTACCTCCGATTCGACCCGTCGGGGCCGACGATGAAGACGTGATGACCCTCAGCGCCTGCCTGAGCTGGCCCCTGCTTTGGCCGAAGAGCCAGATTCGTTTGGGGGCGGGGGACACCACCCCAAAGACAACACCGCCAGTCGTGCCGGCGCCAAGTCGGCCCCATGGCAAGACCGCCGTAACGGTGCCGGACATCCCTATGCCACTAGATCCAAACATGCATATGGCACAGGATCAGCACGACGACGACGACGACGATGATACATTTGGCAACGTTGATCAGTACTTTGCCGAGCATGGGTACGATGGCGACTTCATGGGGCCTCCTTCTCAAGAACCAAACCCAACAAAAGACGTGTGCGATCTAGCTGGTACCGCGGAGAAGCCAAGTTGCAACAGGCGCCGTCTGGCGTTCAGCTCTCAGGAGACGCCTCCAGCTTCCGACTTCACCGAGCCTCAGATAGGCGAGGTGCGAAATATTATCATCCCCAACACACTCAAGAAGGCGGTCTGTGAGCAGAACTCGGTCCCATTACAGGAGAAGAAGAAGGCACGCAAAAGAAAGACTAAGAAGGGTGCGAGCCAGCCGGCACCGAGTACGATCCGTGCTCAGGACGGGCCACCTTCACCACAGGATATCTCGAGGAGGGTGCATGTGGCGGGTAGGGTGATGCTACCGACAAATATGCTCAATGCTGCAACCGGTGCTATGCGGAGTCTGCATGACAGTGTTCTTTCTTTGGAGAAGCGGCGTCTCAGGGAGAAGGATGTGGCATACCCGGTTTTCGCGGCCAAGGTGCCAGAGGGCAAGGGCTTTATGGATAACTCCATCAGGTGTACGATCGTCCTGCGTTTTGATGACATCCGCGCTATGTTGAACCTTCGTCCGCTGCACTACACCTTCGTTCGGCTATTTTCGCTGAGTATGGAGATGCGGATCATTCGCAACAAGACCCCGGACATCGTGATAGTCGACCCCTTCTACATGCGTGCCAAGATCTTGGGCAGCGCTGGGGACCGGCAAGTCACGAGTTCTTACCTCGAAGGCGTCATTCTGGCAAACCAAGATAAGGATAACTTCCTCGTGCCTTACTTTCCCGAGTAAGTCCTCCCCTCAACCGGCCCGTAACATATGAATTCTTACATTTCGATCGTTTTTCTTTTAACATTCCGTGTTTTCTGCAGTGACACACGTTGCACGCTCATCCTCCTAAGCCCCAAATATTCCATGGCCACGTATTTCGACCCGGACCGTCAGTCGAACGTAGACTACACAAATGTCAAGAAGGTTCTTGATGATGTTCTCCCCGGCTACGCCAAATCTGGAGGCACCTTCACTAGGCCTATTCGTAAGTACGGCAAGCACGTGTTCTCCCACAATACGATGTTCTGCTGCGTCAAGCAGCCGCCTGGCGGTTAGAAGGGTGCCTACTACACCATCCATCACATGCGGGCGATCGTACGTGACCATCATCAACTTCTGCTACCGAGTAAACTCAAAGATTGGGCAAAGAGCGTGTCGGCAATCCAGGACGCGGACCTCCGACAAGAATTCTTTCGCATCCAGTCGGAGTTTGCGGAAATCATCCATCAAGATGTCCTTCGTACCTCGGGGCAGTTCTACCTCAACAATCAACCGTCCAACAGTGACATCGACACAATGCTACAAATGCAGGCTGACAACGACCGTTATTTCATGACTCCCACGATAGACGGTGGCTTCATCCACGCTCCGGTCCCTTGAGTCGAGTCGAAAGCAGTGATGCTGTGTCTAGTTCTGAAACATCGATTGGCTCATGTTGTAATTAAACTTTAATGAACTTGTAGTATGTCTCTTTGGTTTCGAGAGTCGTTCAACTTAGATGTAATCGATGCTATTAATGTCTTGCTTTTCTCTTCTGATCGTTTTGTTGCATACTTATATATTGCTTATGTATTGTCTGTGAATTGGTACTAACGTTTCGTTTGGCTAGTGCATAGCGATGCCGACGTATGTTGTGTACAAGGGTAAGGTTCCCAGAGTCTACGATGACTAGGAGGAGTGTCGGAGACAGGTTCACCGATTCAGCGGTAACAGTTACAAAGGGTACACCACTAGGGCCGAGGCCGAATCTAGATACGCCCGCTATCTAGCGGGAGAGGGGAGGGAGTGTTGGAGGAACCGGATGAAGACGAGTTTCATCGTGATGATGCTCATCGTGATGACCGCAGCTCTCTTCTATGTGATGGTAGTTTAGATGATCGATATCGACTTGTAATGTGAAGACAAACTCACTACTCGCGGTCTCGAGACTTGTAATATAATGTTCTATCTTTGTTCGGTCTTTTTAATTCGGAGACTAATATGATGAATTGTATTCGGAGACTAATATGATGAATTGTATTCAAAGACTAATCTTCTATTGTATTCGATGAATCTGTTGTTGATGTGTGCTGTCTATATTTTGTCAAATTATACATTTTGTAACCTGTGCAAAAAACAGAAAATAAAAAAATAAAAAAAACCTAATATTCATACTAATGGCGCATCACATGACAGTGCGCCATTAGTATGACAGTGCATACTAATGGCGCATCACTGGGTAGTGCGCCATTAGTATGCCGCGGTTTATAATGGCGCATCCAGTGGTGGTGCGCCATTAGTATGCCAAAGCACCTGGGTATACATGGCCCCTGGGAGGCATACTAATGGTGCACCCTGGCCTATACTAATGGCGCACCCGCGGTGCGCCATTAGTATACCAGATACTAATGACGCACCAGGTGGTGCGCCATTAGTAAATATTACTAATGGCGTGCTGTTAATGGCGCACCACAGATGCGCCATTAATAGCCATATTAGGTGCGCCATTAGTAGGAGTTTTTCTAGTAGTGCCGGTTGAAATCATTGAAGAAAGAAAGCAAAGACTTCACACGAGTAGGATGGATACTCAATTACGGACTTCGGTTCCGAGAGGAAGAAGGGTGGGCGGGTGGGAAAAGAAAACAACTGAGGACTGAACTTGGCGAAGAAGAAGAGGCTCGAGTCAACTTGACGAGAAATGCATCGGATGGAAAGAGCTAAGAACCAACGATCAGAAAACCAACTGCGTGATCCTAAAGAAAATTTGAAAGGGAAGAGAAATAATTTAAAACACCTACATCAAGATTCCTTACCAGAGCGACGAAGGGGCTGAGGAGTAAAAGAATTCCTACTCTCCGATATAACTAGACTCAGAAATCAGTTTTCTTCTAGACTCAACAACGGCCAAACTACACGATCAATCAAGGGGCTCCTAGGGTCGGTCGAGGCTCTGATATCAACTTGTCACACCCAATATGCGACCCTATCCAAAAGGAACTCGAAGGTCCCACCAAGGATAGACCCGCATATTGAAACGCTTTTGCAAGGTGGATATCATTACATCAACATTACATAATAGATGGAGATACATACAAAAGGCATACAATGCCACATGAATACAACATCATCTTACATAAGAGCACCATCCGGCTAGGGATGAAACGCAAACAGAAACTCAAAGGACATCCACCCTACTAGCCCAGGCTGCTGACCTGGAACCTATCCCCTAATCGAAGAAGAAGCAGAAGAAGAACTCCAAAACAAGCAAACATCGCTCTTGCGTCATGATCATCGCATAACCTGCACCTGCAACTGTTGTTGTAGTAATCTGTGAGCCACAAGGACTCAGCAATCCAATTACCATGAGTATCAAGACTAGCAAAGCTTAAATGGGTAAGGAAGGGGTAAAGTGGTGAGGTTGCAGCAGCGACTAAGCATATATGGTGGCTAACACACGCAAATGAGAGCGAGAAGAGGAGCAAATGGAACGGTCGTCAACTAGTAATGACCAAGAGGGTATCCTGAACTCCTACTTACGTCAAACATAACACAGAAACCTTGTTCACTTCCCGGACTCCGCCGAAAAGAGACCATCACGGCTACACACGCGGTTGATGCATTTTAATTCGAATCTGGTGTCAAGTTATCTACAACCGGACATTAACAAATTCCCATCTGCCACATAACCACGGGCACGGCTCTCGAATGTTTAAAACCCTACAGGGGTGTCCCAACTTAGCCCATGATAAGCTCTCGCGATCAACGAAGGATATACCTTCTCCCAGGAAGACCCGATCAGACTCGGAATCCCGGTTTACAAGACATTTCGACAATGGTAAAACAGAACCAGCAAAGCCGCCCGATGCACCGACAATCCCGATAGGAGCTGCACATATCTCGTTCTCAGGGAAACACCGGATGAGACATCCTACGAGTAAAACCAAACCTCGAGTTTCCCCGAGGGGGCCCCGCAGTCTACTCGGTTCGGACCAACACTTAGACAAGCACTGGCCCGGGGGGCTAAAATAAAGATGACCCTCGAGAGAGACTCCCAAAGGAAAAGTAGGTGGTGGTGAGGCAAATGGTAAAACCAAGGTTGGGCCTAGCTGGAGGAGTTTTATTCAAAGCGAACTGTTAAGGGGGTCCCATAAATCACCCAACCGCGTAAGGAACGCAAAATCCAGGAACATAACACCGGTATGACGGAAACTAGGGCGGCAAAAGTGGAACAAAACACCAGGCATACGGCCGAGTCTTCCGTCCTTTACCAAATATATAGATGCATTAACTAAATAAGAGATATTGTGATATCCCAACATAAACCCTGTCCACCATAGAGCAATCTTCAACTTCACCTGCAACTAGCAACTCTATAAGAGGGGCTGAGCAAAGCGGTAACATAGCCAAGCAATGGTTTGCTAGGAAGGGTGAAAAGGTTAGAGGCTGACATGGCAATTTGGGAGGCTTGAAGAGCAAATGATAGGTAGCGCAGCAAAGCGATAGAACGAAGCAACTAGCATAGCAATGATAGTAGTGAGATCCAGGGTAGCGGTCATCTTGCCTGAAATCCCGCAAGGAAGAAGTACGAGTCCATGAAGAAGATGAAGCCACGAAGACGAACCAAGCGTAGACGAACGAATCCTCACGATCGCAACGAAACGCGAACTATCGAGAAGAAGCACACAACATAGTAAACACACCACACATGAACAAGGCATGATGCTCAACCAAGTATGATGCATGACAAGGCCACATGAAGCTACTCATGGTAAGATATGATGCAAACAAGAGCAACACATCAAATCTAGTTTAAATGAGGCCGGGAACAACATATAACAATTCCGGTAAGTCCTCATGTGCAAATTTTCGAAATTGGTCCAGATCTGAATAAACCTTATATTCAAGTTGTTAAACAGCAAGATAAGATGCACCAAGATGATCTACACGAGATTCTAGTCAAGTTACATATAAAGTTCATTAGATTCGGAGCTACGGCCTAGAAGATATGAGCAAAACAAGTCAAACATGGCATTGATGCAAAATGCATACAAACATCAAGCAAACACCTCAAAACAAGGATGCAACATGATAATATGAAACTATATACAGAACTAAGCAAGTTTCATATAGAGCACACTCAAAACGGAGCAACGGTGCAACACACACACACCAAACATGATATAAGAACAATCTGTCCAAAACAGGAACTAGGCATATTGCAAGCATCAAAACAATATGCTACAACACCTCAATATGAAAACAAAAGGCATGGTCATGATGTACAGGTAAGGCATAACAAAACATGAACACTGAGCTATCTCCAGAAATCACTAGAACATGCTCAAACACACATGGCAAGATTGTAAATAATACCAGTTTCAGACTTGTCAGGAAATAACATTAGGTTGCAAAGTTTAGAGCTATCAAACAACATGTTACAGGAACTTATCATGGCAAACAAAGGCATGGCATGAATCTACTAATTGCATAGAACAAAAGTCCCTTACCGACCAAGAGCCTAAAAGGATCAGAAGATATGATGGCATCCATGTAAACATAGCAAGTTATATGACAGATTCATACATGGCAGGAACAACAATAAGTAGGCATGTTGGTGAGCTTGAACCACTCACCACAAAGCAATACATGGCATGAAAAGGAAACCAACAGTAAGAAGACATGTTTATGAAGCTAAGAATGGCAAGAGCAAGTTCATAGGGTGCAAGGATCAACTACAAAAACCTTGGCAAAATTGAATAACATGTAAACAATCTGCCAGGAAAACATTTTGTAGCAAAAGTAGAGCACGAAAATGACATGCTAGACTACTCCATAATTTCAAACAGCGGCATGGATGGATAGAGCATAACCATATGTTCAAAACATCCTTACTGAAGTATCTCAAAATAAGCATGGATCTCTCTGTAGCAACAAGTTTACATGGCATAAAAATACAGCAGAACAGGGACTGAAATCAGCAACATCACAAGGCCTAGTTTACATGCTTGTGCTAGTCACCACATTGATCATAAAAATACATGGCATACACCCCTGTAAACATGGCATGGCATAGTTCAAAACATATGTAGAACTCAAGTTCATAAGATGCACACATCAATCATGGCAAAAATGACAAAACCTCAAGTTATAACAGTTGCAGCAGATTAACAGCAACATGCACTCTTTCAACGATGATTCAGGCATCAAGATGACCTCAAATGAACATGATGCAATGGAATGAAATGAAGTACTCGTCGAGGCGAACAATTTGGCATATTACACGCACGAAACGGAGCAGTATACAACAAGTTATGATGCAATGAACATAACATGATAATGCTGAAAATCTAGGACTTAGCAGATTTATACCTCCGCGAAAGTCAACGTGGGACGGAGGGATCCGGGATACGGGGATGCCGCGTTTGGTTCGAGGAGTGGGTGGATCTGGTCCAGGCGGGATGGATCTGGCTGGAGTGAACTCCGGCAAGCTCCGGGCGGCGCGGATCCGGAGTGCCGGCGACGCGGGCGCGACGTCCCCGGCGAGGAGGAGGCCGCCCGCGGCAGGGAACGTCGGGGCGAGACCGAGCGAAGGTAGAGAGGCGCCGGGAGGCAGCACTCCGGCGAGGGCGCGGCTCCGGCGGAGGCTTGGCGGCGGAGGTCGGCGCCGGAGCAAAGAAGAGGCGGGCCGAGCGGGAGGCGGAAGCCCGAGGCGAGGACGCAGCAGCGGCGGGCGGGAGAGCTCCGGCGTAAGGCGACGGAGGCGCCGGGCGGCGGGGCGGCGCAGCACTTCGGCGGCGGCAGGCGCGGCGCTCGGGCGGCGCGGCTGCGGTGGCGCCGGGTGGCGGGGAGACGAGTCGCGGGGCGCGGGCTGACGGCGGCGACCGACCGGGCCGGGAGGGCCGCGGCTGGGCCCGGCGGGCCGCGGCGGCGGGGCGACGTGGGAGGCCATGTGGCGGCGCGCCATTGGCTAAGGACAGCGGTGGAGATGCGTCCGGCGTGGACGGACATGTCCGGCGCGGCGCGGAGGGGAATTTGCTAGGGTTAGGGTAGAATTACCCGAAAATTTCAGGGGAGGCCTAGTTTTATAGGTAGAGGGAGCTAGGAAGCTCCAAATGGGGTGCGGTTTTCGCCCACACGATCATGATCGAACGACTGAGAGCATGGAGGGGAGTTTGTTGGGTTTTGGGCCACTTTGGAGGGGTGTTGGGCTGCACACAAAAGAGTCTTTAACGGTTACCCGGTTAACCGTTGGAGTATCAAACGACCTCCAAATGGCATGAAACTTGACAGGCGGTCTGTCGGTGCTATACCAAGGCTACTTGGCAAACCTCGGGCCATTCCGAGAACGTTTAATACCCGCTCACAACGAGAGACAAAAGGGGGACGCCGAAGGGCATAGGAGTGCCGGATTGCAAAACGGACAACGGGGAAAAAGCTCGGATGCATGAGATGAACATGTATGCAAAATGAGATGCACATGATGACATGGCAAAGTGCAACACGCAAGCAAATGACATGGCAACAACAGCGAATAACTGGCAGACACCTGGCGCATCGAATCCGGGGCGTTACAACTCTATGATAGATCAAACGGAAAGAATAGCTTCGTGATATTTTACTACAGACTCTTGAATAGATCGATCAAAAAGGATAACTTTGAGGTGGTTTCGTACCCTACAATAATCTCTTTGTTTGTTCTCTGCTATAAGTGACTTTGGAGTGACGCTTTGTTGCATGTTGAGGGATAGTTATATGATCCAGTTATGTTATTATTGTTGAGAGAACTTGCACTAGTGGAAGTATGAACCTTAGGCCTTGTTTCCTAGCATTGCAATACCGTTTGTGCTCACTTTTATCATTAGTTACCTTGCTGTTTTTATATTTTCAGATTACAAAAACCTATATCTACCATCCATATTGCACTTGTATCACCATCTCTTCGGCGAACTAGTGCACCTATACAATTTGCCATTGTATTGGGTGTGTTGGGGACACAAGAGACTCTTTGTTATTTGGTTGCAGGATTGTTTGAGAGAGACCATCTTCATCCTACGCCTCCCACGGATTGATAAACCTTAGGTCATCCACTTGAGGGAAATTTTCTACTATCCTACAAACCTCTGCACTTGGAGGCCCAACAACGTCTACAAGGAGAAGGTTGCGTAGTAGACATCAAGCTCTTTTCTAGCACCGTTGGAGGGGAGGTGAGTGCTTGAAGGTATATCTTTAGATCTTGCAATCGAATCTTTTTGTTTCTTGTTTTATCACTAGTTTAGTCTATAAAATAAAATTATAAAAAATGGAATTGAGTTTGCCTCATACGCTTCATCTTTTTAATATCTTTCATGAGAATGATGGTAAGGAAAATTGTGCTCAAGTGCTAGAAGAAGAAGTCTATAAAATGTTTGGCACTAAATCTTTGAATGATGAGCATGATTGCAATGTTGTTAGTATGAATTCCTTGAATATCCATGATGCTAATGATATGCAAAGCTACAAGCTTGGGGATGCTATGTTTGATGAAGATGATATTTTTAGCCCCCCAAGTTTGGATGAGAAAATATATTATGATGGTAGCATGCCTCCTATCTATGATGATTATTATGATGACACGTATACTATAAAGAATAAAGATAACCTTGAAACTTGTCATCTTGATTTTAATTTTCAATTGGATAATGCTTCACATAATAGTTATTTTGTTGAGTTTGCTCCCACTACTATTCATGAGAATAAATTTGCTTATATGGAGAGTAGTAAAATTTCTATGCAAGTAGATCATGAAAAGAATGCTTTATGTGATGATTATATTGTTAAATTCATTCATGATTCTACTGAAAATTATTATGAGGGAGGAATATATGCTTGTAGGAATTGCAATAATACCAAGTTTCCTCTCTATGTGTTTAAAGTTTTGAAGTTATACTTGTTTTGCCTTCCTATGCTAGTTGATTATTGTTCCCATAAGTTGTTTGCTCACAGAATCCCTACGCATAGGAAGTGGGTTAGACTTAAATGTGCTAGTCATATTCTTCATGATGCTCTCTTTATGTTTCAATTCTTATCTTTTATGTGAGCATCATTGAAATCATCATGCCTAGCTAGGGGCGTTAAACGTTAGCACTTGTTGGGAGGCAACCCGATTTTACTTTTGTCCTTTGCTTTTGCTCCTGTTTAGTAATAAATAATTCATCTAGCCTCTGTTTAGATGTGGTTTTATGTTTTAATTAGTGTTTGTGCCAAGTAGAACCTTTGGGAAGACTTGTGTGAAGTCTTTGCGATCATGCTGTAAAAAACAGAAACTTTTGCGCTCACGAGATTAGCTGCCCTTTTTTTACTGGAGAGTGATTTTAGGTTGATTATTTTTGCAGATGATTGATAGACAAATTCCTCACGTCCACCAATTTATGTCAGAACTTTTGTAGTTAAATAAGTATTTGAATGATACAGATTACTACAGGCTGTTCTGTTTTTGACAGATTATGTTTTCTATGTGTTGTTTGCTTATTTTGATGAATCTATGAGTAGTATCGGAGGGTATGAACCATAGAGAAGTTGGAATACAATAGATATTAAACCAATATGAATTTAGAATGAGTTCACAACTGTACCAAAAGTGGTGACTTGTTTTCTTATACTAACGGAGCTTACGAGTTTTCTGTTGTGAAGTTTTCAAGTTCTGGGTAAAGATTCGATGGACTATGGAGTAAGGAGTGGCAAGAGCCTAAGCTTGGGTATGACCAAGGAACCACAAGGTAAAATTCAAGGACAACCAAAAGCCTAAGCTTGGGTATGCCCCGAAAGGCATCCCCTCTTTCCTCTTCGTCTATCGGTAACTTTACTTGGAGCTATATTTTTATTCACCACATGATATGTGTTTTGCTTGGAGTGTCTTGTATGATATGAGTCTTTGCTTTTTAGTTTACCACAATAATACTTGCTTTACACACCTTTTGGGAGAGACACACATGATTCAGAATTTATTAGAATACTCTATGTGCCTCACTTATATCTTTTGAGCTAGATAGTTTTGCTCTATGTGCTTCACTTATATCTTTTAGAGCACTACAGTGGTTTTATTTTGTAGAAATTATGGATCTCTCTTGTGTCACTTATATTATTTTGATAGTCTTTTTGAACAGCATGGTATTTGCTATGGTTATAAAATTGGTCCTAGAATGATGGGCATGCAAGTTGGGTATAATAAAAACTATCATAGGAAGTGAATTGGATACTATGATTAGTTTGATGCTTGATAATTGTTTTGAGATATAAAGGTGGTAATGTTAGAGTCATGCTATTTGGGTAATTATGAAATTGAGAAATACTTGTGTTAAAGTTGGCAAGTCCCATAGCATGCACGTATGGTAAAAGTTGTGTAACAAATTTGTTGCATGGGGTGCTCTTTTGATTGCCTTCCTTATGAGTGGAGGTCGGGATCGCGCGATGGTTAACTCCTACCAACCCTTCCCCTAGGAGCATGCATAGTAGTACTTTGCTTCGAGGGCTAATAAAACTTTTGCAATAAGTATATGAGTTCTTTATGACTAATGTGAGTCCATGGATTATACGCACTCTTACCCTTCCATCATTGCTAGCCTCTACGGTACCGTGCATTGCCCTTTCTCACCTTGAGAGTTGGTGCAAAATTCGCCAGTGCATCCAAACCCCGTGATACGATACTCCCTATCACACATAAACCTTCTTAACCTTCCTCAAAACAGCCACCATACCTACCTATTATGGCATTTCCATAGCCATTCCAAGATATATTTCCATGCAACTTTCCACCGTTCCGTTTATTATGACATGCTCCATCATTTTCATATTGCTTTTGCATGATCATGTAGCTGACATCGTATTTGTGGCAAAGCCACCATGCATAATTTTCATACATGTCACTCTTGACTCATTGCATATCCCGGTACACCGTGGGAGGCATTCATATAGAGTCATATCTTGTTCTAGTATCGAGTTGTAATCCATGAGTTGTAAATAAATAGAAGTGTGATGATCATCATTATTAGAGCATTGTCCCTTGAAAAAAAGGCCAAATAAAAAAAGGCAAAAAAAGAAACGCAAAAAAAGGCCCAAAAAAAGGGGGACAATGTTACTATCCTTTTCCACACTTGTGCTTCAAAGTAGCACCAAGATCTTTATGATAGAGAGTCTCTTATTTTGTCACTTTCATATACTAAGTGGGAATTTTTCATTATAGAACTTGGCTTGTATATTCCAATGATGGGATTCCTCAAAATGCCCTAGGTCTTCGTGAGCAAGCAAGTTGGATGCACACCCACTTAGTTTCTTTTGTTGAGATTTCATACATTTATAGCTCTAGTGCATCCGTTTCATGGCAATCCCTACTTCTCATGTTGACATCAATTGATGGGCATCTCCATAGCCCGTTTATTAGCCTCGTCAATGTGAGACTTTCTCTTTTTTTGTCTTCTCCACACAACCTCCATCATCATATTCTATTCCACCCATAGTGCTATATCCATGGCTCACGCTCATGTATTGCATGAGAGTTGAAAAAAAAGTTGAAGCGCGCTAAAAGGTATGAACCAATTGCTTGGCTGAAACCGGGGTTGTGCATGATGGGAGTATTTTGTGTGACGGAAATGAAACATAGCCTAACTATATGATTTTGTAGGGATAAACTTTCTTTAGCCATGTTATTTTGAGAAGACATGATTACTTGTTAGTATGCTTGAAGTATTACTATTCTTATGTCAATATGAACTTTTATCTTGAATCATTTGGATCTGAATATTCATTCCACAATAAAGAAATTACATTGAGAAATATGCTAGGTAGCATTCCACATCAAAAATTCTGTTTTAATCATTTACCAACTCGAGGACGAGCAGGAATTAAGCTGGGGGATGCTTGATACGTCTCCAACGTATCTATAATTTTTGATTGTTCCATGCTATTATATTACCCGTTTTGGATGTTTATGGGCTTTACTATACACTTTTATATCATTTTTGGGACTAACCTACTAACCGGAGGCCCAACCCAAATTGTTGTTTTTTTGCCTATTTCAGTGTTTCGAAGAAAAGGAATATCAAACGGAGTCCAAATGGAATGAAACCTTCGGGAGAGTTATTTTTGGAACGGAAGCAATCCAGGAGACTTGGAGTAGACGTCAGTGAAGCAACGAAGAAGCCACGAGGCAGGGAGGCGCGCCCTACCCCCTGGGCGTGCCCCCACCCTCGTGGGCCCCTCATGGCTCCCCTGACCGATGTCTTTCACACACACACACACACACACACACACACACACACACACACACACACACATATATATATATATATATATCCATATACCCCGAAAACATCCAGGAGCATAATAGATTGGGAGTTCCGCCGCCGCAAGCCTCTGTAGCCACCAAAAACCAATCGGGACCCTGTTCCGACATCTTGCCGGAGGGGGGATCCCTCACCGGTGACCATCTTCATCATCCCGGTGCTCTCCATGACGAGGAGGGAGTAGTTCACCCTCGGGGCTGAGGGTATGTACTAGTAGCTATGTGTTTGATCTCTCTCTCTCTTTCTCTCTCTCTCTCTCGTGTTCTTGATTTGGCACGATCTTGATGTATCGCAGCTTTGCTATTATAGTTGGATATTATGATGTTTCTCGCCCTCTACTCTCTTGTAATGGATTGAGTTTTCCTTTTGAAGTTATCTTATCGGATTGAGTCTTTAAGGATTTGAGAACACTTGATATATGTCTTGCATGTGCTTATCAGTGGTGACAATGGGATATTCACGTGATCTACTTGATGTACGTTTTGGTGATCAACTTGCGGGTTCAGTGACCTTGTGAACTTATGCATAGGGGTTGGCACACGTTTTTCGTCTTGACTCTTCGGTAGAAACTTTGGGGCACTCTTTGAAGTACTTTGTGTTGGTTGAATAGATAAATCTAAGATTGTGTGATGCATATCGTATAATCATGCCCACGGATACTTGAGGTGACATTGGAGTATCTATGTGACATTAGGGTTTTGGTTGATTTGTGTCTTAAGGTGTTATTCTAGTACGAACTCTATGATAGATCGAACAGAAAGAATAGCTTCGTGTTATTTTACTACAGACTCTTGAATAGATCGATCAGAAAGGATAACTTTGAGGTGGTTTCGTACCCTACAATAATCTCTTCGTTTGTTCTCCGCTATTAGTGACTTTGTAGAGACACTTTGTTGCATGTTGAGGGATGGTTATATGATCCAGTTATGTTATTATTGTTGAGAGAACTTGCACTAGTGAAAGTATGAACCTTAGGCCTTGTTTCCTAGCATTGCAATACCGTTTGTGCTCACTTTTATCATTAGTTACCTTGCTGTTTTTATATTTTCAGATTAAAAAATCCTATATCTACCATCCATATTGCACTTGTATCACCATCTCTTTGACGAACTAGTGCACCTATACAATTTGCCATTGTATTGGGTGTGTTGGGGACACAAGAGACTCTTTGTTATTTGGTTGCAGGATTGTTTGAGAGAGACCATCTTCATCCTACGCCTCCCACGGATTGATAAACCTTAGGTCATCCACTAGAGGGAAGTTTTCTACTGTCCTACAAACCTCTGCACTTGGAGGCCCAACAATTTCTACAAGGAGAAGGTTGTGTAGTAGACATCACATGCTCGTGCAGCTTGGCCAGCTCCTTCAGAATGTCGCTCTGTAGAACTAGCATTTCCTCCTCGGGGCGGCCGGTCAACATACCTATATCAACCAAACTATCATATTCTGCATTATATGATCCTATCAATAATCCGGATGGTTCATAAGACATATCGAATATGTTGCCCTTCAGCTTCTGGTTTTCTTGTTGTGCCTCTAAGAGTTGAGCCTTCAAGCTCTTTATCTCTTCGGCCTGTTTCCTTACTTCTTCCTCCAGTTTTTTATCGTTGCCATAGTACATTGGGGCACTCTTTATTTCTTCGAGCTCCTGGGTCAGTGTACTATTCTTCTTCTTGAGAACCTATGGTCATCAAATGATCCTTAAATCAGTTTGGTCACCCACTTTAAGTCTAGGGGGCTACTATACCACTATCTATTCATTAAGTTACTGAAATTTTTCACCTGCATATCCTTTGAGAATAGGCGAGCGACCCCGGTGAGTCCATCCCGGACTGCTCGGATATAAGCACCAACAGTGCTTAGGGCGTTGAACTCTGGCTCTGTTAAGGTAGGGGTGCGTAAGGCTTATTTTAAGTGATGATGGTTCTCACACTCTCGACTTCGGAGTTGGTCATGAACATCTCATCCGGCTCTCCGTGCAACGAGTGAGTATGCGCTGCATCAGCATGCGCCCCCATCCCGATTGGTATCTCCACCGCCGGGTTAGACGCATTTCGGCTAGCTGGGACCTTACCCATGGTGAGCCGAATACCCCTCATGTGATAACAGAAGGAGGATTCGAATGAAGGTATGACTTCACGACCGAATAATAACAAAGAAGTATATACCTTTTCGGTGGTGGAGCCGGTTTGGTGGTGCTGCCAACCTCCTTTCATTTTGCACAACCCTTCCGCGAAGATGCTGACCTTTTCTTGGACGCCCTCCCTTGGGTGTGGCTCGCTGAGCACCGATCCTGCGAAACATGGTCCAATGTAGAGGATAAGGAGACAGGTGGAAGTATCCCACTTCTTTGAATACAGTTTCCAAACACTTACCTTCACGAAGGGATAGAGGTCGGGGTAGTCAGCCATAATTGCCACCTCCGAGCCATCAAGGCTCGCTTGATAGTAGACTCCATCTTTGAACTCTACAAATACGTCCGGAGCCTCACGGAATCTGGGGTCTTCATTGCGATCATGATCCTCTGGCTGGGGGCGGGGCAGTTAATGTTCTTGACAACCTGCCTCCATGACTGTTCAAAAAATAAATAGCCAAGATATCCGGTCAATGCATCCCTATGGATAAAAGAGCATTGAGAAAAAAACCGCCAGAGGAAATCGTGGAACATCTCTTCTTCGCGTGCCCTTTTGCCAAACAATGCTGGAGTAAGGTTGGTCTGACCTGGCCAGGAGGAACCAATAGGCTAGCCATCTTGCATGGTGGGAGAGAGAGCTGGCGTCGGCCGCTTTTCATGGATATCTTCCTACTTGCTGCTTGGAGCCTATGGATGGAAAGAAACAACCAACATTTTAGGGGGATCCCGCGCTCGTTCGTGGCGTGGTTAGCTAGGTTCAAACATCTGTTGGGTTTGGTGATCCATAACTGTCCTGAGAAAGTTCATCCTTTTCTCTCTGATTTCATTGTAAGTTTGGACCGCTAGTTTTTGTTTCTGCAACCCTTACGGCCGGGGGGCCTAAAACCCATTGTAACACACTTGTAACTGTTATGTTGTGAGTAATACAAAGTCAGTGGGAGCCTCTCCCACTGTCACTAATTCTTCAAAAAAAAGAGCATTGAGCAATTAATAAACTTACCCATTCAATAGGAGCGTACATGGAGTAGGCTTCTCGGCAATTTACACGCATGAAGTCTTCTTCTTCTCCTTTATATAAGTCGGCCAGAGCTGCCTCTAATGCGTCTTCCTTCCCGTTGTAGTTCCATAAGGGAGTTACTCGGGATTGAAGTGGCTGGATGCATCTCTTTATCATGATAGCCATAACTTCTACTATGGAGAGTCCAGAATGGGTCAGTAGCTTGATCTTGTTTACCAAGTTCATCATCTCCGCACTGTCTTCTTGGGTGGAGGATTTGAGATGCCAGCTATATAGCTTATTTAAGGGGGCGCTGGAAAATTCTGGCAGTCCACGCCGAACAGGGTCCGGAAGGGGTACATCGTCTGTGTAGAACCATTCCGAAGACCAATCGGCAAACCCTTCCTTCGGAGTCCCGATGGGGTAACTGGATCTGGCTATATGTCATACTTCGGCACCATCCACTTTGAAAATAGACCCGCCGCCCTGATGGCGGGGGACGAGGCAGAAGAACTTTTTCCATAGTTCGAAGTGAGCCTTGCAACCCAAGAACAATTCACAAAGAGCGACAAAACTGGAGATATGTAAAATAGAACCTGGTGTGAGGTTGTGTAGCTGGATCCCATAGTTTCCCAGTAGGCCCCAAACGGAGGGGGTCTATTGGGAATCCCACACCCCTGAAAATAAAAGAGGTGAAACTCACCCTCCCCCTTGACTGGGATTGGGGAAATTCTCCGCCAATGCATCAACACCTATGGTGGTTAGCCCCGCCTGTACGGAGACTAGATCTGGGGGAGGGAGGCATCCTTGCGTCCGGAGTCGACTAAGCTGGAGGTGAGATACGGAACAACTCTACCAGTCCCCCTCTTGAGGGCCATGAGGACGTGAGGAGGAACCAGGGGCGCTCGTCATGGTCTTTTTTTGTGGCTTGCTCTGTTGCTTTTGGGTGTGATGCAAGATGACGGTTTAGAGATATTGCCTCGCTTTATAGGTGTGGTTTGTGACTGCCAGGAATATTAAAATACAAGGATAACAGACCGTTCGCATTCACTCAAATGCGTGGAGAGGCGACGGCGGGGAGGAATCATAAATACAGGATGCGAAAGCCGACGCCGGACTGTCTTCAATCTGGAGTACAATGGCAAACCCGCCTTGCAAAGCCGAAGACTTGTGTCCGCATACTACATCGACATCGAAGGCAAGTTTGGGGGCTACTGAGGGAGTCCTGGATTTAGGGGTCCTCAAATGTTCGGCCTAGGAGTTTGGGCTGGGTTGCATGGACCGCACAGGATCATGTCTAAGATCATCTACTGTGTCCGGATGGGACTTCTCAACACATGGACATCATGAATAGAGTCCGGAAGTTTCCTTCCCTGATAAACCAACTTTGTACAATCCATATACCCCCTCCGGTGTGTATATAAACTGGAGGGGTTAGTCATAGAAGGAAACTTTTCACCATCATCGAAATCCTCATAGGCTAGACATCTAGGGCTAGCCATCACGATCTCTAGGTAGATCAACTCTTGTAATCTTCATACTCGATAATCATAATCAAGCAGGAGTAGGATTTTACCTCCATTAAGAGGGCCCGAACTTGGGTAAACATTGTGTCCCCTGGCCTCTTGTTAACATTGATCCTTAGATGCATAGCTTGGGCACCCCTACCCGAGATCTTCCGGTTTTGACACTGACAGTCACCCTGATGATATTTAACATACGCGAGATGTTTTCGGAGGAATGTGCCGATTGTTGTTGTAGGGGGTCACGCCTCCTGTGTTCCTCCTCTATGATCTTTTCATAGTAGGAGGAACAAAGGAAGAGTGACCATCACCGACAGTCGATGAGAGTTGTTTTTGGAGGAATAAAATTGACTTTTGACGATGGTGGTCAATCAGGGCGATTTCTTCTTGTGATATATATTTGTCATGCACGATGGACTCGCCCAGCTTGACCATTCGAAAGTCGAAATATCCGTGAGATAGTGTCCACCATATATACCACCACCAGAGAGAGTTCCACCATATATACGTCAGATAGATGAGAGTTGTTGGAGAAAGAAAATCGTATTTTATCGATGGCAGTCGACCTGGGCAAGTTCGTTTTGTGATATACATTTGTCACGCACGATGGACTCGCTAGCTCGACCATCATTAATAGTCAAAATATCTTGTGAGAGAGTGTCCACCATATATACCACCACCAGAGAGAGTTCCACCATATATACGCGAGAGAGAAGAGAGTTGTTCTTGGAGAAAGAATATCGTCTTTTGCTGATGGCGGTCGATTTATGCGAGTTCGTCCTGTGATATACATTTTTCACGCATGATGGACTCTCCCAACTCAACCATCACTGAAAGTCAAAATATCCATGAGAGAGTGTCCATCATGATTAATTTGCTTAGAAGTAATCTTTGATGTTTGATTCTTATGCTATTTTTCATTGTGTGATGAAAGGTGTTAGCATCGATCGATTTTGTGGCTATGGCTTCCTCCGATGACGCATCTTCCATTAGGGTCGACTCCGCGGTCAAAGAGAAGCTTGCCGAGGACCGCTTCGTGGCGCTCATTGAGAAGCACCCGCAACTGATCCTAGTAAAGTATTTTGAGAATCTAGCCAAGAAGAATCTGCCAGCTAAGGAGAAGAAGGCCCCACCATGTAAGGAGTGTGACGACTCGATTCCATTGAGTCCACCGACGTACATTCTCGACGACGCTTGGTCCTCCATCATGGGGGATGCCTCGATGTGCTATGACTCCATGATCATCGGTTTCACCAACTACACCTCCGAATAGTCCACCTAGATAGTTTGGCATTGATTTAGTGATATAATCATGTAGGTGCTGATATGGATTACTTAGATTGCCACTTGCAATGCTTTTGATGGTATGAGTGATGAACGCTTACGTGGATTATGTATGATGTGATATTTTTAACCTTGCATTCCTGCTCTGCCTTTTTTCTCTATCTTTGTAGATGAAATGCTATGTGATGTACATAGGTAGATGTCCAGGAGTTTAGGATTCACGGTCTGAATGCAATGAACAAGTGATTTACTACGAATGCAGCTCCAATGACTAGTTCAATAGCAGAGAGAAGGCAGGGTATCATTACAATCAGTATGTGCTTAAGCAGAAGAGAAAATCTGAATTATTGGGTTTAGTGGATGGGTTCAGTGGATGTGCTAGCCAGAAATGGCCGTGCATTGACCACTTTATTGTTTAGTAACTAGGCATTTGTACTAAAGAGATACCTTGTGATTTCAGAAGAAGTTCATGTGAACTATTTTATATAATGGTTATGTGAGTTTGTTGTTAGACACTGAGACTTGAAATGCATGTTTGTGTATTGTATATGTACTTTTGCGGCAGGGATCGGGGGGAAAGCAGTAGAAAGTGGACTGGGAACGGATCTTTGCCGAGAGTGGCTCTTGGCAAAGAGGCATGCGCTGGCAGTTGGCTGTGGTTGTTTTTCCGAGAGCCACTCTCAGCAAAGTGGCATGCTGTAAGGGCATATTTATCCCTAAGGTGATTTGGTGATTGATGACAATGCTTTTAGGGACTAATCGTGTGCCTTGAGTATCTCAGACAATTCGTCACTAGGCACAAGACGGTTTGCTGCCCCTCGAAGACTATTGAAGACGGCGTTTTCCTACGGTTCTTTTCGGTGGTTTTGAGTCGTAGAAAAGTCGTACTATTAAGAGGGGGTCCGCGTTGGAAAGGTTTGTGTGGAATCATCACGTACACGTTTTCTTCCTTTACACCGCATTTCCCTCTGCGCTTTGGAGCATCCTCCATTTTCTCCATATTCTGCAAAAAGAAGGATTCCTAGTGTTGCTGTTCTGAGGCATGCGGTAGTACTGCTCTTCGGGGCGGTAGTACCGCAGGCACCCGCGGTAGTACCGCACGCCGTTGCGGTAGTACCATAGGTTCCCACGGTAGTACCGCTCTTAAGGAGCGTGAAAGGATCGAGAATCGGTGTCTAGAGGGGGGGTGATTAGACACTAAGCAAGAAAAGTTGCAGTTTTTAATTTCTTTAAGTTGAAGTGGAGTTTTGGCACAAGTTTAACAATCACAATACATATCAAGCAAGCATGCAAAGAGTATATGAGCAGCGGAAAGTAAAGCATGGAACTTGCAAGAATGTAAAGGGATGGGATTGGAGTGTGCAAACGCAATTTGGAGACACGGAGATTTTTGAGACGTGGTTCCGATGGGTGGTGCTATCGTACATCCATGTTGATGGAGACTTCAACCCACGAAGGGTAACGGCTGCGCGAGTCCACGGAGGGCTCCACCCACGAAGGGTCCACGAAGAAGCAACCTTGTCTATCCCACCATGGCCGTCGCCCACAAAGGACTTGCCTCACTAGGGTAGATCTTCACGAAGTAGGCGATCTCCTTGCCTGTACAAACTCCTTGGTTCAACTCCACAATCTTGTCGGAGGCTCCCAAGTGACACCTAGCCAATCTAGGAGACACCACTCTCCAAGAAGTAACAAATGGTGTGTTGATGATGAACTCCTTGCTCTTGTGCTTCAAATGATAGTCTCCCCAACACTCAACTCTCTCTCACAGGATATGAATTTGGTCAAAAGGAGATTTGAGTGGAAAGCAACTTGGGGAAGGCTAGAGATCAAGATTCATATGGTATGAATGGAATATCTTGACCTCAACAGAACTGAAGGTGGTTCTCTCTCAGAAAATGTAAGTTGGAAGTGTAGGCATGTTCTTATGGCTCTCTCCATGAATGAAGAGTGGGTGGAGGGGTATATATAGCCTCCACAAAAAATATAACCTTTACACACAACTTACCAATCTCGGTGGGACCGAATTGTGAAACTCGGTCGAACCGATTCAACAAATCTAGTGACCATTAGGATTTTCGGTGGGACCGACATGCAATTTGGTAGGACCGATATGGTTAGGGTTAGGGCATAACGTAATCTCGATGAGACCGATTACACAAACTGGGTGAGACCGATTACACAAACTCGGTGAGACCGATTTTGGTAATAAGGTAACCAGAGAGTTGGTCAGGTAAACTCGGTGAGACCGATTCGCTCATCTCGGTGAGACCAAAATGTTACGAAAAGGAAACAGAGAGTTTACATTGCAATCTCGGTGGGACCGAGATCCCTATCGGTGAGACCGATTTGCCTAGGGTTTGTGGTAGTGGCTATGACATCTGAACTCGGTGGCGCCGGATAGAAAGAATTGGTGGGGCCGAGTTTGACTTTTGGTTTACGTCATACGTGGATGTGAGAAGGTAGTTGAGGGCTTTGGAGCATATCACTAAGCATTTTGAGCAAGAACCTCATTAAGCAACACTTCATCCCTCCTTGATAGTATTGGCTTTTCCTATAGACTCAATGTGATCTTGGATCACTAAAATAGAAAATGTAGAGTCTTGTTCTTGGAGGTTGAGCCAATCATTTGTCCTTACCATCTTGAAGGGGTTCCACATCCTCTAGTCCATGCCACTTCATTGTTGAACTTATCTGAAACATACTAGGTAAAGGTGTTAGTCCAACAAGAGATATGTTGACATTAATTACCAAAACCATCCAGGGAGCACTTGTGCTTTCAATCTCCCCCTTTTTGGTAATTGATGGCAACATACATAAAAGCTTTAGATAAAGATATAGAGAATAACCAGTAAAGCTTTGGAAAGACATGTAGCATGCATAGGCTCCCCCTACATGTATGCACTCATGTAAATATGAAATATGGAAGCATGTGAATGCATAAGCATGACAGAGTAAGCAATGTGTTACATGTATCTTGGCTATATGCATCAGAGTGAAAGATGTGAATATGGGAAATGTACCTTCATGCTCATGAGTCCTTCTTGCAAACAGTATGTACATCAGCAAGAATTCCTCATACACATGACTGTGATGCATATACTTACCTTGTGGTCTTGAGTTGGCTTAGGATGGAATGAACCTGTGTAAACAAGGTTAGATAACACAGATACACCTACTAGCCAGAGCAAACAAAAGAAACCACAAGAGTACCAAGACTGGGATGACATGTAGAGTGAGTACTAAGTACCACATTGAGCATAGACATGTCCCCAAAGGTAAGGATGTGCAATGAATTTAAGGATTCCCTTCCCTTAGATGTCTTGCTCCCCCTGAATCTAGCATGGGATACTGGGAGAAGATAGGGAACAGAAAATCAGAGCTCAAAGAAAATAAACAGAGCTAATGCAAACAAACAAATATGAACATGTCTTTCCCCTCTTGAAGACATGTGACTTCTCTCCTCCTGAACACCAAGCATCTGGGGTCCTTGAAGATTACTCTCTATCCTTGAGTATTCTCTCCCCCTATAGATATGATCTCCCCCTATAGATATGACTAAGCTTTGATGTGATCTCTCTCTCCCCCTTTGACATCAATTTCCAAGAAGGGTTCTTCTGGATTGTTGTCACAAATGGGTTTGGTCATTGAGTCGCAGAACAAAGCAGCAAGTTGAATATGACGCTGGTAGAGGACAAGATTCATTGAGTGGAGCTGGATCAAAATGAATGCAGAAATGAGTGGCAAGTTGTATTTCCTGTAGTGAAGTCGGTGGCACCGAGTGTTGTGCTTCGGTTGCACCGAGAGGTTTCGGTTGGACCGAAGGCCATGGACCGGTGTGACCGAATTCGTTACAGAGAAAACACTTGTCACCTCAGCTCACTAGACAGGTAAGTTCTCACAAGGATTTGCAAGGAATTAACTGAAAGATTTGCAATGAATTGGATGCAGGGAATTCATAACAGAATATAAAAGAGAAGAAATCTAGATGAATTTTTTTATTTTTTTGAAAGGGGAAACAAATATGCACGAGACAAATGCAAGAGCACAAAAAACACACAAGAGAACTTCATCTAGAATTGGTCGGCGACAAAGTCACCTATGTTAGAGTATATTGACTTAGGAGTCAAGTGAGATCTCTTGATCATAGGTCATACTCATCGTTTAAGCTCAAAATGGGGTTACCATTTTTTGTTTAAGCATTTTGATGTACTCACATCTTATCGAGTTGCTTTGACTCATGTCTTGGAGTAAAGCTTCTCTAAGATGGAATAACATACCTTGGGTGGTGGTGTTGATCGTGATCATGTAGTTGAACTTGTGTGGTTTTCTCAAGGTTGATGCAACTCATCAAGAGTTGGGAGCACCACTTTGGAATTTGAGTTCGTCTACCTACATGGGTTAGTTTTGCAAGGAAGAGCACTTGTGTATCCAAAAGGACAATTATGAAACTCAACATAGAATTTTTCAAAGGATATGTTTGAATGGTTTCGTGCTTCCTTGTCTTCAACCACCATTGTGTAGAGACTTGGTGATGTAGAGATCGCTCAAGATGTGAGTGAGTTGCAATCTCATAGATTTAGATTCATCCAAGTTCCTACAAGGTTAGATAACATGGAAGGTGCAAATATATCGAAGACATAAGATTATCATCATAAGAGAAATATCAAGGGTTAGTCATAGACTCATGTCTTGCATGTTCCAAAATGGAGTTCCTACTCCAAGTTTAAAGCATCAATGATGTTCAATTCACCTCTCAACCTGCAAAACACTTTCTCATCAAGTGGTTTAGTGAATATATTAGCTAATTGCTTTTTGGTGCGAATGTGCTTAAGATTAATGTCCCCTTTGGCAACATGATCTCGAATGAAATGATGACGAACTTCAATATGCTTAGTTCAAGAATGTTGCACAGGATTGTGAGCAATCTTGATAGCACTTTCATTGTCACAAAGCAATGGAACATGTTTCACATATATCCCATAATCTTTAAGAGTTTGGGTCATCCAAAGCAATTGAGCACAACATGAACCAGCGGCAATGTATTCCACTTCGGCGGTGGACAAGGATACCGAGTTTTGTTTCTTGGAAGACCAAGATACAAGAGATCTGCCAAGAAATTGACAAGTACCCGAAGTGGACTTTCTATCAACCTTGTCACCGGCATAGTCCGAGTCGGAGTAGCCAACAAGATTAAATGAGACCCTCTTTGGATACCAAATGCCAAAGTTTGGTGTATGGATTAAGTATCTTCACTATCCTTTTCACGGCCTTAAGATGACATTCTTTAGGAGCAGCTTGATATCGTGCACACATACACACACTTAGCATAATATCGGTACGTGAACCACATAAGTATAACAATGAACCAATCATAGAGAGATAAACCTTTTGAGCAACCGGTTCACCATCTTTGGTCAAATCAAGATGTCCACTAGTAGGCATCGGTGTAGACATACCTTTGCATTCTTGCATATTGAACTTCTTGAATAAGTCCTTGGTGTACTTTGTTTGAGAGACAAAGGTACCTTCCTTAGTTTGCTTGATTTGCAAACCAAGAAAGAATTTGAGTTCACTCATCATAGACATCTCAAACTTCTCCGACATTAGCTTTCCAAAGTTTTCACTAAAATGAGGGTTAGTTGAACCAAATATAATATCATCAACATATATAGATTTGGCATACAAATATTTCTCCATTAACCCTTTTTAGTAAAAAGATTAGAATCAATTTTACCAATTTCAAAGCCTTTTTCAATAAGGAACTTGGTCAAGCATTTATACCAAGCTCTAGAAGCTTGTTTAAGTCCACAAAGAGCTTTGTGAAGTTTGTAAACATGATTAGGTTTCTTAGGATTGACAAAGCCGGGAGGTTGCTTAACATAAACTTCCTCCTCTATTTCACCATTTAGAAAAGCACTTTTAATGTCCATTTAGTACAAGGTGATATCATGGTGATTAGCATAGGAAAGTAAGATGCGAATGGACTCAAGTCTAGCAACGGGGGCATATGTCTCACCATAGTCCATACCTTCGACTTGAGTGTAGCCTTGGGCGACGAGATGTGCTTTGTTGCAAACTACTTGTCCATCTTCATCTTGCTTGTTGTGAAACACCCATTTGGTACCAATGATGTTGTGGTTGTTGTTGGGCTTCTCAACCAATGTCCAAACTTGATTTCTCTCAAAGTTGTGTAGCTCTTCATGCATAGCGTTTATCCAATCCGGATCTTCCAATGCTTCTTCAACCTTCATAGGTTCAATGCTGGAGATGAATGAATAGTGTTGACAAAAGTTAGCTAAACGAGTTTTAGAGCGAGTGATTCTCTCGGTTTGGATATCATTGTAGATTTGCTCGACGGGATGGTCTTTAACAATTCTTTCTCGAACTCGTGAAAGCTTTTGCTTGGATCTTGGTTGAACATCTTCTTCATCTTGTTCTTATTCTTGGCCTTCTTCATTGTTGGCGTTGTCGTTCTCTTGTCGTGGGGGAGAAGGAGGTTGTTGACGTTCGTCTTGGTGTACTTCCTCGTTTTCTTCATCTTGGTGTGTACCACTTGTGGATGCTTCCATATCAGCTCTTGGTTCACCTTGTCGTGAGGTAGAAGCTTCCACTTGGACGGACAAGGTACTCTCCTTCACCTCCGTTGGACGAATCTTGCCAATAGACAAGTCTTGGATTGCTTCCGATGGGTCTTTGTCTCCTACATCAATTGGCAATTGCTCTACTTGCGAGCCATTAGATTCATCAAACTTCACATCTACCGTCTCTTCAACCTTTCGGGTGAAATTGTTGTAGACACAGTAAGTGTGAGAGTCTGAGCCATAACCAAGTAGGAAACCTTCATGAGACTTAGGAGCAAATTTGGAACGACGATGCTTATCAAGAATGTAGCACATTGAGCCGAATACTCGAAAGTATCCAACTTGGGGTTTGTTACCGGTGAGGAGCTCGTATGCCGTCTTGCCGAGTAGCTTGTGAAGATACGAACGATTTGTCGCATGACAAGCTGTCTCAACCACTTCCGCCCAAAAGTGCTTTGGCGTCTTGTACTCATCAAGCATCGTTCGCACCATTTCGATGAGCGTCCGGTTCTTCCTCTCAACAACTCCACTTTGTTGAGGTGTGTACGTAGCCAAGAATTCATGTGAAATCCCTTCTTCGTCAAGAAAGGTGTCCACTTTTGCATTCTTGAATCCCGTTCCATTGTTGCTGCGAACCTTCTTGATCTTCACTTCAAATTGATTTTGGGCCTTCCTAGCGAAGTTTTTGAAGATCTATTGGACCTGCGATTTATCATCGAGGAAGAACACCCATGTAAATCTTGAAACATCATCAACTATAACTAGACCAAAAGAATTTCCACCGAGACTTTTGTAAGCGTTGGGACCAAAAAGATCCATGTGAAGTAGCTCGAGTGGCCTCCTTGTGGTCATGATGTTCTTCACGGGATGCCTTCCTCCAACCTGTTTACCTGCTTGACAAGCGCTACAAAGTCTATCCTTATCAAATATGACATCGTTAATGCCAAGGATATGATTTCCTTTAATAAGCTTGTCAAGGTTTCTCATGCCAACATGACCTAATCGTCTATGCCATAACCAACCTTTAGAGGATTTAGCAATAAAGCAAGTTCTAGGTTGAGCCTTTTTAGTGAAGTTAACAATGTATAGATCACCTCTCCGTATACCGGTAAAGACCATTTTATGATTATCTCTCTGAAACACTTGGCAATCTACCTCAATAAATACAACATTGAAACCGAAATCAGCAAGTCTAGATACTGAAAGTAAATTGTATCCAAGAGATTCAACGAGCATAACATTTTGAATGGAGCTATCATGTGAGATGGCCACCTTACCGAGGCCAACCACCTTACCCTTTGAGTTGTCACCGAAAGTGACATACTTTCGAGGACCATCATTTTCAGCAAGCTCACGAAACATGTCTTTATCTCCAGTCAGGTGATCGGTACATCCACTATCAAGAACCCATTCCTTTCCTCCTGCCATATATCCCCGAAGATTTGCCATAAGACCAGAGTGTCTCATTGCATCATCAAGATCAAAGTCACTATCATCATCCTCATCATAATATCCATGTTCAAAATCGTCATGTGGTGGATCAAATCCTAGAGAGGGTGATTCATTAGAGTGAGTTTGACAATAATCTCCTTTATGAATTCTAGTAGCTTCCGAAATAATATCGCTAATGATTCCAACATTTCCTTTGGCACACATAAGATTTGTAAGCTCAAATGGATAATCACCAAACATAGGATCATTGGAATTCATCTTACTCAAGGCAATAGACTTATGGAGAATTTCATCTAGATTTTTCAAGGAATAATTCAGAAATCGTTCCTCAAGAAATTTCCATATAGTGTAGGCACACTCAAGAGTAGGCAAATTCCCAATCAAGTTTCTAGGCAAGCCTATAGTGATAAGATTAACAGTTCTAAGATTGCGAACCATGTCAATTGACTCATCAAGGGTAGGATGCATAGGATCAACATGAGGTGCACAAGGGCTAGCAATGTACTTGTTCAAATGATATTTATTGAAAATCACAAGCATCTCATTTTTCCACTCATGAAAATACTCTCCATCAAGTATAGGCGCTCTATGTCTAAGACTCCCCAAAGTAGACTCATCCATCTTCCTCCAATGGTGTTTAAACCAAAGTAATGGAGACCAACGCTCTGATACCAATTGAAAGGATCGAGAAGAGTTGTCTAGAGGGGGGGGGGTGATTAGACACTAAGCAAGAAAAGTTACAGTTTTTAATTTCTTTAAGTTGAAGTGGAGTTTTGGCACAAGTTTAACAATCACAATACATATCAAGCAAGCATGCAAAGAGTATATGAGCAGCGGAAAGTAAAGCATGCAACTTGCAAGAATGTAAAGGGATGGGATTGGAGTGTGCAAACGCAATTTGGAGACACGGAGATTTTTGAGACGTGGTCCGATAGGTGGTGCTATCGTACATCCATGTTGATGGAGACTTCAACCCACGAAGGGTAACGGCTACGCGAGTCCAAGGAGGGCTCCACCCACAAAGGGTCCACAAAGAAGCAACCTTGTCTATCCCACCATGGCCGTCGCCCATGAAGAACTTGCCTCACTAGGGGTAGATCTTCACGAAGTAGGCGATCTCCTTGCCCATACAAACTCCTTGGTTCAACTCCACAATCTTGTCGGAGGCTCCCAAGTGACACCTAGCCAATGTAGGAGACACCACTCTCCAAGAAGTAACAAATGGTGTGTTGATGATGAACTCCTTGCTCTTGCGATTCAAATGATAGTCTCCCCAACACTCAACTCTCTCTCACAGGATTTGGATTTGGTGGAAAGGAGATTTGAGTGGAGAGCAACTTGTGGAAGGCTAGAGACCAAGATTCATATGGTAGGAATGGAATATCTTGACCTCAACACAAGTGTAGGTGATTCTCTCTCAGAAAATGTAAGTTGGAAGTGTAGGCATGTTCTGATGGCTCTATCCATGAATGAAGATTGGGTGGAGGGGTATACATAGCCTCCACACAAAATCTAACCGTTACACACAACTTACCAATCTCGGTGGGACCGAATAGTGAAACTCGGTCGGACCGATTCAGCAAATCTAGTGACCGTTAGGATTTTCGGTGGGACCGACATGCAACTCGGTAGGACCAATATGGTTAGAGTTAGGGCATAACGTAATCTCGGTCAGACCGATTACACAATCTTGGTGAGTCCGATTTTGGTTATAAGCTTACCAGAGAGTTGGTCAGGTAAACTCGGTGGGACCGATTTGCTCATCTCGGTGAGACCAAAATGTTAGGAAAAGGAAATAGAGAGTTTACATTGCAATCTCGGTGGGACCGAGATCCCTATCGGTGAGACCGATTTGCCCAGGGTTTGTGGCAGTGGCTATGACATCTGAACTCGGTGGCGCCGGATAGATAGAATTGGTGGGGCCGAGATTGACTTTTGGTTTAGGTCATATGTGGATGTGAGAAAGTAGTTGAGGGCTTTGGAGCATATCACTAAGCATTTTTAGCAAGAACCTCATTAAGCAACACCTCATCCCTCCTTCATAGTATTGGCTTTTCCTATAGACTCAATGTGATCTTCGATCACTAAAATAGAAAATGTAGAGTCTTGTTCTTGGAGGTTGAGCCAATCCTTTATCCTTAGCATCTTGAAGGGGCTCCACATCCTCTAGTCCATGCCACTTCATTGTTGAACTTATCTGAAACATACTAGGTAAAGGTGTTAGTCCAACAAGAGATATGTTGACATTAATTACCAAAACCATCCAGGGAGCACTTGTGTTTTCAGAGCGGTACTACCATGGCCTCGGACCAGACCCAACCACTCGTGCGGCTGTAGGGGCGGATGCAATTTTTTACATCCGCACCCTATGTGGGAGTACCGCCCCATGCGCGCGGTAGTACCGTGGGTCCTGATCTAGCACAACCACACGAGCGGAAGTAGGGGAGGGTGTAATTTTTTACATCCACTCCTGTGCGGTAGTACCGAATGCCAGGTGCAGTAGTACCGTGCGGATTTTTATTCATCCGTGCCCTTCCCAGGCTAGTCCAGTCCAGCCTTGCGGTAGTACCGCAAGGGGGAGCGGTAGTACCGCACCATCGGTAGTACCGCTCTCAGCCTTTGTGGCTCTGGCCTGGACTAGCTCCTGCCATAGCAGCGGTAGTACCGTGGTCCGCCGCGGTAGTACCATGAGCCCTTGTGGTAGTACCGCTGGTCTGGGGCGGTAGTACCGCAAGTCACGGGCTGGTTAAGTGGATAACGGTTGGATTTGTCTCTCCACTATATAAGGGGTGTATTCTTCCTCTAGTTGACTACCTCTTCCAACCCTAAGCTCCATTGTTGCTCGATGTTCCATTTTCGCCCAATCTCTCTCCCTAGCCAATCAAACTTGTTGATTTGCTCGGGATTGGGTGAGAAGGCCCCGATCTACACTTCCACCAAGAGAAATTTGATTCCCCCCACTAATCCCTAGCGGATTTTGTTACTCTTGGGTGTTTGAGCACCCTAGACGGTTGAAGTCACCGCGGAGCCATAGTCCATTGTGGTGAAGCTTCGTGGTGTCGCTGGGAGCCTCCAATTAAGTTGTGGAGATTACCCCAACCTTGTTTGTAAAGGTTCGGTCGCCACCTTCAAGGGCACCAATAGTGGAATCACGGCATCTCGCATTGTGTGAGGGCGTGAGGAGAATACGGTGGCCCTAGTGGCTTCTTGGGGAGCATTGTGCCTCCACACCGCTCTAACGGAGACGTACTTCCCCTCAAAAGGAAGGAACTTCGGTAACACATCCTCGTCTTCACCGGCTCCACTCTTGGTTATCTTGTGCCTTTACTTGTGCAAGCTTATTTGTGTTGTATCCCTTGCTTGCTTGTGTGCTTGTCGTTGTTGTATCGTATAGGTTGCTCACCTAGTTGCATATCTAGACAACCTACTTTGATGCAAAGTTTAATTTGGTAAAGAAAAGTTTAAAAAGTGTCATTTGCCTTTTCACCCCCCGTCTAGTCAACTATATCGATCCTTTCACATGCGCTGGCGGTTGGCTGTGGCGGTTTTGCTGAGAGCCACTCTCGGCAAATAGCTGACGAAATCAGCCGACATGAAGTCACTTTATTTTTCCGAGTTGTGCTGTTTGGCTCTCGGCAAACTCTTTGCCGAGTGCCCATGTCCTGGCTCTCGACAAATTTCTGTTTGCGTGAGAGGTGTACGCCGGGTGGCTTTTGTCGAGTGCAACTCTTGGCAAAGGCTTTGCCGACGGTTTTTGGCCCTTTGCTTAGTGTCGTTGCACTCGGCGTATAACGTGATTCCAGCAGTGACTTGAGCACGAGTTGACATATGCCATTAGAAGCAATATCTAAGATGGGCCCTGATATAGTACAAAATAGTTTCAAAAATTGTCATGTGAACGAACTAAAAGTTTCTAAATTTGACATGTTGTAAGAATGTTTATTCCAAAAAATTGCCATGTCATCACCATACAACATGTTCTTCCACCCGGCAAATTGATAGGGAAATTGTGGTAAAGTAAATAGCAATCCATTCTTAAGTTGCCATGCTTACCCATAAAAAATGCCATGTTGAGTGTTAGAAATCTTAAAATCTTAAATTCCATCCGATGGAGCTCAGCTAGAAACTTGTTGTATTAAAATCCACTAAAATGGCACAAACCGAAGCTCCAAAAAAGCTTTAGATAATTAAGAAGGGCATACTGAGAAACATGTGCCTCAATGACCACTGCAATGGCAGTGCAGGCCACCAGCCCGCCCTGTGATAACCCACAAGTGTAGGGGACCGCAACAGTTTTTGAGGGTAGAGTATTCAACCCAAATTTATTGATTCAACACAAGGGGAGCCAAAGAATATTCTCAAGTATTAGCAGCTGAGTTGTCAATTCAACCACACCTGAAAGACTTAATATCTACAGAAAAGTATTTAGTAGCAAAGTAGTATGGAAGTAATGATAAGAGTGGTAAAAGTAATAGTAGAAGTTTTGAAGCAATTGTAACAGTGGCAACGACAAAGTAAAGTAGCAAAGATCAATATGTGAAAACCTTGTAGGCAATGGATCAATGATGGATAATTATGTCGGATGGCATTCTTCATGCAACAGTTATAACCTAGGGTGACACGGAACTAGCTCCAATTCATCAATATAATGAGGCATGTATTCCGTATATAGTCACACATGTTTATGAAAAAGAACTTGCATGACATCTTTTGCCCTACCCTCCCGTGGCAGTAGGTTCCTAATTGAAACTAAGGGATATTAAGGCCTCCTTCTAATAGATAATCAGACAAAAGCATTAGCACTTAGTGAATACATGAAGTCCTGAAAGTACGGTAATCACCGGAAAGAATCCCAATTATTGTCACCTTGGGGTATGCGGATCATAACTCGTAATAGGTGTCTACAACTTGCAAGATTGGATCAAGAACACAAATATATTCATGGAAACATAAAGGGTTAAGATCTGAATTTTCATGGCACTCGGGCCCTAGTGACAAGCATTAAGCAAAGCAAAGTCATAGCAACATCAATCTCAGAACATAGTGGATACTAGGGATCAAACCCTAACAAAACTAACTCGATTACCTCATAAATCCCATCAAACCCATGACCATCCAGCAAGCCTACGATGGAATTACTCATGCACGGCGGTGAGCATCATTAAATTGGTAATGGAGGATGGTTGACGATGACGATGGTATCGGTTTTCCCTCTCTGGAGCCCGGAACGGACTCCAGATATGCCCTACCAGTGAAGAACGGGAGGCGGCGGCGACTCCGTATCATAAAACACGATGAATCCTTCTCTCTAAATTTTTTTCTCCCCAAAAGTGAATATATGGAGTTGGCGTTGAGGTCGGTGGAGGTCCAGGGGACCCACAAGGTAGGGGGCGCGCCCTCCACCCTTGTGGACAGCTGGTGGGTCCCCTTTGGTAGATTCTTTTGCCAATATTTTTATTTATTACAAAAATATTCTCCACAAATTTTCAGGTCATTCTGAGAACTTTTATTTTTGCACAAAAATAACACCAAGTCTGCTGAAAACAACGTCAGTCCGGGTTAGTTCCATTAAAATCATGCAAATTAGATCCCAAAACAAGGGCAAAAGAGTTTGGCAAAGTAGATATGATGGAGACGTATCACCCTGTGCCCTCGTCGAGCCCGTTATCCTCCTCGCAACAGCCACCCGCATACTCCTTGCTATTGCATGTGATTAATTCACCAGTCACTTTGCATAATCTATAAAGTAGAGGACATCGAATTCATGTTCCATCCAACTCATCCGAAATAATGAAATAACGACACACACCTACTCCTCCCCCTGGCCTGCTAGTCGGTGACACATTGGCCATCCTCTCTCACCTATTATCAACATCAAACCCTCGCCGCCCTGCCTCGTCACTTCTGCTGCCCATTTCCGGTGCCTCTGCCAGCAACAGGTGCCGACACACCTCCCCCCAACGCCGCCACCTCCCACGTCGCCGCCACCACCGCCTCACCATCGGGGCACCGAAGCTTCCTACCCCACCCCACGATGCCATCGCAAGCAGGAAGCAGCCTCCACATCCGACCAGCAGCTTCGTCCGCCAATGCCCATTGCGTCCCCACCCCGGAACGCTCATCGGACGCCGCCAGGCTAGCCACCTGGTCCAAGGGAGGCGTGCATCTCTTTGCTGACTAGTTCTTCGTTGATGCACGCAAGCTGTTCGACAATTTGCCAATGTACAAAATGGACTCCGCCGATGAGTTCTTTTTTCACAGTTTCCTTTGCGACTCTAACAATTCCGTGTTGGTCCATGAAACGAATCTGATGATGAGGAGGAGATCTTGGCTGCCATGTTGGTCCATGACCACCTTAATAGGCAGCGGCCGCTGTTCTGTGGCTCGATCCCGGGGCACCTTCCAACATTGAATCGCAACCGAGAGAGCAGTCATTTCCTTATTTGGAAGGATTACTTTGACACAACCAACCCGTTGTTCAAACATCAGAAATTCTGGCGACGTCTCCATATGGGTAGGCATCTTTTCAACCATATTAGAGAGGGGGTGGCCAGATACAATAATTATTTCGAGTGCAAAGAGGATGCCCTTGGAAAGATTGACTTCTCATCTTATCAGAAATGCACTACAGCCATCTGGATGCTTGCATACAGAGCGTCCGGTGATCACACTAATGAGTACGTCCGTATGAGCGAGTCTACATGCCTAGACTCCATGTACAAGTTCTGCAAGGCTGTGATTGCTGTGTTTGACCCTGAGTACTTGAGAGAGCCGACTGCTCAAGATACAACCTGGTTGTTGGCGATGAATGCGAGCATGGGCTTCCCAGGGATGCTTGGTAGCATAGATTGCATGCACGGGGGTGGAAGAACTGCCCTTCTGTTGGGAAACGTAGTATGCAATTCAAAAAATTCCTACGCTCACGCAAGATCTATCTAGGAGATGCATAGGAACAAGAGGGGGAGAGTGTGTCTCCGTACCCTCATAGACCAAAAGCGGAAGCATTTGACAACCGAGGGGAGGAGCACTCCGTGTGAATCCGAGCTCGTCTACGACCGATGGGGGAACCGCGGTCTCTCATGAGGAATTTAATGTGTCTTTGGACACATTGAAAACCTCCATGACGACCGAGGTTGAAAGCATGTTTAATAAATTCTTAGAAGGATTTAAACTATCTACCTCGCCTATGAAAGTGAATGATCCCACTAACAAGGTGACGGATGCTAACTCCGACAAGGGGGAAGCTAATAGTGAAAAGGGTCCTTCTACTGGTGGTTGAAATGGCACCGGCATCTTTTCCCATGTGGAACCTACAACTTATGGAGGACCGATTCCCTCTACTCATTTAAATCATGCCGGCCCTCCTCCTAAGATTGTGAAAAATGAGGACTTTGATTCTTGGGTTTATCGCTTCAAGCGTCATTTAAATCTTGTGAATACTAATCTTTGGAGAATCATTGAAGAAGGTTTCTATTCGCATGACTGAAGCAACTTCACCCCTAGAAAAGCCGTGGACAATCAATTCAATAAGAATGCTCTTTTCATCATCCAAGATGCAATTCCCCCCGAAGATCTCCCTTATCTTAGACCCTATGTCATGGCCAAAGATGCATGGCATTGTGTTGTGTCTCTCTATCGGGGAAGCACAAACATTCAACGCTCCAACTATGAAGTGCTGCAAGATGAAGCCGATGGGTTTGCAATGAAAGAAGATGAAGAACCTCGTGAGATCTTTCGGAGAGTAACAAAACTTGCGATCTCACTCCAAGATCATGGGAGCAAGCACACGGATGAAAATTGGATCAAGCGCAAGTTCCTCAAGTCCATGATGCCCTACAACAATGCCATGTCCTCCGTCATCCGTCAAAGACCGGACTTCCAATCCATGACCTCAAATTAAGTGTTGGATGAGTTTGTGGCAATGAGCATCTTGGACAAGACCGCCGATAACGCGGTGTTGCATTCTCAAAGAACAAAGAAGCCCAACCTTGCCTTGAAGGCCAAGGTTATTGTGGAAGAAGAGGAAGATGAGGAGAGCAACCCCGAAGATACAAAATATGATTATCCCGAGCACATGGCTCTTGCTTCAAGGCAATTTTGGAGCAAGAAGAACATAAGTCTCAACTTCAACAAGAATAACTCAAGTGACTTCAAGGTAAGCAACAAGTGATAACTTGTTAAAATTGTGGCAATGTGAGCCACTTTGTTGTGGATTGTCCTTATGAGAAGCGGGAAGACATTGGTGGCAAGCTCGTCCGAAAAGTCAAAGCCAAGTCCTTCCCCGACAAGAACAACTTCACCAAAAAGACTCCTACTCGAGGGTTTGTGGTTCAAGAAAAATACCATGACGATGACGATGATGATGAAGATGGTGAAGCAATGGCCATGGCCTCCGTTGCCATTGCCACAACTCCCCAAGTGTCTCTCTTCGATTCACCCAATGAGAACATCACCGCCAAGTGCCTCATGGCCAAAGCCACTAACAAGGTAATCCCCAGCATCAAAACCACCATCATTACTAATCCCTCCTTGACGGATTGCATTGATGAAAATGAGGGGTCTAATGAGGAAGTGAATGAATTTGAGTCTTTCATGAGTAAGCTCAAGGGCAAATACAAGAAGCACTTTGTTGCTCTCTTGGAACAACTTGGCGAAGCCAATGACATGATCGAGGCTCATGAAGAAACCATCTCTAAGATGGAAGGTCATAGTCGTGAATATGCCGATGAGATATCGGATCTCTCTAATGCTCTTTAGGAAGAGCATGGGCATCATTTGGCTCTTGAGGAGTCACACAACGATGACCATGCTAAGTTAAAGAAAGATCTTGATCATGCTCTTGTTGTGTCTCGTGTGCTAACTTCCAAGAAGGCTAAACTTGGCGTTGACCATGCTAGACTCAAGGATGAGTTTGATTTACTCGACAAGGCCCACAAGGTCTTGAAGGGTGCTCATGCTAGCCTCAAGGAGTCTGATGATCAACTCTAAGTTAAGCTAACCAAAGAAAAAGCCACCTTTCCTCATATGGTATTAATTGATAATGCAAATGCCACTAACCCATGTTGTGAGCATGTGCATCTTGTGGAGGAGAATGCCAAGTTGAAACAGCAACTCGAGAAAGGCCTTGTGACATGCATACAAGGTGAGAAGAACCTCAGCGACCTTTTGATCAATCAAAAGTAAGTTGTGGCCAAGGAGGGAGTTGGGTTCGCACCCAAGTCCAAGAACAAGAAGAAGAACGACAAGGCCAAACGACCTCCTCCTCTCAAGCAAACTTTTGTGAAGGAGGGAGAGGGTGCTCCTAAGGAGAAGAAGAACAATGTGAAGGGTGGTGATGTCACAAAGGTCAATGCCACCCCTTCCAACAAAGCCGGCGACTTTAACCCTTCTTATGTGTTGTGCCATGCTAGTGATGAGCATGTTTATGCTAAATTTGTTGGATCTCCTTATGAGTACATTGAATGGTCTATTTGGGTTCCTAATACCCTTGTTACTAACATGAAAGGACCCATTACTAAATGGGTACCTAAAACCAAGCATTGATCTATTGTAGGTGTTTGCTTCCAGTGGGGGATCATGGTTGCTCGATAGTGGAGCAACACATCATATGATCGGAAGCAAGGACTTGGTGGTGGACGTGCACAAGATCCCTTCTATGCCCACCAACGTCGAGTGGGGTGATGCCTCGTCTTCTAAGGTATTGGGTCTTGGTAAGGTTGTCATTTCTCATGATCTAACGATCGAGAAAGTCATGCTTGTTGAGTCCCTCGCTTACAATCTACTTTCCGTTCATCAACTTGCACTCATGGGCTTTGCAACTTTCTTTGATATTGATACCGTGGCCCTCTTGTGAAGCAAGACTCTTAAAGTAGCCTTTGTTGGGCATGTCGAGAACAGTCTTTATGTGATTAACTTTTCGGAGCGACCCACTAAGACCGCGACATGCCTAATGGCTAAAGTTGATGTGGGATGGCTTTGGCATCGCCGTTTAGCCCACGTCAATATGAGATCTTTGCAAAGTCTTCTCAAGGGAGACCATGTCCATGGACTCACGAATGTTAGTTTTGCCAAAGATCGTGCTTGCAGTGCTTGTATTGAAGGAAAGCTTCATGAGAAGGGTCACCCTCCCACGACTATCATCTACTCAAAGAGACTTTTGGAGCTCCTTCACATGGATCTCTTTGGGCCTCCATCCTTTGATAGTCTTGGAGGTAGAAAGTATTGCTTGGTGATTGTGGATGATTATTCAAGATACACTTGGGTATATTTCTTCAAGAGGAAGAGTGAGACTCAACAAACCGTCATCGACTTTGCTAATGAAGCTCAACGTCAACATGATGCAAAGATCTTGAATATAAGGAGTGACAACGGTACCGAGTTCAAGAACTACACCTTGGATGAGTTTCTTAGTGATGAGGGGATCAAGCATCAATATTCTGCACCATATACCCCTCAACAAAATGGTGTCGCGGAGAGGAAGAACCGTATGTTGATGGATGCGGCAAGGACCATGATGGCGGATTTCAAGTCTCCATACAAATTTTGGGCCGAAGCTATCAACACAACATGTCATGCATCTAATCGGCTCTATCTCCGCAAAGGCTTGAACAAGACTCCCTATGAAATACTTACTGGTAACAAGCCCGACCTCAAGTACTTCCGGGTGTTCGAGTGTAAGTGTTTCATTCTCAAAAAGGGTGTTCGTTTGTCTAAATTTGAGGCTAGAGCTTATGAGGGCATATTTGTTGGTTATGCTACAGACTCTCATGCTTACCGTGTCCTCAACAAGTCCATCGGACTCATTGAGGAGACGTGTAGCATGGAGTTTGACGAGAATAACGGCTCCCAAGTGGAGCAAAGTGGTACTTGTGATGTAGGTGATGAAATTCCTTCCCAAGCCATAAGAAGAATGAGTGTTGTTCATATACTACCCATTGAGGAACCGCTTGTGGCCGAAGGAGAAGGACAATGCTCCACTCAAGTGGAGCCATCACCAACCCAAGACCCACATGCTTCCGAAGAACAAAGTGAAGGCCCTCAACCTCTTGAACAAGATCAAGGGAAAGATCAACCTCGAGATGGTGGTGAACCACCAAATGATGCCCAAGGTCGAGTTCTTCCCTTCGAGAAAGTTCAAGATCAAGAACAAGCTAAAGACAACACTCAAGATGATCAAGTTACCCCTCCTCTTTTCACATCCGAGGAGGATTTAGAGCGTCGTGCCGCGAAGATCGCTTCCAAGCTCACCACCAAAGGTCATCTTATGGAGAATGTGGTTGGAAGTCTAAGAAAGGGGGTAAGCACTCGTAGACAATTAGGAAACTATTGTTAACATCATGCGTTTGTTTCGTATGTCGAACCCCAAAAGGTTTATGAGGTGCTCAAGGACCCAGAATGGCTCAATGCCATGCATGAAGAACTCAACAACTTCGAGCACAACCAAGAGTGGAAATTAGTGCCAAGGCCAACTGGGAATCATAATGTCATTGGGACCAAGTGGATATTCAAGAACAAGCAAAATGCTCATGGGATCATTGTTCGCAACAAGGCTCGTTTGGTGGCACAAGGCTACTCCCAAGTCGAGGGTATCGACTACGGTGAAACCTTTGCTCCCGTTGCTCACATTGAATCTATTCGTTTGTTGATTGCTTATGCTTCTCATCATAATTTCACGTTGCAACAAATGGATGTGAAGAGTTCTTTTCTTAATGGTCCCATTAACGAGTTGGTTTATGTCAAACAACCCCTGCTACGTCTTGAGCTTGCGTTGGTTTTCCTTGAAGACGAAAGGGTGATGCAGCAATAGTAGCGTAAGTATTTCCCTCAGTTTTCAAGAACCAAGGTATCAATCCAGTAGGAGGCTCCTCAAAACTCCCACGCACCTACACAAACAAACATAGAACTCGCAACCAACGCGATAAAGGGGTTGTTAATCCCTTCACGTCCACTTGCGAAAGTGAGATCTGATAGAGATAGTATGATAAGATAAATATATTTCTGGTATTTTATGATATATATTGGAAAAGTAAAGATGCAAATAAAAGTAGATTGAAAGCTTATATGATAAAAGATAGACCCGGGGGCCATAGATTTCACTAGTGGCTTCTCTCAAGATAGCATAAGTATTACGGTGGGTGAACAAATTACTGTCGAGCAATTGATAGAAAAGCGAATAATTATGAGATTATCTAGGCATGATCATGTATATAGGCATCACGTCCGCGACAAGTAGACCGACTCCTGCCTGCATCTACTACTATTACTCCACACATCGACCGCTATCCAGCATGCATCTAGAGTATTAAGTTCATAAGAACAGAGTAATGCATTAAGAAAGATGACATGATGTAGAGGGATAAACTCATGCAATATGATATAAACCCCATCTTTTTATCCTCGATGGCAACAATAGAATATGTGCCTTGTGATAACCCACAAGTGTAGGGGATCGCAACAGCTTTCGAGGGTAAAGTATTCAACCCAAATTTATTGATTCGACATAAGGGGAGCCAAAGAATATTATTGAGTATTAGCAGTTGAGTTGTCAATTCAACCACACCTGGATAACTTAGTATCTGCAGCAAAGTATTTAGTAGCAAAGTAGTATGATAATAAAGGTAACAGTGGCAAAAGTAATATTTTTGGGTTTTGTAGTAATTGTAACAATAGCAATGGAAAAGTAAATAAGCGAAGCACAATATGTGAAAAGCTCGTAGGCATTGGATCAGTGAAGGATAATTTTGTCGGATGCGATTCCTCATGTAATAGCTATAACATAGGGTGACACAGAACTAGCTCCAATTCATCAATGTAATGTAGGCATGTATTCCAAATATAGTCATACATGCTTATGGAAAAGAACTTGCATGACATCTTTTGTCCTACCCTCCCATGGCAGCGGGGTCCTTACGGAAACTAAGGGATATTAAGGCCTCCTTTTAATAGAGAACCAGAACAAAGCATTAGCACATAGTGAATACATGAACTCCTCAAACTACGGTCATCACCGAGAAGTATCCCGATTATTGTCACTTCGGGGTTGTCGGATCATAACACATAATAGGTGACTATAGACTTGCAAGATAGGATCAAGAACACACATATATTCATGAAAACATAATAGGTTCAGATCTGAAATCATGGCACTCGGGCCCTAGTGACAAGCATTAAGCATAGAAAAGTCATAGCAACATCAATCTCAGAACATAGTGGATAATAGGGATCAAACCCTAGCAAAACTAACTTGCTACATGGTAAATCTCATCCAACCCATCACCGTCCAGCAAGCCTATGATGGAATCACTCACGCACGGCGGTGAGCATCATGAAATTGGTGATGGAGGATGGTTGATGATGACGACGGCAACGAATCCCCCCCTCCGGAGCCCCGAACAGACTCCAGATCAGCCCTCCCGAGAGAGATTAGGGATTGGCGGCGGCTCCGTATCGTAAAACGCGATGAAACTTCCTCTCTGATTTTTTTCTTCGTGAGACGGAATATATGGAGTTGGAGTTGAGGTCGGCGGAGCCTCAGGGGGCCCACGAGACAGGGGGCGCGCCCAGGGGCTGGGCGCGCCCCCACCCTTGTGGACAAGGTGTGGGACCCCTGGTCTTGATTCTTTCGCCAATATTTTTATATTTTCCAAAACTTGCCTCCGAAGATTTTCAGGACATTCCGAGAACTTTTGTTTCTACACAGAAAACAACATCATGGCAGTTCTGCTGAAAACAACGTCAGTCCGGGTTAGTTTCATTCAAATCATGCAAGTTAGAGTCCAAAACAAGGGCAAAATTGTTTGGAAAAGTAGATACGTTGGGGACGTATCAACTCCCCCAAGCTTAAACCTTTGCTTGTCCTCAAGCAATTCAGTTTATAAACTGAAAGTGGTAAGGAAAAACTTTTACAAACTCTGTTTGCTCTTGTTATTGTTAACATGCAAAGCCAACATTCAGGTTTCAACAAATATTATAAACTAACCATACTCACAATAACACTTAGGTCTCATAATCACTCATATCAATGGCATAATCAGCTAGCGAGCCATAATAATAAAACTTGGATGACAACACTTTCTCAAAACAATCATAACATGATATAACAAAATGGTATCTCGCTAGCCCTTTCCTAGACCGCAAAACATAAATGTAGAGCACCTTTAAAGATCAAGGACTGACTAAACATTGTAATTCATGGTAAAAGAGATCCAGTCAAGTCATACCCAATATAAACCAATAGTAATGAATGCAAATGACAGTCTGCTCTCCAGCGGGTGCTTTTTAATAAGAAGGTGATGACTCAACATAAAAGTAAATAGATAGGCCCTTCGCAGAGGGAAGCAGGGATTTGTAGAGGTGCCAGAGCTTGATTTTAAAATAGAGATTGAATAACATTTTGAGCGGCATACTTTCACTGTCAACGCAACAACTATGAGATGGCTGTATCTTCCATACTACATGGATCATAGGCAGTTCCAAAACAGAATGGTAAAAGTTTATACTCCCCCACCACCAACAAGCATCAATCCATGGCTTGCTCAAAACAACGAGTGCCTCCAACTAACAACAACCCTGGGGGAGTTTTGTTTAATTATATTGATTTGCTTTGATCTTTTTGGATCATGGGACTGGGCATCACGGTTACCGGCCCTTTCTCATGAATGAGGAGCGGAGTCCACTCCTCTTGAGAATAACCCACCTAGCATGGAAGATATAGGCAGTCCTAGTTGAAACATGAGCTGCTAGAGCATACAAAACAGAATTTCATTTGAAGGTTTGGAGTTTAGCACATACAAATTTACTTGGAACGGCAGGTAGATACCGCATATAGGGAGGTATGGTGGACTCATATGGAACAACTTTGGGGTTTAAGGAGTTGGATGCACAAGCAGTATTCCCGCTTAGTATAGGTGAATGCTAGCAAAAGACTGGGAAGCGACCAACTGAGAGAGCAACAATAGTCATGAACATGCATTAAAATTAATTCACACCGAGTACAAACATGAGTAGGATATAATCCAGCATGAACATAAATATCATGAAGCCTATGTTGATTTGTTTCAACTACATGCGTGAACATGTGCCAAGTCGAGTCACTCAATTTATTCAAAGGAGGATACCATCCCATCATACCACATCATAATCATTCTAATAGCATGTTGGCACGCAAGGTAAACCATTATAACTCATAACTAATCAAGCATGGCACAAGTAACTATAATCTCTAAATGTCATTGCAAATATGTTTACTTCATAATAAGCTGAATCAGGAATGATGAGCTCATCATATTTACAAAAACAAGAGAGGTCGAGTTCATACCAGCTTTTCTCATCTCAATCAGTCCATCATATATCGTCATTATTGCCTTTCACTTGCATGACCGAACGTGTGTATAATAATAATAGTGCACGTGCATTGGACTAAGCTGGAATCTGCAAGCATTCAATTCAAGAGAGAAGACAAAGTAATATGGGCTCTAAGTTAAATCAACAATCATGCATATGAGAGCCACTAAGCATTTTCAATATGGTCTTCTACTCTCGACCCCCAAAGAAAAGAAAAGAAATAAAACTATTTACACGGGAAAGCTCCCAACAAGTAAAAGAAGAACGAGAAATCTTTTTGGGTTTTCATTTTAATTTCTACTACAAGCATGGAAATTAAACTAACTATTTTTTTGGTTTTTCTTAAGGTTTATCAAACACACAAGAAGAAAACTAGAAAAAGAAAATTAAACTAGCAATGCATAATAGAATGAAAGAGTATGAGCACCGACGACTAGAATAGTGTGTGAACATGAATGTAAAGTCGGTGAGAAATACTTACCCCCCCAAGCTTAGGCTTTTGGCCTAAGTTGGTCTAATGCCAAGGATAGCTTGGCTGATATCCGTAGTTGTAACTGGAGTTGTATTGAGATGCAGCAGCAAATGCCTCCTGAGCTGCGGCATGTTGGCGAGCTGCCTCCACTCTCCCCTCGTGTTCAGCTGCTTCCTCCCTGGTAAGAACATATCTTCCTTTTGCCTGGTAATCAAAAAGGGGAGGAGTAGGAAGAGTAACATGGACAGCGTTACGTATGTCAAAGATTAGTCGATACTGGAGGAATTATTCATTCCTCTTAAGAAAATGATGTTGGACCATAGCGTCATAATCTAAATAAGCAGGAGGCAACATCATATCCCCCTCTCGTGGGGCTATACCAAGATAATTAGCCACACGGGTCGCATAAATTCCTCCAAATAAATATCTAGCTCTACCATTTTTATGCAACCTACATGCAACTATTGCCCCCAAGTTATAATCTTTACAACCTAACACAGCACTCTTGAGGACACAAAGATCAGGGACACACATATGACATGCTTCATCTTTACCGTTAATGCATCTACCAATGAAAATAGCAAAGTAATTTATAGCAGGAAAATGAATGCTCCCTATGGTACCTTGTGTAATATCCCTAGATTCTCCCACAGTGATACTAGCAAGGAAATCTCTAAATTCAGATTTGTGGGGATCATTAATATTGCCCCACTATGGAAGTTTGCAAGCAGTTGTAAAATCCTCTAAGTCCATGGTATAAGATGTATCATAGATATCAAATAGGACACTCGTGAGAATTACGTGTACATTTATATTCAAACCTTCACACAAATGAATCAGTCAATTGATAGTACTGAGGACACTTATCTTGTAAGAAGTCCTCCAGATCGGCATTACGCACATATGTGTCAAATTCCTCCTTAAAGCCTACTTCGACCATAAAATCATCGGATGGCCACTCACAAGCTCGTACTTCTGCGTCCCTCGGTAGTTCAACGTCTTGCTCACGTATAGCAATCCTGGGTTCTTTCTTTACCGAGGAACCACCTTGGTACATTCTCCTAGACATAATTCTTTTTCTGAAAAATTTCTGAAATTTTAGTAACTTCAAAATAAAAGTGAATAAAACTAAACAAGATTGATAGCAACTACTCCTACAAGTGCATAGAGCCTACATCATGCATTAGAATTACTTGGGAACTCATAATATTGACATGCAAGCTCAAGAATAGGGTCACCTATGCAGCAAAAATTTGCAATGAATAAAGCACTAGAACAAAAAACTAATTGGACCAATGGAGGAGTCACATACCAAGCAACAATCTCCCAAAGCAGTTTTGTGAATGGAGCTTTGAGCAAGGAGATCGAAAATCACAGCAAAATGAGCTAGAACTCGTGCTTGAGCTGGATGGGGATTTTTTTGGGAAGATGGAGTGTGTGGGTGCTGGCATAAGTGGAGGGGGGCCACCAGGGGCCCACAAGACAGGGGGCGCGCCCAGGGGGGTGGGCGCGCCCTCCACTCTCGTGGCTGGTGCCTTCCCCTCCTGCAGTGATTTCAGTGCCTAAAATCCTCAAATATTCCATAAAAATTCATACTAAATTTGCACGGCATTTGGAGAACTTTTATTTTCGGGATATTTTTTTATTGCACATATAATTCAGAAAACAGACGGATAATACTATTTTTGGCTTTATTTATTGTAAATAATAGAAAGTAAAAAGAGGGTACAGAAGGTTGTGCTTTCTAGTTTCATCCATATCATGATCATCAAAATGAATCCACTAACAAGGTTGATCAAGTCTTGTTAACAAACTCACTCCGAATAACACGGAACCGGAGAAATTTCAAATAACACTAAGTTACCTCAACGGGGATATGAACATCCCCAACAATAAGAATATCATACTTTTTCTTGACAGTAGGGAGAGGAAATTCAAAACCTCCAATAATAATGGTTGGAACTTTTCCAATAGAATTGATGCTATGAACTTGAGATTGTTTCCTCGGAAAGTGTACCATATGCTCATTACCATTAACATGAAAAGTGACATTGCCTTTGTTGCAATCAATAACAGCCCCTGCAGTATTCAAAAAAGGTCTACCAAGGATAATCAACATACTATCGTCCTCAGGGATATCAAGAACAACAAAGTCCGTTAAGATAGTGACATTTGCAACCACAACAGGCACATCCTCACAAATACCGACATGTATAGCAGTTGATTTATCAGCCATTTGTAAAGATATTTTAGTAGGTGTCAACTTATTCAATTCAAGTCTACGATATAAAGAGAGGGGCATAACACTAACACCGGCTCCAAGATCACATAAAGCAGTTTTGACATAATTTCTTTTAATGGAGCATGGTATAGTTGGTACCCTCGGATCTCCAAGTTTCTTTGGTATTCCACCCTTAAAAGTGTAATTAGCAAGCATGGTGGAAATTTCAGCTTCCGGTATCTTTCTTTTGTTTGTAATGATATCCTTCATATACTTAGCATAAGGATTTACTTTAAGCATATCAGTTAAGTGCATATGTAAGAAAATAGGTCTAATCATTTCAGTAAAGCACTCAAAATCCTCATCATCCTTTGTCTTGGATGGTTTAGGAGGAAAGGGCATGGGTTTCTGAACCCATGGTTTGCTTTCTCTACCATGCTTCCTAGCAACAAAATCTCTCTTATCATAACGTTGATTCTTTGATTGTGGGTTATCAAGATCAACAGCAGGTTCAACTTCTACTTTGTTATTTTTGCTAGGTTGAGCATCAACATGAACATTATAATTAACATTATCGCTAGGTTCATGTTCATCACCTGATTCTGTTTCAGTATCAGAAATAGAGATATCATTGGGATTCTCAGGTGTTTCTACAACAGGTTCACTAGAAGCATGCAAAGTCCTATCGTTTTTCTTTTTCTTATTTTTTGAAGAAGTAGGTGCCTCTAAATTATTTATCTGAGAATCTTGCTCGATTCTCTTAGGGTGGCCTTTAGGATACAAAGGTTCCTGAGTCATTCTACCAGTTCTCGTAGTCACTCTAACAGCAAAATTAGGTTTATTATTTAATTCATCAAGCAAATCATTTTGAGATTTAAGTACTTGCTCAGCTTGAGTAGCAACCATAGACGCATATTTGCTAATGAGTTTAAGTTCACCTTTAACTCTAGCCATATAATCACTCACGCGTCCTATCTCGAAAGCATTATTCTTTAATTCTCTACCAACATAAGTATTAAAACTTTCTTGTCTAGCCCTAAAGTCATCAAATTCATCTAAGCATGGGCTATGAAATTTAGTAGAGGGAATTTCAACTTTATCATATCTAATAGAGAGAATTTACCTTCACTACCCGTGTCGGGTTATCAAGAAAATGTGGTTCTTCAATAGGCGGTATATTAAGACTATGTATTTCTTCAATAGGTGGTAAATTCTTAACATCTTCAGCTTTTATACCTTTTTCTTTCATTGATTTCTTTGCCTCTTGCATATCTTCAGGACTGAGAAATAAAACACCTCTCTTCTTCGGAGTGGGTTTAGGAATTGCCTCAGGAAGAATCCAATTATTTTCATTAGTCAACATATTATTCAATAGTAATTTAGCTTCGTCGACTGTTCTTTCCCTGAAAACACAACCAGCACAACTATCCAAGTGGTCCTTGGAAGCATTGGTTAGTCCATTATAAAAGATATCAAGTATTTCATTTTTCTTAAGAGGATGATCAGGAAAAGCATTAAGTAATCGGAGAAACCTCCCAGGATAGTCCAGTCCGGCCTTGCGGTAGTACCGCAAGGGGGAGCGGTAGTACCGCACCAGAGGTAGTACCGCTCTCAGCCTTTGCGGCTCTGGCCTGGACTAGCTCCTACCGTAGCAGCGGTAGTATCGTGGTCCGCCGCGGTAGTACCATGAGCCCTTGCGGTAGTACCGCTGGTCTGGGGCGGTAGTACCGCAAGTCACGGGCTGGTGAAGTGGATAACTGTTGGATTTGTCTCTCCACTATATAAGGGGTGTCTTCTTCCTCTAGTTGACTACCTCTTCCAACCCTAAGCTCCATTGTTGCTCGAAGCTCCATTTTCGCCCAATCTCTCTCCCTAGCCAATCAAACTTGTTGATTTGCTCGGGAATGGGTGAGAAGGCCCCAATCTACTCTCCCCCCAAGAGAAATTTGATTCCCCCACTAATCCCTAGCGGATCTTGTTACTCTTGGGTGTTTGAGCACCCTAGATGGTTGAGGTCACCGCGGAGCCATAGTCCATTGTGGTGAAGCTTCGTGGTGTCGTTGGGAGCCTCCAATTAAGTTGTGGAGATTGCCCCAACCTTGTTTGTAAAGGTTCGGTCACCGCCTTCAAGGGTACCAATAGTGGAATCATGACATCTCGCATTATGTGAGGGCGTGAGGAGAATACGGTGGCCCTAGTGGCTTCTTGGAGAGCATTGTGCCCCCACACCGCTCTAACGGAGACGTACTTCCCCTCAAAAGGAAGGAACTTCGGTAAGACATCCTCTTCTTCACCGGCTCCATTCTTGGTTATCTCGTGCCTTTACTTGTGCAAGCTTATTTGTGTTGTATTCCTTGCTTGCTTGTGTGCTTGTTGTTGTTGTTGCATCATATAGGTTGCTCACCTAGTTGCATATCTAGACAACCTACTTTGATGCAAAGTTTAATTTGGTAAAGAAAAGTTTAAAAAGTGTCAGTTGCCTATTCACCCCCCCTCTAGTCAACTATATCGATCCTTTCACATGCGCTGGCGGTTGGCTATGGCGGTTTTGCTGAGAGCCACTCTCGGCAAAGAGCTGACGAAATCAACCGACATGAAGTCACTTCATTTTGCCGAGTTGTGCTGTTTGGCTCTCGGCAAACTCTTTGCCGAGTGCCCGTGTCCTGGCTCTCGACAAATTTCTGTTTGCCTGAGAGGTGTACGCCGGGTGGCTTTTGTCGAGTGCAACTCTCGGCAAAGGCTTTGCCGACGGTTTTTGGCCCTTTGCCGAGTGTCCGTCGCACTCGGCGTATAACGTGATTCCACTAGTGACTTGAGCACGAGTTGACATATGCCATTAGAAGCAATATCTAAGATGGTCCCTGATTTAGTACAAAATAGTTTCAAAAATTGTCATGTGAACGAACTAAAAGTTTCTAAATTTGACATGTTGTAAGAATGTTTATTCCAAAAAATTGCCATGTCATCACCATACAATATGTTCATCCACCTGGCAAATTGATAGGGAAATTGCGATAAAGTAAATAGCAATCCATTCTTAAGTTGCCATGCTTACCCATAAAAAATTCCATGTTGAGTGTTAGAAATGTTAAAATCTTAAATTCCATCCGATGGAGCTCAGCTATAAGCTTGTTGTATTAAAATCCACTAAAAATGGCACAAACAAAAGCTCCAAAAAAGCTTCAGATAATTAAGAAGGTCATAGTGAGAAACATGTGCCTCGATGACCACTGCAATGGCAGTGCAGGCCACCAACCCGTCCTGTGATAACCCACAAGTGTAGGGGGCCGCAACAGTTTTCGAGGGTAGAGTATTCAACCATAATTTATTGATTCAACAGAAGGGGAGCCAAAGAATATTTTCAAGTATTAGCAGTTGAGTTGTCAATTGAACCACACGTGAAAGACTTAATATCTACAGAAAAGTATTTAGTAGCAAAGGAGTATGGAAGTAACGATAACAGTGGTAAAAGTAATAGTAGAAGTTTTGAAGCAATTATAACAGTGGCAACGACAAAGTAAAGTAGCAAAGATCAATATGTGAAAACCTCGTAGGCAATGGATCAATGATGGATAATTATGTCAGATGGCATTCTTCATGCAACAGTTATAACCTAGGGTGACACGGAACTAGCTCCGATTCATCAATATAATGAGGCATGTATTCCGTATATAGTCACACATGTTTATGGAAAAGAACTTGCATGACATCTTTTGCACTACCCTCGCGTGGCAGTAGGGTCCTAATGGAAACTAAGGGATATTAAGGCCTCTTTTTAATAGATAATCAGACAAAAGCATTAGCACTTAGTGAATACATGAACTCCTCAAAGTACGGTAATCACCGGAAAGAATCCCAATTATTTTCACTTTGGGGTATGCAGATCATAACTCGTAATAGGTGTCTACAACTTGCAAGATTGGATCAAGAACACAAATATATTCATTGAAACATAAAGGGTTAAGATCTGAATTTTCATGGCACTCAGGCCCTAGTGACAAGCATTAAGCAAAGCAAAGTCATAGCAACATCAATCTCAGAACATAGTGGATACTAGGGATCAAACCCTAACAAAACTAACTCGATTACATCATAAATCCCACAAAACCCATGACTATCTAGCAAGCCTATGATGGAATTACTCATGCACGGCGGTGAGCATCATGAAATTGGTGATGGAGGATGGTTGACGATGATGACGGCGCTGGTTTTCCCTCTCTGGAGCCCCTAATGGACTCCAGATATGCCCTCCTAATGAAGAACGAGAGGCGGTGGTGACTCCGTATCGTAAAACAAGATGAATCCTTCTCTCTAAATTTTTTCCCCCGAAAGTGAATATATGGAGTTGGCGTTGAGGTCGGTGGAGGTCCAGGGGATCCACAAGGTAGGGGGCGCGCCCTCCACCCTTGTGGACTACGGGTGGGTCCCCATTGGTAGATTCTTTTGCCAATATTTTTATTTATTACAAAAATATTCTCCATAAACTTTCAGGTCATTCCAAGAACTTTTATTTTTGCACAAAAATAACACCAAGGCAATTCTGCTGAAAACATCGTCAGTCCGGGTTAGTTCCATTAAAATCATGCAAATTAGAGCCCAAAACAAGGGCAAAAGAGTTTGGAAATGTAGATATGATGGAGATGTATTACCCTGTGCCCTCGTCGAGCCTAGTATCCTCCTCACGACAGCCACCCGCACACTGCTTGCTATTGCATGTGATTAATTCATCAGTCACTTTGCATAATCTATAAAGTAGAGGACATCGAATTCATGTTCCATCCAACTCATCCAAAATAACGAACTAACGACACGCGCCTACTCCTTCCCCTGGCCCGCTAATCGGTGACATATTGTCCATCCTCTCTCACCTATTATCAACATCAAACCCTTGCCGCCTCGCCTCGTCGCTTCCGCTGCCCATTTCCGGTGCCTCTGCCAGCAGCTGGTGCCGACACAGCAGCCTCCATACCCGACCAGCAGCTTCGTCTGACAACGCCCGCTGCCTCCCTGTTGGAAATATGCCCTAGAGGTAATAATAAATTAGTTAATATTATATTTCCTTGTTCATGATAATCGTTTATTATCCATGCTATAATTGTGTTGATGGGAAACTCGGATACATGTGTGGGTACATAGACAACACCATGTCCCTAGTAAGCATCTAGTTGACTAGCTCGTTGAACAATAGATGGTTACGGTTTCCTGACCATGGACACTGGATGTCGTTGATAACGGGATCACATCATTAGGAGAATGATGTGATGGACAAGACCCAATCCTAAGCCTAGCACAAAGATCATAGTGCGTATGCTAAAGCTTTTCTAATGTCAAGTATCTTTTCCTTAGACCATGAGATTGTGCAACTCCCGGATACCGTAGGAATGCTTTGGGTGTACCAAATGTCACAACGTAACTGGTTGGCTATAAAGGTGCACTACAGGTATCTCCGAAAGTGTCTGTTGGGTTGGCACGAATCGAGACTGGGATTTGTCACTCCGTGTGACGGAGAGGTATCTCTGGGCCCACTCGGTAGGACATCATCATAATGTGCACAATGTGACCAAGGGGTTGATCACGGGATGATGTGTTACGGAACGAGTAAAGAGACTTGCCGGTAACGAGATTGAACAAGGTATCGACATACCGACGATCGAATCTCGGGCAAGTACAATACCACTAGACAAAGGGAATTGTATATGGGATTGATTGAGTCCTTGACATCATGGTTCATGCGATGAGATCATCATGGAACATGTGGGAGCCAACATGGGTATCTAGATCCCGCTGTTGGTTATTGACCGGAGAACATCTCGGTCATGTCTGCATGGTTCCCGAACCCGTAGGGTCTACACACTTAAGGTTCGATGACGCTAGGGTTATAAAGGAAGTTTGTATGTGGTTACCGAATGTTGTTCGGAGTCCCGGATGAGATCCCGGACGTCACGAGGAGTTCCGGAATGGTCCGGAGGTAAAGATTTATATATGGGAAGTTGTTGTTCGGGTTCCAGAAAAAGTTCGGGTTTTTTCGGTATTGTACCAGGAAGCTTCCAGAAGGTTCCGGAGGATTCCGGAGGGGTCCGGAGGTCCGGAAGTTGTTCCACCACGTCCAATAAAGCAGCATGGGCTGTAGGGGGGCGCCCTCGCCTTAATGGGCCAGGGGCACCAGCCCCCCAAGGCCCGTGCGCATGGGAGGGGGAAAACCCTAAGGGGGAGGGCCTCCACTTGACTTGGGAGGCACTCCTCCCCCCCTTAGCCGCCGCCCCCTCCTCAGATTGGATCTGAGGGGCCGGCCCCCCTCTCCCTTGCCCCTATATATATGTGTGGGGTGGGAGGGCAGCCGCACCACAAGTTCTAGCGCAACCCTCCCCCTCTCCCAAGTACTCCTCCTCTCCCGCGGTGCTTGGCGAAGCCCTGCAGGATTGCCACGCTCCTCCATCACCACCACGCCGTTGTGCTGCTGCTGGATGGAGTCTTCCTCAACCTCTCCCTCTCTCCTTGCTGGATCAAGGCATGGGAGACATCACCGGGCTGTACGTGTGTTGAACGCGGAGGTGCCGTCCGTTCGGCACTAGGATCTCCGGTGATTTGGATCACGACGAGTACGACTCCTTCAACCCCGTTCTCTTGAATGCTTCCGCTTAGCGATCTACAAGGGTATGTAGATGCACTCTCCTTCCCCTCGTTGTTGGTTTCTCCATAGACAGATCTTGGTGACTCGTAGGAAAATTTTGAATTTCTGCTACGTTCCCCAACACTCCCCACCCCGGCATGCTCATCGTACGCCGCCAGGCTAGCCACCTGGTCCAAGGGAGGCGTGCATATCTTCGCTGGCCAGCTTCTTTGTTGACACACGCAAGTTGTTCGAGTGTTTGCCAAGGTACAAAATGGACTCCACCGATGAGTTCTTTTTTCACAGTTTCCTTTGCGACTCTAACGATTCCGTGTTAGTCCATGAAACAAGTCCGATGATGAGGAGGAGATCTTGGCTGCCATGTTGGTCCATGACCACCTTAATAGGTAGCGGCCGTTGTTCCATAGCTCGATCCCGGGGCACCTTCCAATGTTGAATCGCAATCGAGAGAGCAGTCATTTCCTTATTTGGAAGGACTACTTTGACACAACCAACCCGTTGTTCAAACAACAGAAATTCCGGCGGCGTCTCCGTATGGGTAGGCATCTTTTCAACCGTATTAGAGAGGGGGTGGCCGGATACGATAATTATTTTGAGTGAAAAGAGGATGCCCTTGGAAAGATTGGCTTCTCATCTTATCAGAAATGCACTGCATCCATCCGGATGCTTGCATACGGAGCGCCCGGTATCTCATTAATGAGTACGTCTGTATGAGCGAGTCTGCATGCCTAGACTCCATGTACAAGTTCTGCAAGGCTATGATTGTTGTGTTTGGCCCTGAGTACTTGGGAGGGCCGACTGCTCAAGATACAACCTGGCTGTTGGTGATGAATGCGAGCATGGGCTTCCCAGGGATGCTTGGTAGCATAGATTGCATGCACCGGGAGTGGAAGAACTGCCCTTCTGTTGGGAAACGTAGTATGCAATTTCAAAAAATTACTACGCTCACGCAAGATCTATCTAGGAGATGCATAGGAACAAGAGGGGGAGAGTGTGTCTACGTACCCTCATAGACCAAACGCGGAAGCGTTCGACAACGCAGTTGATGTAGTCGAACTTCTTGTTGTTCCGACCGATCAAGTACCAAACATACGACACCTCCGAGTTCTGCACACGTTCATCTCAATGACATCCCTCGAACTCTTGATCCAGCAGAGTGTCGAGGAAGTAGATGAGTTCCGTCAGCACGACGACATGGTGACGGTGTTGGTGAAGAAGAATCTCTGCATGGCTTCTCCTAAGGACTACGGAAACTATGATGGCGAATAAACTAGAGGGGACGGGGTTGCCGGCACACGCCTTGGTGAATTTTGATGTGTCTTTGGTGCTAGCCCTACCCCTCTATTTATATGTTGAGCCCTGGGGTCGAAACTTGGAGCAAAAGCCTCCGCAAAGTTGGTTTTGCCCGAAAGGCAAGAGTCCCAGTCGGACTCCAGGATCAAACGCCACAATCCTTGGCGTCTGGCCCAGACGCCATGGGCCTCGGCGTCTAGCCCAGGGCCAGATGCCAGGGTCTGCGGCATTTGGCCTATGATCTCCGCAAAACTTTCTTTTGCACCAACCTATAGCCCCGTGGGCCTGACCCCTTAGCCTAACCATATCATCCAATATATGAATCTTTACCTCTGGATTATTCCGAACCTCCTCGTCATGTTTGTGATCTCATCCAGGACTCTGAACAACATTCGGTCACCAACATTCATAACTCATATAATACTATATCATCAACGAACGTTAAGCGTGTGGACCCTATGGGTTCGAGAACTATGTAGACATGACCGAGACACCTCTCCGGTGAATAACCAATAGCGGAACCTGGATGCCCATATTGGCTCCTACATATTCTACAAAGATCTTTATTGGTCGAACCTTATGACAACATACATTATTTCCTTTGTCATCGGTATGTTACTTGCCCGAGATTCGATCGTCGGTATCTTCATACCTAGTTCAATCTCGTTACCAGCAAGTCTCTTTACTCGTTCCGTAATGCATCATCCTGCAACTAACTCATTAATCACTTTGCTTGCAAGGCTTCTTATGATGTGCATTACCGAGAGGGCCCAAAGATACCTCTCCGATACTCAGAGTGAAAAATCCTAATCTTGATCTATGCGAACCCAACAAACACCTTCGAAGATACCTATAGAGCATCTTTATAATTACCCAGTTACGTTGTGACGTTTGATAGCACACAAGGCATTCCTCCAGTATCCAGGAGTTACATAATCTCATAGTCGGAGGAATATGTATTTCACATGAAGAAAGCAGTAGCAATGAAACTGTAACGATCATAATGCTAAGCTAACGGATGGGTTTTGTCCATCACATCATTCTCTAATGATGTGATCCCGTTCATCAAATGACAACACATGTCTATGGTTAGGAAACTTAACCATCTTGGATTAACGAGCTAGTCTGGTAGAGGCTTACTAGGGACACGGTGTTTTGTCTATGTATCCACACATGTATCAAGTTTCCGGTTAATACAATTCTAGCATGAATAATAAACATTTATCATGAATAAGGAAATATAAAATAACAACTTTATTATTGCCTCTAGGGTATATTTCCTTCAGTCTCCCACTTGCACTAGAGTCAATAATCTAGATTACATTGTAATGATTATAACACCCATGGAGTCTTGGTGCTGACCATGTTTTGCTCGTGGAAGAGGCTTAGCCAAGGGGTCTGCTACATTTAGATCCGTATGTATTTTGCAAATCTCTATGTCTCCCTCCTTGATTAGATCATGGATGGAGTTGAAGCGTCTCTTGATGTGTTTGGTATTTTTGTGAAATTTGGATTCCTTCGCTAAGGCAATTGCTCCATTATTGGCACAAAAGATTTTCATTGGACCCGATGCACTAGGTATTACACCTAGATCGGATATGAACTCCTTCATCCAGACTCCTTCATTTGCTGCTTCTGAAGCAGCTATGTACTCCACTTCTCACGTAGATCCCGCCACGACACTCTGCTTGGAACTGCACCAACTGACAGCTCCACAATTCAAAATAAATACATATCCGGTTTGTGACTTAGAGTCATCCAGATCAGTGTCAAAACTAGCATCGACGTAACCATTTACAACGAGCTCTTTGTCACCTCCATAAACGAGATACATTTCCTTGGTCCTTTTCATGTACTTCAGGATATTCTTGACCGTGGTCAAGTGATCCACTCCTAGATTACTTTGGTACCTCCCTGCCAAACTTATGGCAAAGGCACACATCAGGTCTGGTACATTGCATAGCATACATGATAGAACCTATGGTTGAGGCATAGGGAATTACTTTCATTTTCTCTCTATCTTCTGCAGTGGTCGGGCATTGAGTCTCATACCTTGTAACACAGGCAAGAACCCTTTCTTTGACTGATCCATTTTGAACTTGTTCAAAACTTTATCAAGGTATGTGCTTTGTGAAAGCCCTATCAAGAGTCGTGATCTATCTCTATAGATATTGACGCCCAATATATAAGCAGCTTCACTGAGGTCTTTCATTGAAAAACTCTTATTCAAGTATCCTTTTATGCTATCCAGAAATTCTACATCATTTCCAATCAACAATATGTCATCCACATATAATATTAGAAATGCTATAGAGCTCCCACTCACTTTCTTGTAAATATAGGCTTCTCCGAAAGTCTGTACAAAACCATATGCTTTGATCACCTCATCAAAGTGTTATTCCAACTCCGAGATGCTTGCACCAGTCCATAGATGGATCACTGGAGCTTGCATGCTTTGTCAGCACCTTTAGGATTGACAAAACCTTCTGGTTGCATCATATACAACTCTTCTTTAAGAAATCCATTAAGGAATGCAGTTTTGATGTCCATTTGCCAGATTTCATAATCATAAAATGCGGCAATTGCTAACATGATTCGGATAGACTTAAGCATTGTTACGAGTGAGAAAGTCTCATTGTAGTCAACTCCTTGAACTTGTCGAAAACCTTTTGCAACAAGTCGAGCTTTATAGACAGTAACATTACCATTAGCGTCAGTCTTCTTCTTGAAGATCCATCTCACTACAAAAAAAATACACTTCCGTGATGATACGTGTTTGTCACAGTAGGACACGTTTTCTGTCATGCATGTACATCCATGACGATTTTATGACATTACCAAAATTATCATCACGGAAGTGTCCACTTCCATGACGATAAATCGCACGTCATAGAAGTGCTTTCGTCAAGGGTGACTGACACGTGGCATCCACCGTAACAGGTCGCCGTTAAGCTATTAGGTTCCGGTTTGGATCCGATAACCCGTTAACAGCCCGGACCAATGGGGATTTTCCACGTGTAATATTCTCAATGGCCAGAGGAACCACGTGTCGGCTCACCGTTGGGACAAATGGCATACATTCATTGGACCGAAGGTGCCTATTATCCGTTGACATGTGGCACAGCCCAACAGAGGCCCATCCCAGTGAAAAGGCCGGCCCGCTTAACTTGGTCAAAAGGTAGCGGGCCGGCCCATGGAAATCCTATTAACGGCGTGTTCGCATATAGCCCATTTACATCCCGCTAACACACGACCCGTTATGGCCTACCGAAATTTGGCCCAGTAGCGTCATATGGGTCATCCAATATGTATCCAATCCGTTGTAACTTCCGTCCCATGTATGGCCCATGACGTCTTTCGGCCCATAGAAGGCCCTTTGTAACTCTGGGCCCATTAATGGCCCGAGATGAAACTGGCCCATTATGAACAGTGTATAACTTTATACCCATTAACGACCGATTATTTCGTCGGCCGTTGAGGGAATCCTGGATTAAGGGGTCCTCGGCCGTCCGGACTATGCGACATGGGCCGGACTGATGGGCTATGAAGATACAAGACAGAAGACTTCTTCCCGTGTCCGGATGGGACTCTACTTGGCGTGGAAGGCAAGCTTGGCATTCGAATATGAAGATTCCTTTCTCTGTAACCGACTTTGTACAACCCTAGTCCCCTCCAGTGTCTATGGGTTTAGTCCGTAGGGTAGAATCATAATCATACAGGCTAGACTTCTAGGGTTTTAGCCATTACGATCTCGTGGTAGATCAACTCTTGTAATACTCATATTCATCAAGATCAATCAAGCAGGAAGTAGGGTATTACCTCCATAGAGAGGGCCCGGACCTGGGTAAACATCGTGTCCCCCGCCTCCTGTTACCATCGTCCTTAGACGCACAGTTCAAGATGTTGGAAATATGCCCTAGAGGCAATAATAAAATGGTTATTATTGTATTTCCTTGTTCATGATAATTGTCTATTATTCATGCTATAATTGTATTGACCGAAAACCACAATATATGTGTGAATACATAGACCACAACATGTCCCTAGTGAGCCTCTAGTTGACTAGCTCATTGATCAACAGATGGTCATGGTTTCCTGACCATGGACATTGGATGTCATTGATAACGGGATCACATCATTAGGAGAATGATGTGATGGATAAGACCCAATCCTAAGCATAGCATAAGATCATGTAGTTCATTTGCTAAAGCTTTTCTAATGTCAAGTATCATTTCCTTAGACCATGAGATTGTGCAACTCCCGGATACTGTAGGAATGCTTTGGGTGTGCCAAACGTCACAACGTAACTGGGTGTCTATAAAGGTGCACTACAGGTATCTCCGAAAGTGTCTGTTGGGTTAGCACGAATCGAGACTGGGATTTGTCACTCCGTATGACGGAGAGGTATCTCCGGGCCCACTCAATAATGCATCACCATAATGAGCTCAATGTGACTAAGTAGTTAGTCACGGGATCATGCATTACGGAACGAGTAAAGTGACATGCCGGTAACGAGATTGAACGAGGTATTGGGATACCGACGATCGAATCTCGGGCAAGTAACATACCTATTGACGAAGGGAATTGTATACGGGATTGACTGAATCCCCGACATCGTGGTTCAGCCAATGAGACTCGTGGAACATGTGGGAGCCAATATGGGTATCCATATCCCGCTATTGGTTATTGGCCGGAGAGTTGTCTCGGTCATATCTGCATGGTTCCCGAACCCGTAGGGTCTACACACTTAAGGTTCGGTGATGCTAGGGTTATATGGAAGTTTTGTATGTGGTTACCGAATGTTGTTCGGAGTCCCGGATGAGATCCCGGACATCATGAGGAGTTCCGGAATGGTCCGGAGGTAAAGATTTATATATGGGAAGTCCAGTTTCAGTCATCGGAATAGTTTCGGGGGTTATCGGTATTGTACCGGGACCACCGAAAGGTGTCCGGAGGTCCACCGGGTGGGGCCACCTGCCCCGGGGGGCTTTATGGGCTGAATAAGGGGGGAACCAGCCCCTAGTGGGCTGGTGCGCCCCTTCCCAAGGGCCCAAGGCGCCTAGGGTTGAAAACCCTAGGGGAGGGGGGCACCTCCACCTTGTCTGGGGGGCAAGTCTCCCCCTCCTGGCCGCCGCCCCTCTCCTCTAGATGGGATCTGGAGGGGGCCGGCCCCCTCTCCCCTTCCCCTATATATAGTTGGGGTTTTAGGGCTGCCAAGGACATGAGTTTTCCTCTCTCCTGGCGCAGCCCTACCCCTCTCCCTCCTCATCTCTCGCAGTGCTTGGAGAAGCCCTGCTGGAGTGCCACGCTCCTCCATCACCACCCTGCCGTTGTGCTGCTGCTGGACGGAGTCTTCCCCAACCTCTCCCTCTCTCCTTGCTGGATCAAGGCATGGGAGACGTCACCGGGCTGCACGTGTGTTGAACGCAGAGGCACCATTGTTCGGTGCTTAGATCGGATTCGGCCGCGATCTGAATCGCTTCGTGAACGACTCCACCGACCGCGTTCTTGTAACGCTTCCGCATCGCGATCTTCAAGGGTATGAAGATGCACTCCCCTCTCTCTCGTTGCTAGTATATCCATAGATTGATCTTGGTGATGCATAGAAAGTTTTGAATTTCTGCTACGTTCCCCAACAATGGCATCATGAGCTAGGTCTATTGCGTAGATTCTATGCACGAGTAGAACACAAGTTGTTGTCGGTGTTGATTTTGTTCAATATGCTTACAGTTACTAGTCCAATCTTGTTTCGACAGTATTGTGGGATGAAGCGGCCTGGACCGACCTTACACGTACACTTACGTGAGACAGGTTCTACCGACTGACATGCACTTGTTGCATAAGGTGGCTAGCGGGTGCCAGTCTCTCCCACTTTAGTCGGATCGGATTCGATGAAAAGGGTCCTTATGAAGGGTAAATAGCAATTGGCATATCACGTTGTGGTTTTGGCGTAGGTAAGAAACGTTCTTGCTAGAAACCTATAGCAGCCAAGTAAAAACATGCAACAACAATTAGAGGACGTCTAACTTGTTTTTGCAGCATATGCCGTGTGATGTGATATGGCCAAAAAGGATGTGATGAATGAAATATATGTGATGTATGAGATTGATCATGTTCTTGTAATAGGAATCATGACTTGCATGTCCATGAGTATGACAACCGGCAGGAGCCATAGGAGTTGTCTTTATTTATTGTATGTCCTGCGTGTCATTGAATAACGCCATGTAATTACTTTACTTCATTGCTAAACCATTAGCCATAGTAGTAGAAGTAATAGCTGGCGAGACAACTTCATGGAGACACGATGATGGAGATCATGGTGTCATGCCGGTGACGATGATGATCATGGAGCCCCGAAGATGGAGATCAAAAGGAGCAAAATGATATTGGCCATATCATGTCACTATTTGATTGCATGTGATGTTTATCATGTTTATGCATCTTATTTGCTTAGAACGACGGTAGTAAATAAGATGATCCCTCATTAAAATTTCAAGAAAGTGTTCCCCCTAACTGTGCACCATTGCAAAAGTTTGTTGTTTCGAAGCACCACGTGATGATCGGGTGTGATAGATTCTAACGTTCACATACAACGGGTGTAAGCCAGATTTACACACGCGAAACACTTAGGTTGACTTGACGAGCCTAGCATGTACAGACATGGCCTCGGCACACAAGAGAACGAAAGGTCGAACATGAGTCGTATAGTGGATACAATCAACATGAAGATGTTCAACGATGATGACTAGTCCGTCTCACGTGATGATTGGACACGGCCTAGTTGACTCGGATCATGTGTCACTTAGATAACTAGAGGGATGTCTATCTGAGTGGGAGTTCATAAGATGAACTTAATTATCCTGAACATAGTCAAAAGGTTTTTTGCAAATTACATCGTAGCTCGAGCTTTAGTTCTATTGTTTTAGATATGTTCCTAGAGAAAATTTAGTTGAAAGTTGATAGTAGCAATTCTGCGGACTGGGTCCATAAACTGAGGATTGTCCTCATTGCTGCGTAGAAGGCTTATGTCCTTAATGCACCGGTCGGTGTGCTGAACGTCGAACGTCGTCTGTGGATGTTGCGAACATCTGACATACATGTTCTGATGACTACATGATAGTTCAGTAATGTTAAACGTTTTAGAATTGTGGCGCCGAAGCGTTTTTTGAAACGTCGCGGAACATATGAGATGTTCCAAGGGCTGAAATTGGGATTTCAGGCTCGTGTCCATGTCAAGAGGTATGAGACCTCCGACGAGTTTCTTAGCCTACAAACTATGGGAGAAAAGCTCAATCGTTGAGCTTGTACTCAGATTGTCTGGGTACAACAATCACTTGAATTGAGTGGGAGTTAATCTTCCAGATGAGATAGTGATGTTTCTCCAAAGTCATTGACACAAGGCTACTAGAGCTTCGTGATGAACTATAACATATCAGGGATAGATATGATGATCCTTGAAATATTCGTGATGTTTGACACCGCAAAGGTAGAAATCAAGAAGGAGCATCAATTGTTGATGGTTAGTGAAACCACTAGTTTCAAGAAGGGCAAGGGCAAGAAGGGATACTTCATGAAACGGCAAATCAGCTGCTGCTCTAGTGAAGAAACCCAAGGTTGAACCCAAACCCGAGACTAAGTGCTTCTATAATAAGGGTAACGGTCACTGGAGCAGAATTACCCTAGATACTTGGTAGATAAGAAGGCAGGCAAGGTCGACAGAAGTATATTGGATATACATTATATTAATGTGTACTCTACTAGTACTCCTAGTAGCACCATGGTAATAGATACCGGTTCGGTTGCTAAGTGTTAGTAACTCGAAATAAAAGGCTACGGAATAAACGGAGACTAGCTAAAGGCGAGGTGACGATATGTGTTGGAAGTATTTCCAAGGTTGATGTGATCAAACATCACACGCTCCCTCTACCATCGGGATCGGTGTTAAACCAAAATAATTGTTATTTGGTGTTTGCATTGAGCATAGACATGATTGGATTATGTCTATCACAATACGGTTATTCATTTAAGGAGAATAATGGTTACTCTGTTTATTTGAATAATACCTTCAATGGTCTTGCACCTAAAATGAATGGTTTATTGAATCTCGATCGTAGTGATACACATGTTCATGCCAAAAGATATAAGATAGTAATGATAGTACCACCTACTTGTGGCACTGCCATGTAAGTCATATTGGTATAAAACGTATGAAGAAGCTCCATGTTGATGGATCTTTGGACTCACTCATTTTTTGAAAAGTTTGAGGCGTGCGAACCATGTCTATTGGTATGTACGCATGAAGAAACTCCATGCAGATGGATTGTTTGGACTCACTTGATTTTGAATCACTTGAGACATGCAAATCATACCACATGGGCAAGATGACTGAAAAGCCTCATTTTCAGTAAGATGGAACAAGAAAGCAACTTGTTGGAAGTAATACATTTTGATGTATGCAGTCCAATGAGTGCTGAGGCATGTAGTGGATATCGTTATGTTCTTACTTCACAGATGATTTGAGTAGATATTGAGTATATTTACTTGATGAAACACAAGTCTGAATTATTGAAAGGTTCAAGTAATTTCAGAGTGAAGTTGAAGATCTTCGTGACAAGAGGATAAAATGTCTATGATATGATCATAGAGATGAATATCTGAGTTGCGAGTTTGGTACACAATTGAGACATTGTGGAAATTGTTTCACAACTAACACCGCGTGGAACACCATAGTATGATGGTGTGTCCGAACAACATAGATGCACCCTATTGGATATGGGGCATACCATGATGTCTCTTATCGAATTACCACTATCGTTCATGGGTTAGGCATTAGAGACAACCACATTCACTTTAAATAGGGCACCACGTAATTCCGTTGAGACGACACCGTATGAACTATGGTTTGGAGAAACCTAAGTTGTCGTTTCTTAAAAGTATGGGGCTGTGACGCTTATGTGAAAAAAGTTTCAGGCTGATAAGCTCGAACCCAAAGCGGATAAAAGCATCTTCATAGGACACCCAAAACAGTTGGGTATACCTCCAGTCTCAGTTCCGGAAGCAAAAGGGATTGTTCTAGAATCAAGTCCTTTCTCGAGGAAAAGTTTCTCTCGAAAGAATTGAGTGGGAGGATGGTGGAGACTTGATGAGGTTGTTGAACCATCACTTCAACTAGTTTGTAGCAGGGCACACAAAGTTGTTCCTGTGGCACCTACACCAATTGAAGAAGAAGCTTATGATAGTGATCATGAAACTTCGGATCAAGTCACTACCAAACCTCGTAGGTCGACAAGGATGCGTACTGCTTCAGAGTGGTACGTAATCCTGTCTTGGAGGTCATGTTTCTAGACAACAATGAACCTACGAGCTATGGAGAAGCGATGGTGGGCCCGGATTCCGATGAATGGCTCGAGGCCATAAAAATCCGAGAGAGGATCCATGTATGAAAACAAAGTATAGACTTTGGAAGAACTACTTGATGGTCATAAGGCTGTTGGGTACAGATGGATTTTAAAAGGAAGACAAACAATGATGGTAAGTGTCACAATTAAGAAAGCTCGACTTGTCATTAAGATGTTTTCTGACAAGTTCAAGGAGTTGACTGCGATGAGACTTTCTCACTCGTAGCGATGCTAAAGAGTCTGTTGGAATTATATTAGCAGTTACTGCATGATTTATGAAATCTTGCAGATAGGATGTCAAAACATTGTTTCCTCGATGATATTCTTGAGGAAAGGTTGTATGTGATACAACCAAAAGGTTTTGTCAATCCTAAAAGATGCTAACAAGTGCAAAGCTCCAGCAATCCTTCTAAGCACTGGAGTAAGCATCTCGGAGTTGGAATATACGCTTTGATGAGATAATCAAAGATTTTGGGTTTATACAAAGTTTATGAGAAACTTGTATTTCCAAAGAAGTGAGTGGGAGCACTATAGAATTTCTGATGAGTATATGTTATTAACATATTGTTGATCAGAAATGATGTAGAATTTCTAGAAATCATATAGGGTTATTTGGAAAGTGTTTTTCAATGGAAAACCTGGATTAAGGTACTTGAACATTGAGCGTCAAGATCTATAAGGATAGATCAAAACGCTTAATAGTACTTTCAAATAAATACATACCGTGACAAATTTTGAAGGAGTTCAAAATAGATCGGCAAATAAGGAGTTCTTGGCTGTGTTATAAGTTGTGAATATTGAGTAAGACTCAAGACATGACCACAGCAGAAGAGAGAGAAAGGACGAAGGTCGTCCCCTATGCTTCAGACGTAGGCTCTATAGTATGTTATGCTGTGTACCGCACCTGAAGTGTGCCTTGCCATGAGTCAGTCAAGGGGTACAAGTGTGATCCAGGAATGGATCACATGACAGCGGTCAAGGTTATCCTCAGTAACTAGTGGACTAAGGAATTTTCTCAATTATGGAGGTGGTAAAAGAGTTCATCGTAAAGGGTTACGCCGATGCAAACTTTGACACTAATCCGGATTATTCTGAGTAGTAAACCAGATTCGTATATTAGAACAGTTATTTGGAATAGCTCCAAATAGAGCGTGGTAGCTGCATCTAGGAGATGACATAGAGATTTGCAAAGCACACACGGATCTGAAAGGTTCAAATCCGTTGACTAATAACCTCTCTCACAAGCGAGATATGATCAAACCCCATGGGTGTTGATTCATTACAATCACATAGTGATGTGAACTAGATTATTGACTCTAGTGCAAGTGGGAGACTGTTGGAAATATGCCCTAGAGGCAATAATAAAATGGTTATTATTGTATTTCCTTGTTCATGATAATTTTCTATTATTCATGCTATAATTGTATTGACCGGAAACCGCAATACATGCATGAATACATAGACCACAACATGTCCCTAGTGAGCCTCTAGTTGACTAGCTCGTTGATCAACAGATGGTCATGGTTCCTGACCATGGACATTGGATGTCATTGATAACGGGATCACATCATTAGGAGAATGATGTGATGAACAAGACCCAATCCTACGCATAGCACAAGATCGTGTAGTTCGTTTGCTAAAGCTTTTCTAATGTCAAGTATCATTTTCTTAGACCATGAGATTGTGCAACTCCCGGATACCGTAGGAATACTTTGGGTGTGCCAAACGTCACAACATAACTGAGTGACTATAAAGGTGCACTACAGGTATCTCCGAAAGTGTCTGTTGGGTTAGCACGAATCGAGACTGGGATTTGTCACTCCGTATGACGGAGAGGTATCTCTAGGCCCACTCAGTAATGCATCATCATAATGAGCTCAATGTGACTAAGTAGTTAGTCACAGGATCATCCATTACGGAACGAGTAAAGTGACATGCCGGTAACGAGATTGAACGAGGTATTGGGATACCGACGATCGAATCTCGGGCAAGTAACATACCGATTGACAAAGGGAATTGTATATGGGATTGATTGAATCCCCGACATCGTGGTTCATCCGATGAGATCATCGTGGAACATGTGGGAGCCAATATGGGTATCCCGATCCCGCTATTGGTTATTGGCCGGAGAGTTGTCTCGGTCATGTCTGCATGGTTCCCGAACCCGTAGGGTCTACACACTTAAGGTTCGGTGACGCTAGGGTTATATGGAAGTTTTGTATGTGGTTACCAAATGTTGTTCGGAGTCCCGGATGAGATCCCGGACGTCACGAGGAGTTCTGGAATGGTCCGGAGGTAAAGGTTTATATATGGGAAGTCCAGTTTCAGTCACCGGAATAGTTTTGGGGGTTATCGATATTGTACTGGGACCACCGAAAGGTGTCCGGAGGTCCATCGGGTGGGGCCATCTGCCCCGGGGGGCTTGATGGGCTGAATAAGGGGGGAACCAGCCCCTAGTGGGCTGGTGCGCCCCTCCCCAAGGGCCCAAGGCACCTAGGGTTGAAAACCCTAGGGGAGGGGGGCGCCTCCACCTTGCTTGGGGGGCAAGTCTCCCCCTCCTGGCCGCCGCCCATCCCCTCTAGATGGGATCTGGAGGGGGTCGGCCCCCCTCTCCCCTTCCCCTATATATAGTGGGGGTTTTGGGGCTGCCAGGAACATGAGTGTTCCTCTCTCCTAGCGCAGCCCTACCCCTCTCCCTCCTCATCTCTCGCAGTGCTTGGCGAAGCCCTGCTGGAGTGCCACGCTCCTCCATCACCACCACGCCATTGTGCTGCTGCTGGACAGAGTCTTCCCCAACCTCTCCCTCTATCCTTGCTGGATCAAGGCATGGGAGACGTCACCGGGCTGCACGTGTGTTGAACGCGGAGGCACCGTTGTTCGGTGCTTAGATCGGATTCGGCCGCGATCTAAATCGCTTCGTGAATGACTCCACCGACCGCGTTCTTGTAACGCTTCCGCATCGCGATCTTCAAGGGTATGAAGATGCACTCCCCTCTCTCTCGTTGCTAGTATCTCCATAGATTGATCTTGGTGATGCGTAGAAGATTTTGAATTAATGCTACGTTCCCCAACACGGGACCCCCTACCCAAGATCCGCCGGTTTTGACACCAAAAGCCGTTTCTAGCCCGTGTTAACTTTCGGCCTTCTAAGGGCCCATTTATTCTTGGGCTCATTTCCAGAATTCGATTACTTATGGCATGTTACTGTCCTGTTCCGCTTGTGGTCCAAATTTAGCAGTCAGCCTATTTGTGGCTCGTTAACCCGTTGGGCTGTTTTCATAGCGTCGTCAAATACGGCCTAATAACGGTCCTTTATGGTAGGGCCATAAAACGTATAATTTCCACTCTAGCCCGTTTACGGCCCATTTTGCGGACCTTTATTGGCCCACGAATTATACGGCCCATGTTTGGCAAAACGATTATACGGCCCCTAGAAGGCCCATAGATTAGACGGCCCGTAGAAGGCCCATGGATCCTACGTCCCATAGAAAGCCCATGGATCCTACGGCCCGTAGAAGGCCCATGGATCCTATGGCCCATAGAAGGCCCATGGATCGTACAGCCCGTGGAGGGCCATGGTCACTACAAAAGGTAGCAGGATCACGGTTACAACAGTTCGTGTGTCGCCATGGTTATTATGGCCTAGTTATAAAAATAGGTTATTGTGGCCACTAGAAAAATGCAGAAAAAGAACTGCAGTGACTACAAGAAAACAACTAAATAAGACAATAAGGAAATAAATAAACAAGCAACTAATGCTAGGCTATTACGGATATTACACATATTACATCCACTGGGCATCAAAGTTCACCACCAGTGCAAATATAGGAAACAAAGCAGCATATTATATACATGGCCGTCTAAATTGGCCAGCAGTGGAAATAAACGCGGCAGCAAAACAAGTCCATAACTGAAACAACTTCAGAAGAGCTCAAGAAACATTATCCTGGGTATCCACCATGCTGGCAATGAGCTTAGCAAGCTTATTAGCTTTGTCCTTTTTGGCGCTAAAATCCTCCAACGCTTGCTGTTGCACCAGAAAGTATGCATCTGAATGCTCCAGGGACTTCCGCAGTCCTTCGGCTTCTTATCGCAGCACAACTGATCGATGTCTTTCAGCTTGTAGTTGAGACTCAAGAAATTGAACTGATTCAGACAGTGAGTTTGAATAGCTTGTGCCAGCAATAGTGGCCAGTAACTCGAACACTAAACCAAGACATGACTTTGGGGTTGTCTCACTGTCTTCAAGATAGTTTTCCTTCGGTGTTTTATCAGCTTTGTTGGAGACCAACAAGGATGTCTCACTATCCTGAACCTTATCTGCATTACTTCCTTTACCATTGCTTAATAAGGCACTCTTCCCCAATATTTTGTCAGCATTCTAAAAGAAGAAACAAGAAGACACATAATAGGTTTAGCATGTACTAGTATATGAAACTCATTTCGGTGAACCAATTCATTAGTAAGGGGGACATGATTAAACTGCCAAGTCTTCTATTGCCAAGTAGTACATAATAAAAGCATCAAACAAACATATATCTATGTCCTATGGTCACTGCATTGTCTTGCCAAATCAAAATAGAGACACGGTTCAAATCGTATCAGTTCAAAACAAAGCAGCACTGAAAGAATACAAAGCATGGGAAACTACACGGCACAACAAGATTTCAGATGGGTACCACAGGTCTACATGTATAACAACACTATTGGCTATGTTGTGATGCTAGTAATGCGCATGATATGAGAAGTCAACTGTATACACAATTTAAATTGAAATCAACAGAGCTATTTATAAGAGAAAACATGTTAAAGAAACGTGCGTAAATATACCTATTGTGCCATTGGAGTTTCGATTGGATCCTTCAATTTTAAAATAAGTTTGTATGAGTAAATACAATGATACAAGAGCAAAGCAGTATGCACGATAGCAATGGAATCTTAAATGAGAACAGTTGTTCTTCAAGTTTAAGCACTTGTTCTACATGAACAGAGTACAGTAAGACGCAGGCATATAGTACTTAAAAAAATAGCTCATAGACCTTACCATATTCTTGGTTTGGGACCAGTACAGAAGAAGGCATTCTCAGTCATCGTCCAGCAAATGTGTCTCAGGAGAAAGTAAGGGAATTTGATGTGTTTCTTTGCCACTGAAGTACATTTTATTCAGGTAATTTCAATACTACCACCAAGCATTCTTGAAGATAACAAAGGTATTAGCACAGATTACCTCATCCCGAGCTTCCAAATCTGTCCTTCTCTATAGAGAAAAATGGGAAAAATTGTTGTATTATAACCATCATGGAGGTAGAATGTATGGGGCAAAGCAAAGTAATTGCCATGAATAATGTTACATACACATAACTCCTGGACAAACACCTGCAACTAGCATTTTCCTTCATCTTCAGTATAATATTTCCATGGTGGGAAGATACGCACATAGGATTTAACAACATCAAATGCGATATATGCTAAACTATGAATGGCTGGTTGTGCTTCCTCCACGGGAATAGGTGTACTAACTAGTGGAGTTGGGGTTTGTCGTGGTAGTACTCGCGCCTTGGGAATTGGAGCTTCCTTACTAACTGCTCTTGTTTGGGAGCTCTATGGTGGAGATGGTGTTGTGTCAATAGGAACTGGGTTACTATCTGCTGGGGTTGGGATTAGATTATGTGAAGTTGGTTCTTTGTTCATCGCAGTAGGGGAACAACCTGCGAGAGTCTGGGTTATATGTGGTAGGGCTGGTTCTCGTGCATGTACAATCAGGGTGCTATCTCCACCAAGAGGTAGGACTGTTTTATTTGAAGACCGTAGTTTTAGTCCGCTAGATACTGCCATCACCCGCTCCAATTCAAATGGCTGATAAACAGGAAACATAGTTGAATGTACAGACATTATATGAGAAACAGATGCAATAGATAGTGTGAAAAAAAGAGGGCATGCAATACTTGACATGTAAATTGTTTAACTAAAAAGGATAGCATGACATAATTTCACATATTTGGTGTCTATCTAAACTGGATAGCATAGCATGACATAATCCAAAGATATGATGACTAACTAAATGGGATGGCATGAGATAATTATATGATGTCTTTAGTAAACATGTTCGCATGACATAATTCATATACATGTTATCTAAGTAATCAGGATCGCATGATTTAATTCACATGTGTTTTTATATGCTAAGCAGAGGGCATTCGCATATATGATGTATGAACTAAGAACATGGTGTTGAATATTGTGTATATGATGTCTAAACTATGCAATGTAAGACACCATATGCATGATATGAGCAGTATAACCATGCAAAGTTAGAGCATACACCTCGGTGGGGGAATAGGACTGGGCATCTCTCTGTGAATCCATCTCTGAGGAGCTATCGGGACCCAGCAAGAGATCTGCTTCGACGGGTAGCATTGTCTGCTCTAAAGACCTTCTTTGCACTCCAGATTTTCCCATCACTCACTCAAATGGCTGATTCACAGGAAGAGTAGTTTAATGTACAAATATTGTCGATAAATGGAAATGTAATGAAGAAAAGGATGGGCAAGATATCATTCAAATATATGATGCTTGGTTAAACATGATGGCATTGCATTTTTCACATATATTATTGCTGGATAAAAGAGATGAGACTGCATAATTTCCATATATGATATAGAAACTAAACAGGCGGCATTACAGAACATCTCTAAACTAAGAAGATGACATACATGATGTCGAAAGTAGGCACTGCAAGGCAACGTATGCATGATATGACTCACATCATCATGCCAAGTTAGAGCAAACACCTTGGGGTTAAATAGGAGTGGTCAACGTCTGAATCTGCCTCAGAACAGATATATTCCTTTGGATTACAATCTAGGGAGGGGGGAGGGTTTGCCATTGAACCCACCATGGAGCGATGTCTGCATGATATTGTATTGCCACGCAAAACTCTTCTCTTTTTCTCTACATGTTCAGCATAACTGTGTAAAATATCTGACATGCATACAAAAAATATAGTGAGATTATGTAAGGAGAGCATGCAGAAATCTAGAGTGATGGTAACAACTAGTGGATGGATCCAAAAATAATGATAGCAGGCTGATGATAGCTTTAATTTAATAAAAAGACAGATGATGATTGCTTTACTATTTCTTTCCCACCCAAGATGAACAACATAGGCCGAGATACTATTCATTGCTAACTTGATATGTGCCAGATAATAGATAGAGATACTATTCATTGCTGCCCTGATATGTGCCCCACAACTAATTTTAAAACTCAAGTTTGAATATTAATTTGGACCTGACTTGGAGTCTAAGAGGTGAACATGATGATAAAGTAGCAGGTAATATTAAGCAATGCATAATATAAGCAGAAACAAAACAGTGTGACCTCTCTTGTGGACCCGTGTACTCCTCAGGTTCATCTGCTGAGTCAATGATGGTGATGCCGTTGTGGTGGGAGTCGGCGGCAGCGAAGGAGATCTGAGGCGGCGAAAGACGGTCAGGAGTCATGATGTCTGGTTTGGTGGATGCTTCTGTCGATGGAGCAGCTCAGGTGAGGTGGACGACATCGCGGTAGGAGCAGGACAAACCACACAAAGTTTTCTTCGACACCTACCTGTAACTGAAGTAATTTTGTTAGGGCTCCTTTGGCTTGCAGGATTCTAAAAATGCAGGGATTGGAAAAACACCGGAATAGGATAGGAATGCACGTGGGTAATAGAGCATTTGTAAACACATGATTTCTGTCAACTTGGGTGTTTGGTTCACAGGAATTGGAAGAGCAGAGGAATGCATAGAAACATGGCCAAATTAAACTGAAACCGTATGAAAGCGTGTACAGTTAGAATGTTATTCTGCCACTAATGCACTTGGTCTTGTTTTCATGCATAGAACAACAACAATAAAGCCTTTAGTCCCAAACAAGTTGGGGTAGGCTAGAGGTGAAACCCATAAGATCTCGCAACCAACTCATGGCTCTAGCACATGGATAGCAAGCTTCCACGCACCCCTGTCCATAGCTAGCTCTTTGTCGATACTCCAATCCTTCAGGTCTCTCTTAACGGTCTCCTCCCATGTCAAAATCGGTCGACCCCACCCTCTCTTAACATTCTCCGCACGCTTTAGCCGTCCGCTATGCACTGGAGCTTCTGGAGGCCTGCGCTGAATATGCCCAAACCATCTCAAACGATGTTGGACAAGCTTCTCCTCAATTGGTGCTTCCCCAACTCTATCTCGTATATCATCATTCCGGACTCGATCCTTCCTCGTGTGGCCACACATCCATCTCAACATACGCATCTCCGCCACACCTAACTGTTGAACATGTCGCCTTTTAGTCGGCCAACACTCCGCGCCATACAACATTGCGGGTCGAACCGCCGTCCTGTAGAACTTACCTTTTAGCTTTTGTGGCACTCTCTTGTCACAGAGAATGCCAGAAGCTTGGCGCCACTTCATCCATCCGGCTTTGATTCGATGGTTCACATCTTCATCAATACCCCCATCCTCCTGCAACATTGCCCCCAAATACCGAAAGGTGTCCTTCCGAGGTACCACCTGGCCATCAAGGCTAACCTCCTCCTCCTCACAGCTAGTAGTACTGAAACCGCACATCATGTATCTCGGTTTTAGTTCTACTAAGCCTAAACCCTTTCAATTCCAAAGTTTGTCTCCATAACTCTAACTTCCTACTTACCCCCGTCCGACTATCATCAACTAGCACCACATCATCCGCAAAGAGCATACACCATGGGATATCTCCTTGTATACCCCTTGTGACCTCATCCATCACCAATGCAAAAAGATAAGGGCTCAAAGCTGACCCCTGATGCAGTCCTATCTTAATCGGGAAGTCATCGGTGTCGACATCACTTGTTCGAACACTTGTCACAACATTATTGTACATGTCCTTGATGAGGGTAATGTACTTTGCTGGGACTTTGTGTTTCTCCAAGTCCCACCACATGACATTCCGCGGTATCTTATCATAGGCCTTCTCCAAGTCAATGAACACCATATGCAAGTCCTTCTTATGCTCCCTATATCTCTCCATAAGTTGTCGTACCAAGAAAATGGCTTCCATGGTCGACCTCCCAGGCATGAAACCAAACTGATTTTTGGTCACGCTTGTCATTCTTCTTAAGCGGTGCTCAATGACTCTCTCCCATAGCTTCATTGTATGGCTCATCAGCTTAATTCCATGGTAATTAGTACAACTCTGAACATCCCCCTTGTTCTTGAAGGTTGGTACTAATATACTCCGTCTCCATTCTTCTGGCATCTTGTTTGCCCGAAAAATGAGGTTGAAAAGCTTGGTTAGCCATACTATCGCTATGTCCCTGAGACCTTTCCACACCTCAATGGGGATACAATCAGGGCCCATCGCCTTGCCTCCTTTCATCCTTTTTAAAGCCTCCTTCACCTCAGACTCCTGGATGCGCCGCACAAAACGCATGCTGGTCTCATCAAAGGAGTCATTCAGTTCAATGGTAGAACTCTCATTCTCCCCATTGAACAGCTTGTCGAAGTACTCCCGCCATCTATGCTTAATCTCTTCGTCCTTCACCAAGAGTTGGCCTGCTCCGTCCTTGATGCATTTGACTTGGCCAATATCCCTCGTCTTCCTCTCCCGGATCTTAGCCATCTTATAGATGTCCCTTTCACCTTCCTTCGTGCCTAACCATTGGTAGAGGTCCTCATATGCCCGACCCCTTGCTTCACCAACAGCTCGCTTTGTGGCCTTCTTCGCCATCTTGTACTTCTCTATGTTGTCTGCACTCCTATCCAGGTATAGGCGTCTGAAGCAATCTTTCTTCTCTTTAAGCGCCTTCTGGACATCATCATTCCACCACCAGGTATCCTTATCTTCGCTTCTCCTTCCCCTGGACACTCCAAACTCCTCCGAGGCCACCTTACGAATGCAAGTCGCCATATTCATCCACACATTATCCGCATCCCCTCCTTCCTCCCAAGGGCCCTCCTTAAATACCCTCTCCTTGAACACCTGAGCTACCTCCCCCTTGAGCTTCCACCACTTCGTTCTAGCGACCTTGGCACGCTTATCCTGCTGGACACGAATCCGAAAGCGGAAGTCAGCAACCACCAGCTTATGCTGGGGTACAACACTCTCCCCAGGTATCACCTTACAGTCTAGGCACGCACGCCTATCTTCTCTTCTCGAGAGGATGAAATCAATCTGGCTAGAGTGTTGGCCACTACTAAAAGTCACCAGATGTGATTCTCTCTTTCTAAAGAGGGTGTTAGCTACAATCATGTTGTAGGCTAGAGCAAAGCTTAAGACATCTTCTCCTTCTTGATTCCTGATGCCATAGCCAAAGCCCCCATGCGCCCCTTCAAAACCTGTGTTAGATGTACCCACGTGGCCATTGAGGTCTCCTCCTATGAAGAGCTTCTCACCAATCGGTACACTCCTAACCATGTCTTCCAAGCCTTCCCAGAACTCCCTCTTGGTGTTCTCATTGTGGCCTACTTGCGGGGCATATGCGCTGATAACATTGAGAACCAAGTCCTCAGCTACCAGCTTGACCAGGATAATCCGGTCCCCACGTCTCCTGACGTCTACCACTCCATACTTGAGGCTCTTGTTGATCAAGATGCCTACGCCATTTCTGTTTGCAGCCGTCCCCGTGTACCACAGCTTGAAGCCGGTATCCTCCACCTCCTTCGCCTTCTGTCCTCTCCATTTGGTTTCTTGGACGCAAAGGATATCAACACCTCTCCTCACTGCTGCATCAACTAGCTCCCGAAGCTTCCCTGTTAGAGACCCTACGTTCCAGCTACCTAAGCGAATCCTCCTAGGCTCGGCTAGCTTCCTTACCCTTCACACTCGTCGAGTCAAATGCGAAGACCCTTGCTCATTTTCCACTACATCCGGGCGCCGATGTAGCGCGCCACTAAGGATGCGACGACCCGATCCTCGCTCACTTGCCACCGTATCCGGATCAAGATACGGCGCGCCACTTGGGGGGTGACGGCCCGGCCCTTGCCCATTTTCCACCACACCCGGGTTCCGATGTAGCGCGTCCCTGAGAGGGTTACGCCCCAACGAAAATCTTTTGGGTTTCGTCTCCATAAGAGTGGCTGAGTTTTTACGTTGGCTCGCCAAACCTATCACAACCCTCCTCCTTTACCCGGGCTTGGGACCGGCTATGTTGAGACAACATAGGCGGAGTTCTTGTTTTCATGCATAGGATTTTGAAAATTAGGTCCAGATGGATGTTTTGCTCCATTTCTTTCAAAAAATGCATAAATAATTGAATATTAGAGTGCCGCAGGAAAATTTTCTATTGCTATGTTTTTTCCTTCAGTTTTTCCTTTGAACCAAAATAGCCCTAATGGATGGACATGAAGGTAGATTAATAAGTGATGCGACAAGTGCATGACCTCTTTGTCGTAGCCGTGTCGACCTCGACATCATTGGGTTGGTCGCCGAAGAAGTTGAGGCAGAGGTGGCTATCGAAGGTGTGGAGGAAGATCTAAGGAATCTGTAGACAGCGTCCACGGCACTACTCTGTTGTGATGGATGGTTCCGTTGTTGGAGCAGCTGCGGCGAGCCGTAAGACGTCGAGGCTGAAGCAGTACAAGACAGACATCCTTAATCTCAAGTGGGATACTAATAGCATCTCCAGTAGATGATGTAAAATACATTACCAAAAAGTGATATATGTAAAATTTACATCACCAAAAAACACCTGACTACAACAGATGAGGTAAAAACTGTTGACACTGGACTTAACTGTCAAAATTGAAATTTACTATGGAATCTAAATGTTACTGTCAAAACTGAACGCACTAGTTGCAGAGAGGCACTTCACATGTAGTTTAAGGCCGCTCGAGCGCCAGTAGTAGAGAAACAATTATCTAAATCAGCAGGCGATCGACGGGGAACACAGTAGCAAATAGCAGCCGGAGCAGCAGTGCCTGGAGGAGCGGCGCAAACTAGAGCCAGAGCAGCAACTTGTGTAGCTGCAGCAGCCCATGTACCAGCATCAGCAGCGCGAGCGAGAGCAAGAGCATAGCAGTAGCATGAGCGAGGGGGAGAGTAGAGTAGCAGCGCGAGCGAGCGGGAGCCGGAGCAGCAGCAGTAGCGCGAGCGAGTGAGCAAGGGCCAGAGCAGCAGTAGCGCGAGCGAGCGAGCGAGAGCTGGAGCAGTAGCAGCAGATCCGGCTGGTATGGACGCCACCACCCAAGGGGCCTTGCACTGGGTAGAGCCGCCATGGAGATGTCGCCCATGGTGCCGGCTTCGAGGTAGCCCCGCCATGGGGGTGCGAGATGGAGCACCGTCGGTGCGGGGAGGTCGAGTTAAGGAGAAGGTGCGATGCGGTGAGTGTACAACCTCTTTGGTGGCACCGAGTAGGCCTCGACTTCGTCTGAGGAGTCAGTGAGGATGTTGCGGTTCCGGTGGAGCAGGTTAAGGCGGAGCTGTGGGGATGGAGCAGCCGTGATAGACGAGGCGATCATCGGAGCAGCTCCTTGAAGGTGGAGGACGTGGTGGCTGAACCGGCTGGACGGCGGATCCCCATCCGGGGAGGTGGATGAGGGACGTCGAGTTGTGTGGCGGACGATGTTGTCAGGGAAGAGGCTTCAGCTGGGCAGCGGGGAGGTGGTGAATGGAGGAGGGTCGGGTTTCGTGGCTGGAGTAGAGAGGTTATGGTGGCCTGGGATTTTGAATGGCGAAAAGGAGGCGATGGGAGGGGGAACCATGACTTAGGGACGCGCTTGTCCAAAATGTAGGGTGTATTACAAAAGTACCCCCATCAATTTGAACTAGCAGCCCTTTCAGCTCAGGGTTAGAAGGGGGATTTCGCGTGTCAGGATTTGGCGGTTGGAGGGAGTTTTCGCGCACGTTGTAATTTCGGGATAGCAAGGTGCGGGTTGTGAAGGCACGAGTTTTGGGAGCATGATATCTGAGTTTTCATGATATAACTAGGCGCGGGTTGAATTTTAGGGACAAGCCTAACGTGTAATATTGTACGTACCAAATTAATTTGCACTTCCCTCAATGAAAAAAATGAAAAAAAGTAAAACTATTCACACCACACAAAGAGAGAGTCTTGTTGAAAGTACATTATATCGACACTAGGGGTGGTGAATAGGCGATTTTTACAAATTCGTCACTGAGGAATTTCTAGGTGAAGAAATTCCTAAGCAAGGACACACTAGCAGCGGAATAAGTACTCAGGTATAAGCATAACAGAGCGGCAACATAGTCATCATGATGAAATGAAAACAAGCACAGAGTACAGATAGCATGAAAACAAGATAAGCAGGATGAAGACTATGTGACTGAAGAGATTGGATTAAGGAAATAGAGACCCTCTTCAGTCAAAGTCTTCAAACAGTAATGATCAAGTTCATCAACACATGAATGAGGAAATGAAAGGGTTGAGGAAATAGAACCAATAGGCTTGGTGAAGACAATGATTTGGTAGACCACTTCCAACTGTTGTGACAGTTGTACGTCTGGTTGGAGCGGCTGAGTATTTAAACTCAAGGACACACAGTCCCGGACACAGTCCTCACCGTATTCTCCTTGAGCTAAAGTCACACAGACCTCGCCCAACGCTCGTGGTAAGTCTTCAGGTGACTTTCAAACCTTCACAAACTAGGTCACTTGCTGATCCACAATTCCTCTTGGATGCTCAGACCATGATGCCTAACCGTCTGGAGGATACACAGTCCTCAAAGGTAACAACCGTCGGTTCCACACAGGAACAATCTCTTCAGTGATGCTTAATCACTTTGGGTTTGTAGGTGTTTGGTTTTGGGTTTTGGGTTTTCCTCACTTGATGATTTTCGCTCAAAGTCCTCGGAGGATGGGATGCTCTCAATGACAAGTGTCAGTTTCTCGCGGAGCAGCCAACTAGCTAGTGGTTGTAGGGGGTAGCTATTTATAGCCTAGGTAACAGCCCGACATGATAAGACATAAATGCCCTTCAATGATATGACCATTAGGTTGGTAGATATTTTGGATAGCTGGCGCATAGCACAACAACGGTCGGATATTTGAGGTTCGAATTCCCCAGGGCTATCATGTTCCTCACTGTGTAGGCAATCCACACTGGTGAATTCCTAACTCCTCAATCAGAACAAATTCCTTAGAGACCAGAAGATCTTCATCTTTGTCACTGAAGAAATTGACTGAACTGATATGAGATTTCCAATGGCTTCACTCGAAAGGATTGGGTAGGTGTAGGATTTTGAGATGAGCATCACTTGGAAATCAGTTTCCTTAGTTTTGCCTCGACCTCCTTTAACAGTACGGTCTTTCCTATGACTCAAGAAAGTGAAAATGAAACTACGAAAACAAAAGTCTTCACGCTTCATAATCCTCGCATGAATATCCAAGTCTTCAAGGTCACACCAATTTCTTCACTTTCAAAATCTTCAGGAGAACCAAAGTCTTCAGCTGAAGACATACATTTTTAGGGGTCGACTTTCATCGTAAATATCAAACTCCTCATCGACTTATAGAGCCTGTGTACACTCACAAACATATTAGTCCCTTAACATATAAGTCTTCAATACACCAAAATCACTAAGGGGCACTAGATGCACTTACAATCTCCCCCTTTTTGGTGATTGATGACAAATAGGTTGAGCTTTCAACAGGGATAAACATATCAATTGAAAGTGCTCAGTATTGAGAAATTTGATTGCAAGATATAGAAGAACTCCCCCTATGTGCATATGTGAGGAATTTTCTTTCAATAAGCAATGCACACTGTAGAGTAATATCATGTAGATCTCCCCCTATATCTTGTAATTCATACACACATTAAACATATCGAATGAAGAATTTGAAATGCATGATGAAATATGGTGACTGATGTAATTCACCATGCGTGCATTCACATATATGAGGAAATAGCGTGCAGAAAAATAGAGCAAAAGTATTAGGCCACCATAGGACTTAAGTTTACAACTCGATCTGACAAATACTTCAGAAGAGCGAGAGTTGTAACTTAGCAAAAAACGCCCATATATAGACCCGCTTGAAGACTAACTCAAATTTATCCCCCTTTGTCATCAAATGACCAAAAGGGACGAAAAGTGAGGACAAACACCCCTGAAGAATATCATCATGATGTCGATGGAGGAGCGCCAGCGTTGTTGGGGTCGTCCGTTGTAGTAGGGCCTGCTGCAGTGTCAGCCAAATCTTCAGCTTCGTCCATCTCGTGCAATGAAGAATAGGAGCTGACGACCAGCGGAGGAACTTTGACCTTCTTGAATTTATTTGAAGGTGACTGAGACCAGTCAAAGTCCTATTGTAAGTCCATCTTCTTGAGTTCATCATCGGTGTAGACATATGAGAGAATAGCCCAGGTGCGATCGAAGACTTGATGCAGATAATAGTGATTCTTCTTCACGGTATTTTGAGTGAATCTCATCTTGTGAAGGATTGCACCAAACTGACGCTTGACCCAATTGTGATTTATGTCCACCTTCTGATGAAGACTTAGGAGCAGCTCACAATCAGTCATCACATGCGGAGCTGTTGCCTGAGGATTTCACTTTGAAGCATTTGCAACAGTGTCATTTGTGGCAGAGTCATCATTAGTGGAGTAGGGTGCTGCCTTTCGAAATTGTCCATCCAAAGGATGTGTGCCCTCATCAATAACTGCAGCCTTGCCCTTCTCATCAACGAAGGAAATAGTCCATTTGAGGACTTCAATCGGGGGCAAATAACTGAGATGATTCTGAAAGTCAGCCTTGTAATGAATTGAAGTCCTTGATCTGAGGAATTTCATGATCCAGGGAGCGTAAGGCTTCAACTCAAAGGGTGACAAAGCAGCATTAGCCAAAGTCCTCATGAAGAAATCATGATAGTTGATTGGAATACCATGCATGATATTGCAAAGCAAGTTCTTCATGATGCCAACAACTTCTTCTTCTTCAGAGTTGTGTCCCTTAATGGGACTGAGGGTTTTGGCCATAATGTGATAGACAGTCCTAGGCGCTTGGCCAGGCTTCAAAGGCTTCATCAGCACATGCATCAGATGATTTGACAGTTCAGGTTCCTCATATAGCTTCAGTGCTCCTTCGGTGGGCAAAATGGCTGGGACGACATGAAGCAATTCAGAGGCCAGAGGTTTGTGATGAGTATTTTCAGTTATCCAGTCCAAGACCCATGAATTCACATGTCAACGTTGCGTGTCAGATGCAGAGTGGCATAGAACGGAAGAATTAGTTCTTCATTCCAGTCGCATATGTCTGTGCAAAAGTTGAGCATCCTTGCATCATGAAGAACACTGAGGACTGGAGTAAAGCATGGAAGTGACTCCATATCCACATGTGGAATTTGCCTGTGGTCAAACACTTTTGTCCTTGCCAAATAGCAGTGTTATAGATGTTCATCCGGGAAGCAGTCCAGAAGCGCTTGCGGCAAAGGCGAGCAGTGTCATAGGGATTGAAATCAGAGAAGAAATGGTGTTCAGCAAAGAAATCATCAGCCTTGAACTTCTGCTTCTTGGAGTGAGGATCCTGTGGCTTGGGCTGAAGATTTATAGTTGAAGTCTTCACAGCCGCTTGAAGCACAACCTCTGGCTGAGGAATCTTAGGAGCAGTTTCTTCTGCTGTCTTTTTTTCAATCTCATCAGCACTAGTGGCCGGAATTTCTTCAGGGATGGAGTGAAGAGAAGCTTGGCCGTGATCAGAACCCGAGTGGATTACTTCAGTGTGCACGGGGGACTGAGGAATTTATTGCAAAGGAGTGAACAGAGGAGAATTGGGATGATGACTTTCCCAATAATCGTCATTCATCACTGGAGTCGTAGACCCGATGTCCACATCCTCTTCTTTAGCTTCAACTTCTTCAACACCGACCTCTTCAGTAGTGAACTAAGGCAGCGGCGATGATACCTGTAACGATGAAGGGATATCATCCACTTCAATTTCTTCATCCAACTGCTCTGACGTAGCAGCAGATGGATCACCTTCATCAATGTCATCATCGATGACATATTCTTCACCAAAGGGAACAATTTCCTTTGATGGCATGACATTTAGTGGAACAACATCAATGGGATCCTCAAAAGAGCTCGTCAAAGTCTTCACTTTCTTCGGAGCTGAAGACTTTGAGGCGTCTGATGCTTTCCTCTTCTTAGCTGATGCCCTTTCGACAGCCTTGGTTTTCTTCACTTCTGATGCAAAAGGAAGGAGAGTGCTTTTCATCTCTGAAGATTTTGCAGGGGAAGCAGATGACAGAGGCACAATTTCTTTAGGCACAACGTTGGCTGGAATAGCATCATCAGCCCTAGCACTCTCAGTTTCTTCAGCAGCCTAAGTTTCATCAGTGGTGCTGGCATGTTCTTCAGTGGGCTGAGCAGATGCTTCACCCTGAGGAACTTCTTGTTGCGCTTCAGCAACAACATTGGGCTTGAGGCCTTTAGCCAGCTTGACGAATCTGACTTTGGCTCCTAGCCAATCAGCTTTGTATGCGTCAAATTCATCATTGAGAGCTTTGATTTCAGACTAAATAGTTACAAGTTGTTCAGTCGTCATTTTTAGAACATTTTTCTTCAGATAATGCTCCTTCTTGTACTGAGCTTTCTTCACTGATCTTTCTTCTCAAACTTCCATTTTTCTTCAGCAATGAAAGCAGTCAACACGTGACTTTGGCCTGGTGTGAGCTTCAGATAGGAGAGAGGTGTGTTGGGATCTTTATGCCAAAGGTCGGTGTAGTCAAGGATCTTCTTCGGATCCAGCAAGAGCGGCACGACACTACCTTTGGCACTAGCGGCCCGGTTTTGTCGGTCTCTGATGATTTGAGCCAGTTCTTCATCATCAGCGTCCTCTTTAGATGATGGTACTTCAAAAGCGACCTGCTTCTTGTGAGGACTTGGCCTTCTGCCGTGTCTAGCAGTGACCTTTTTCTTCAGCAGCTATGGCTGTGCTGAGGAACTTGCTGAAGCTCCTGAAGCAATTGAAAAGCATGTAGTCCTTTGGCACGTGGTAAGATGCACTGGTGCTGAGAACTTTGTAGGTGCAGCTGAGGGCTTTGAGGAGCTGGGCCATGAGGGCAATGAGGAGCTAGGCCGTGAGGGCATTGCAGAAGAAGATGGCTTCACAATAGATTTCTTCTTCATAGCCTTCTTGGGCTGACTAACAGATTACTTTCTTTGCCCACTGGATGTCTTTTGGTCCAAAAAAATCCATAAAAAGTTTCACTGCGTTTGGACTCCGTTTGTTATTTATTTCCTGTGATGTAAAAAACAAGCAGAAGACAACAACTGGCACGGGGCACTTTGTCAATAGGTCAGTACCAAAAAATGATATAAAATGACTATAAAATGATTGCAAAACATGCAAGAATGATAATATAACAACATGGAACAATTAAAAACTACAGATACGTTGGAGACGTATCATAGACCTCATATCTCTCAACTCGGGCATTTGCTTGAAATATCAACTTCAACTCCTGGAACATCTCATATGGTCCATGACGTTCAAAACGTCTTTAAAGTTCCGATTCTAAGCCGTAAAGCATGACACACTGAACTATTGAGTAGTCATCAACACACGACTGCCAGGCGTTCACAACGTCTGCAGGTGTCTGGAGGGGGGGTGGTACACCTAGCGATGCATGAAGGACATAATTCTTGTGTGCACCAATGAGGATAATCCTCAAGTTACGGACCCAGTCCGTGTAGTTGCTACCATCATCTTTCAACTTAGCATTCTCTAGGAACGCATTAAAATTCAAGGAACAGTAGCACGGGCCATTGATCTACAACATAGATATGCAAAAACTATCGGGACTAAGTTCATGATAAATTAAGTTCAATTAATCATATTACTTAAGAACTCCCACTTAGATAGATATCTCCCAAGTCATCTAAATGATACGTGATCCAAATCAACTAAACCATGTCTGATCATCACGTGAGATGGAGAAGTCATCAATGGTGAACATCTCTATGTTGATCATATCTACTATATGATTCACGTTCGACCTTTCAGTCTAGAGTGTTCCAAGGCCATGTCTGTACATGCTAGGCTAGTCAAGTTTACCCCGAGTATTTCACATGTGCAAAACTATCTTGCACTCTTTGTATGTGAACGTAGAGCCTATCACACCCGATCATCACGTGGTGTCTCAGCATGAAGAACTGTTGCAATGGTGCATACTCGAGGAGAACACTTATACCTTAAAATTTAGTTAAGGGATCATCTTATAATGCTACCGCCGTACTAAGCAAAATAAGATGCATAAAGATAAACATCACATGCAATCAAAATATGTGACATGATATGGCCACCATCATCTTTTGCTTTCGATCTCCATCTACAAAGCAACGTCATGATCTCCATTGTCACCGGCTTGACACCTTGATCTCCATCGTAGCGTCATGGTTGTCTTGCCAACTATTGCTTCTACAACTATCGCTACTGCTTAGTGACAAACTAAAGCAATTACATGACGTTTGCATTTCATACAATAAAGCGACAACCATAAGGCTCTTGCCAGTTGCCGATAACTTCTACAAAACATGATCATCTCATACAACAACGTATATCACATCATGTCTTGACCATATCACATCACAACATGCCCTACAAAAACAAGTTATACGCCCTCTACTTTGTTGTTGTAAGTTTTACGTGGCTGCTACGAGATTCTAGCAAGAACCGTTCTTACCTACGGCACAAAACCACAATGGTGATTTATCAAGTTTGCTGTTGTAACCTTCAACAAGGACCGTCTGCAGTCAAATTCGATTCAACTAAAGTAGGAGAAATAGACACCCGTCGGCCACCTTTATGCAAAACTAGTTGCATGTCTATCAGTGGAACTGGTCTTATGAACGTGGTCATGTAAGGTTGGTCCGGGCCGCTTCATCCAACAATACCACCGAATCAAAATAAGACATTGGTGGTAAGTAGTATGACGATCACCGCTCACAACTCTTTGTGTTATACTTGTGCATATCATCTACGCATAGACCTGGCTCGGATGCCACTGTTGGGAAACGTAGCATGCAATTTCAAAAAATTCCTACGCTCACGCAAGATCTATCTAGGAGATGCATAGCAACGATATGGGGAGAGTGTATCTACGTACCCTCGTAGACCGAAAGCGGAAGCGTTTGACAACGCGGTTGATGTAGTCGAACTTCTTCTCGTTCCGACCAATCAAGTACCGAACGTACGGCACCTCCGAGTTCTACACACATTCAGCTCGATGATGTCCCTCGAACTCTTGATCCAGCAGAGTGTCGAGGAAGTAGATGAGTTCAGTTGGTGAAGAACAATCTCCGCAGGGCTTCGCCTAAGCACTACGGAAACTATGACGGAGGATAAACTAGAGGGGACGGGGTTGTCGGCACACGGCTTGGTGAATCTTGATGTGTCTTTGGTGCTAGCCCTGCCCCTCTATTTATATGTTGAGCCCTGGGGTCGAAACTTGGAGCAAAAGCCTCCTCAAAGTCGGTTTTGCCCGAAAGGCAGGAATCCCACTCAGACTCCAGGCCCACACACCACAATCCTTGGCGTCTGGCCCAGACGCCATGGGCCTCGCCGTCTGGCCCAGGGCCAGACGCCATGGTCTCCGGCGTTTGGCCTCTGACCTCCACAAAACTTTCTTTTGCACCGACCTATAGCCCCATGGGCCAAACCCCTTGGCCTAACCATATCTTCCAATATGAATCTTTACCCTCGGACCATTCTGGAGCTCCTCGTCATGTTCGTGATCTCATCCGAGACTCCGAACAACATTTGGTCACCAACATACATAACTCATATAATAATATATCGTCAACAAACGTTAAGCGTGCGGACCCTACGGGTTCAAGAGCTATGTAGACATGACCGAGAGACCTCTCCAGTCAATAACCAAAAGTGTGACCTGGATGCCCATATTGGCTCCTACATATTCTACGAAGATCTTTATCGGTCGAACCTTATGACAACATACATTATTCCCTTTGTCATCGGTATGTTACTTGCCCAAGATTCGATCGTCGCTATCTTCATACCTAGTTAAATCTCGTTACCGACACGTCTCTTTACACATACCGTAATGCATCATCCTGTAAATAACTCATTAGTCACTTTGCTTGCAAGGCTTCTTATGATGTGCATTACCGAGAGGGCCCAGAGATACCTCACCGATACTCAGAGTGACAAATCCTAATCTTGATCTATGTCAACCCAACAAACACCTTCGGAGATACCTGTAGAGCATCTTTATAGTTATGTTGTGACGTTTGATAGCACACAAAGCACTCCTCCGGTATCTGGGAGTTGCAAAATCTCATAGTCGGAGGAATATGTATTTGACATGAAGAAAGCAATAGCAATAAAACTGAACGATCATTATGCTAAGCTAACGGATGGGTCTTGTCCATCACATCATTCTCTAATGATGTGATCCCGTTCATCCAATGACAAAACATGTCTATGGTTAGGAAACTTAACCATCTTTGATTAACGAGCTAGTCTAGTAGAGGCTTACTAGGAACATGGTGTTTTGTCTATGTATCCACACATGTATCAAGTTTCCGGTTAATACAATTCTAGCATGAATAATAAACATTTATCATGAATAAGGAAATATAAAATAACAACTTTATTATTGCCTCTAGGGCATATTTCCTTCACCTTCTACTTGGCAAGGGCAGTATAAGTGCCATGCCAGGGTTTGCTGTGTCATACTTGAGGCCGTGGCCACAAGATCTTTGGATCTGTCACTCTTTCTTCGGCATGGCGGGATCACCTAATGGTATCAACGTGCTTCAACGCTCGTCCGTGTTTGCAAGGCCTGTCAAAAGCAACAACCCGCTGGTGAATGTTACCATCAACGGGCACAACTACGACTATGGATACTACCTAGGTGACGGTATCTATCCTCAGTGGACCACTATTATGAAGACAATCCCCAACCCTGTCTGAGAGAAGATGAAAATATTTGCCCAAGAGCAAGAGAGTGCTAGGAAGGATGTTGAGCGTGCCTTTGGTGTTCTGCAATCTCATTGGGGCATCGTTCGGTATCCTGTTAGGACTTGAAGAACAAAGAAGTTGTGGGAGGTGATGACTACTTGTGTGATCATGCACAATATAATCGTGGAGGATAAGCGCCCGGAACGTACCTACGATCAAGGTTTTAGTTTTAGGTGAGAATGTTGTGCCTGAATATGGAGGAGCGACCACTTTTGCACAGTTCACACAATTTCATCATGAAATGCGTGATTAAAAAACTCACATGCAGCTGCAAAATGATTTTGTTGAGTATATGTGGGCTCATGTTGGCAACCAATAGATGTATCTTTTTTTCACATGTATTTGAGACAATTTAATTTTTATCCGGCTTGTAAAACCATGCTAAATTTATTTAGTTGTCAAACTATGCTTTATTTGATTGTGAAATTATGTTTATTTAGTTGTGAAACTATGCAAAATGTGCGTATATTTGTTAAAAAAAAGGCAGCCAACCGGCCACGCCGGCAAATATGATCGGTGTGTTGGACGCATTGGCGGCTGTTTGGATTGGCGCATTGGAGTTGCTCCAAGCTGAACTTCGTTTGCTCAATTCAGACGCGTGCGCGAACAATTCAAAAAACCGACCTGACATCAGCCTTGCATCGTGATTCGTGCTAGGTGATCGAAGGCAGGAAGAGCTTTCGCGCGCGATGGCTAGAAAAATGCTGCGCAGCATTTAGGATAAACTATGCACAACTAATTCAAGCACGGACCAAGATATATGTAGCATACTAAACAATTTCCATTAGTACGTCCGCACGATACTGCTCAGCACGACCCGGTCACTCATGGGTAAGGGATAAGCGGATAAGATTTCAGAAAAAATGGATTATTGAGGCTGGGCACACACAACAAAGAGAAGCTAGAGAGCAATATCACGTGGGGGCAGACCCACCGTCGCAGGCGTTCAGCAGTGGTGCTGTGCTTTGCCGGAGCAGCCTAACACCCCGATTAAGGCGCCATAAACATCTCATGTGGAGCTCCCTCCCTTGGTTATCTATACGAGCGACTAGAGCCATCTGATCTGCCTAACAAAAGTTTGCATCCATATCATGCCCTGTGGTCACACGATGCACATGCAGACACGCACGACATGAGAGGAGCAGCTAGTGTGTCACTGTTAGGCCTTGTACAATGGAAGGTACTTAAAGAGATGCTTAAAAAATAAACCGGGTTTTTTTGAAGCACCGGTGCCTATTTCTACAGGAGAGACGCTTAGTTAAGCATCTATCATGTACAAATAAGCACCGATACTTAAGAAAAGCCTGGTTTATTTCTCTAAGCATCTCCCCTAAGCACCTCCCATTGTACAGGGCCTTAGTGGCTGCATGCGACGTGAGGGGCGCCCTGCTTCTGCAAATCATGCTAGCTCAACGTACCGTGGCTCGCTTAATTCCGACCGATCGAGTGGCTAAGTGGTCCATGCATGCATCGATCGCATGCAGGACGAAGCTTGCCCGGCTGCCCGGCCTGTGGCCGGAGCCGGCGACTCTCGGCGAGATAGGATCAACAACGGTGCGTGGGCTGGGTTCCACTCTCCCGCAGCTTAACTAGCTATGCCCCCCGTGACATCCGTAACAGTGCGGCGGGAGAAGCAGTTGCACCTTGACAGCTTTGTCATAATGCCACTTACGTCGATCCCACGCAACTGCCCTCTCGCTGGGTTTGATGGCGTCTCAACATCATCGGCGTCGTCCGCTAGCTGCGGTTGCGGCCAAGATACTCGCTTTGTTTGGAAATACTCCCTTCGTTTCTAAATACAAGTCTCTTTCAGAGATTTTAATATACACTTTCTCCGTTTTTAAATATAAGTTTTTTTAAAGGTTCCACTATGATCCATATACGGAGCAAAATGCGTGAATCTATGCTCTAAAATATGTGTATATACATCCATATGTAGTTTGTAGTGGAATATCTAAAAAGACTTGCATTTAGGAACGGAGGGAGTATTACATACAGAACAAGATGAGTGGATGTATACTCTAAAATATGTCAGTTCATATTAAAATCCCTAAAATAACTTATATTTCGAAAAGAAGGGAGTACCTGTCGGGAGAAATAGTCTAGACATATTTACCATCTTCGGACTACGTATGCAACGTATACTCTTTTTGCGAATGTATGCAATGTATCTAGAAGAGGTCAGCGAGTTTTCTAATCGTGGGCACAGTGCGAGGCTGCGATGGCCACGCCTCCAAACCGAATTGTTTTTTTTGGAACATCGGCCTTTATTGATTAAGAAACAAACTTACAAAGAGTTGATGCAATCCGGAGCAGAATGAGAAATACAAAGACTAGTAGAAAACAAGCTTGATCTAGGTAAGACATGAGCTAAAACATTAATATGCCGACGTATATGCAAAAACGACGCAAAGTGGAGACCATTAGCCACTACCTTGACCTCAGCCAACACAGATCCCATCATTGAACGATCCATGGCTGGAGATTTCATGCGCTGCACCACTGAGAGACAGTCTGACTTGAAAAGCACATCAGCAAATCCTTCCTCTCTAGCCAAACGGACAGCTCGACGGAGCGCCATGGCCTCGGCCACTTCAAGATCCAACACACCTTTCACAAGTTTAGAGCAAGACGCCACACAGTGACCCGTATGATCCAAAAATACCACACCAAAACCCAGATTTGTTCAGTTCCACCGAAATAGCAGCATCTGAGAAGGCGACCAGCGTGCCCTGCGGCGGCGGAGACCAAAGAGGGCTTGACGTAGAGGTCTCACGCCTAAGTGCAGGCACAGGTTTGTACAGGTGTTGGAAGATCAACTCGATGTAAGCTCGGGCCCTAGCCGCTGTGTGCCTCGGATGAGGAGCAACAGGTTCATCCTTCCAGCATTTCGTGCCTCCCATATGTGCCAAACCGACACAGTCAAGATTGTCGCTTCTTGATCGGAGAAGCGGGAGAGAAAGTCAAAGAGCCACTGTTTAGGAGATGCAAAAGAGGACCGACAGAGCTTAATATCGAAGCACTCCCTGATCATATCCCAGACCGCCCGCGCATGGGGGCAGAAGAGCAGCGCGTGCTCCACACTCTCCGATCTGCCGTAGAAACAACAATCTGTTCTAGTCGGGATCTGGCGATGAAGAAGCTGCTCCCCTGACGGTAGACAATCATGAGCCAATCGCCATAGGACAATCTTCATCTTGTTGGGTGCCTTGACTCGCCACAACGCCTTCCATAGCTTTTCTTCTTCTGACCAGGTCGAGCTCTGACCCAGGCCATTGCCACTCCGAGCCAACAAGAAACGGGTCGTTCTTACCATGTTATACGCAGACCTGACCGAATACTCTCCAAATTTGGAAAAAGGCCAACGTGCAAAATCTGGACCCTTGAATCTGTTAACTGGAATCGGAAGGATATCATCAGCCACTCTCTCAGGAAAGAAAGCTCTCACGGTCTCCACATCCCAAGAGCCGTTCACCTCGTCTAGAAGACAGTGGACAGTGGCGGTTACTGGAATGGGGAACAGAGGATGCAGTCGGGCCGGTGATGTTGATGGGATCCAATGATCAGATAGAATGCGTATGTTCCTACCATCACCAATGCCCCACTGAACCCCTTGTTTGAGAAAGTCCCGGCCATTTAGGATACCACGCCAGGTCGCCGAGGCAGTTCGTGGCATCGTGGTGTTCCAAAAGTCCCCTGTCGGAAAGTATCTGCCCTTCAGAACACGAGCACAAAGCGAATCAGGTTAAGCCGCCATCCCTGCTTACCAAGCATTGCCTGATTGAACAACACCATATCCCGAAAACCCATACCACCAAGCGACTTTGGGGTCGAGAGCCAAGCCCAAGACCTCCAGTGTAGCTTCCTCTTTCCATCCTCTCGACCCCACCATTGATCGGCCACAATTTGGCAAAACTTCTCACACGTTGCGACAGGAAGGCGAAAGCAGCTGGAGACAAATGTTGGGATGGCATGTGTAATTGATTTTAGCAGTGTTTCATTTCCAGCCCTAGATAAAGGTCGGTCGCATCATCCAAAAATATTCTGCCATGCTCTGTCAGTCAAAATTTTGAAAGTGCTAGTAGGAGATTTTCCAACCTCCGTGGGCATCCCAAGATAAGATCCATGAAAGTCCTCATTATAGACTCCAAGCTGAGACTTAACCCTATTCTTGACACTATCCGGACAGTGATTTCCAAAGAAGATTGAAGATTTCTCCTTGTTGATAGATTGGGCAGATCCCTCACAAATGTGTGTAAAACCGATGCCAGCGAGGCCACACTACGGTGATCGCTCCTTGCAAAGAAAATGCTATCGTCCGCGAATAGGAGGTGTGAGATAGGTGGACCTTGACGGCCGTTTCTGATCCCATGTAGCTCGCCACGACACTCCTTCTGAAAAAGCAGACTAGATAGACCTTCAGTGCATAAGAGGAACATGTAGGGGCTGATCGGGTCCCCCTGGCGAATACTCCGAGAAGGTACCACCGGATCAGTAAGTTCCTCGTTAACTCTAACAGCATAACAAACATTTGTCACACACCTCATCACAGACTTGATCCAGGCAGGGGCTGTCACGCCCCAAGTGAGTCTTAGCCGTGACAATCGCCACATGCTTATAAATCAAATTTATAAGCATGTGGCGATTGTCACGGCTATGACTCACTTGGGGCGTGACAATTTTAATAAAGTATCTGCTTGCTGAGTATGATTTATCGTACTCACCCTTGTCTCCTCCGTCTTTTCAGATGCAGCCGATGTAACTTAAGTATGCCTAGAAGATGTCATCCAAGATTAGGCTGGACCAGTGGGTAGGAAGCGACTAGAGAATTTAATGTAGTTTGCCTATTTGTAAATGTAAAGAAATTTGTAAACCAAATATATGAGATTTTGTGATCCACTGTTGGTTTATGCCTGTTTTATCATGCCTTGCGTGACTATAGGCCTCTGGTCTATAGGCGGCCGTGACAATCACCACATGCTTATAAATCTCAAATTTATAAGCATGTTAGGCTAGTAAACAAATTATTTTCCAGTATGCACAAGAGCCAACTTTATTCATTACTAGCTATTACAAAGGTTATGATACATGCAACTTCTTTATTTATTCCCAACCCGTAGAGCTACTCCTACAGTTCATCATTCTCATCAGCACATCCATCATTTGCTACTTCTGCAAAATCAACAACAATAGCAAAAATGAGTATGATCTCATACTCAGCAAGCACACGGGTACACAGGAACTTCTCTCAGCAAATAGTGACAGAACACAAGGGGTTAGTTGTAAAGAAAGAGTTTGTTGGCAGAGGAAGATAATGGAGATTAATTTAAAGAAAAGGAAAGAAATAACTGGCATCACACATGACTGCAAGAGCGCTCGGAGGAAGCAGCGAGTCAGGCAAGCATGCATTCCATCTAGCCTTTCTAACTGTCCTATTCCTTGTTTGTCTCACTGTTCATGCCATGCTCTATAGCTAGTAGTACTTCTGAAGCTCTATAATGTGCACTGTTCATTTGATTCCTGTACATCCCTTGAAGCTAGCATGCATACCACAGTACTACCTTTTGGTTTATGATCACGGTGGAGAAATCCTTGGTACATGCATGTGAGCACATGGATTAATGGCTCATGCATGGATGGTTGGTTCTATGAAAAGCCTAGTGATATTTATTTTGGTCTTGCATGTACTTCCTCTTGCTAATCCTTGTCTAGTAAATTTTATAAAATCTGGTATCACGATGGCAAACGTATTGTACCGGTCACAGTTTAGGTATGGGATTGTCTGAGTTCTCCGCTAAGAACGCCACTCGTTCGGAAGCGTGTCGATGATGGATCCGTAGGAGCGATCGACACTAGTAAGTCGAGTGGGTGGTTCTTGGGGGAATAGAGAGCTCTGCTCTTCTGGACCCTGTGTGGTTCTAGTCGAGACTGTCGACGTCGGAGTACCCCTCTTAAGAGCGTAAAAGTGTGAAATTTCACCCTTGCGACTCTCGGGTTGGGAAGCTTGCGGTCACGTGTGACGCCAATACCTCCCTTGTTCGTCTTTGATTATACTATTTATTTTACACATCTCCAGCAAAATATGTTCCAGTGATTGTTACCTTGTTTATCCTTTGGATTCAGTTCGTTTGTTGATCTACATCATTTTACCATTGCTTTTGTTGAATAATGAAGTATCTGCTTGCTGAGTATGATTTATCGTACTCACCCTTGTCTCCTCCGTCTTTTTAGATGCAGCCGATGTAACTTAAGTATGCCCAGAAGATGTCATCCAAGATTAGGCTGGACCAGTGGGTAGGAAGCGACTAGAGAATTTAATGTAGTTTGCCTATTTGTAAATGTAAAGAAATTTGTAAACCAAATATATGAGATTTTGTGATCCACTGCTGGTTTATGCCTGCTTTATCATGCCTTGCGTGACTATAGGCCTCTGGTCTATAGGCACGCGGCGGCTGTCTCACTTAGGCCCGGTCTCGGGGCGTGACAGTTAAAGTGTGTGGTTCTAGTCGAGGCTGCTGACGTCGGAGTACCCCTCTTAAGAGCGTAAAAGTGTGAAATTTCACCCCTGTGACTCCCAGGTTGGGAAGCTTGCGGTCATGTGTGATGCCAATAATTTCCTTGTTCATTTCGTCTGTTGATCTACACCATCATACCATCGCTCCTTGTTGAATAGTGAAGTATCTGCTTACTGAGTATGATTTTTCGTACTCACCCTTGCTTCCTCTGTTTTTTTAGATGCGAACGAGGTAACTTAAGTATGTTCAACTTAAGTATGTTCAGAAGATGTCTTCATCCAAGACTAGGCTTGACCAGCGGGTGGGAAGCGACTAGAGAATATGATGTCTTTACTCAACTATTTGTAGATGTCAAGGAATTTGTATAGTAAATATATTAGCTTTTGTGATCCACTTCTGGTTTATGCCTGCTTTATCATGCCTTGTGTGACTATAGGCCTCTGGTCTATAGGCTCGTGGCGGCTGTCTCGCCTAGGCCCGGTCTCGGGGCGTGACAGTTAAAGTGGTATCAGTGCCAGGTTCAGTAGGTCCAGGTGTTCGTGTCTTAGTGGGTACAAGAGCTCTGATACCTATAAAATTGTCACGCCCCAAGTGAGTCTTAGCCGTGACAATCGCCACATGCTTATAAATCTCAAATTTATAAGCATGTTAGGCTAGTAAACATATTATTTTCCAGTATGCACAAGAGCCAACTTTATTCATTACTAGCTATTACAAAGGTTATGATACATGCAACTTCTTTATTTATTCCCAACCCGTAGAGCTACTCCTACTATTCCTCATTCTCATCAGCACATCCATCATTTGCTACTTCTGCAAAATCAACAACAATAGCAAGAATGAGTATGATCTCATACTCAGCAAGCACACGGGTACACAGGAACTTCTCTCAGCAAATAGTGACAGAACACAGGGGTTAGTTGTAAAGAAAGAGTTTGTTGGCAGAGGAAGATAATGGAGATTAATTTAAAGAAAAGGAAAAACATAACTGACATCACACATGACCGCAAGCTTCCCAACCCGGGAGTCACAGGGGTGAAATTTCACACTTTTACGCTCTTAAGAGGGGTACTCCGACGTCAGCAGCCTCGACTAGAACCACACAGGCGCTAGTAGAGCAGAGCTCTCTATTCCCCCAAGAACCGCCCACTCGACTTACTAGTGTCGATCGCTCCTACGGATCCATCATCGACACGCTTCCGAACGAGTGGCGTTCTTAGCGGAGAACTCAGACAGTCCCATACCTGAACTGTGACCGGTACAATACGTTTGCCGTCGTGATACCAGATTTTATAAAATTTACTAGACAAGGATTAGCAAGAGGAAGTACATGCAAGACCAAAATAAATATCACTAGGCTTTTCACAGAACCAACCATCCATGCATGAGCCATTAATCCATGTGCTCACATGCATGTACCAAGGATTTCTCCACCGTGATCATAAACCAAAAGGTAGTACTGTGGTATGCATGCTAGCTTCAAGAGATGTACAGGAATCAAATGAACAGTGCACACTATAGAGCTTCAGGAGTACTACTAGCTATAGAGCATGGCATGAACAGCGAGACAAACAAGGAATAGGACAACTAGAAAGGCTAGATGGAATGCATGCTTGCCTGACTCGCCGCTTCCTCTGAGCGCTCTTGCCGATCAGTGTGATTCTACTCCATGCAATGCTAGTTAGTGAACTGGTTTGTATGTTGGGATGAATACTACAGCGTGCTCTTGCTCCTCTATTTATAGGCATGGTAGGGTAGGAAATGGAGCTGGATAAGTGTAACTCAGCAGCCTCGGTGTCCCTAGTTTTACAGCTGTTTGTACTTTCACACTACACGTGCCTAGCTGACTCAATAGAGCATTAAATGCTACAGATAAATGCAAACTTGAGCTACTAAATATCTTGTACCACACCCGCACATGGCCCTCCTACCCGAAGGTTCTACAAGCATGTTCTTGTAATGCATATCCTTTCAAGTTGACTACTCTTACTTAGTACTAACCAATGATTGCCAATGATTTATTTGTCTAATTAAGCTGATTATTACTACTCCAATATTTTGCTAATTTGTTAACTTACCAAATAAAACATCTTATTTATGCTAATAAACACGGGTATTACATCCTCCCCTACTTATAGAAATTTCGTCCTCGAAATTTAATTACCCATAAACTGGAGATGCGGAAAACATGCGTGTAGATCATCTTCTTTTTCCCAAGTCGCCTCCTCCTCTGTATGGTTTCTCCATTGAACTTTTACAAAGCGAATGGTCCTTTTTCTCATTACCCTATCTTTTACATCCAAAATCTTTATTGGGTGCTCTTCATAGGATAGATCCGGCTGCAGCTCCGTGAGTGGTAATTCTACTGTTTTTGGTGGGAATTCACACTTCTTTAAAGTGGATACATGGAACACCGTTGTGTATCCCTGATAAATTTGGGGGTAATTCCAGACGATAAGCGACAGCTCCAACTTTATTAATGATTTGAAATGGCCCGACATATCTTGGACTTAATTTTCCACGTAGGCCAAAACGTCTTGTCCCTTTCTTTGGAGAAACTTTCAAATAGACAAAATCTCCTGCCTTAAACTCAACTTCTCTGCGCTTTTTATCCGCTTGAGTCTTTTGTCGACTTTGTACCGCCTTTAGGTGCTCACAAATAATTTGTAATTTTTCCTCGGCCTGTTGAACTAAATCTGGGCCTAGATATTTCCTTTCTCCAATTTCTTCCCAGCAGATTGGAGAGCGACACCTCTTGCCATATAACGCTTCATAAGGGTCCATTTTAATACTTGACTGATAACTATTATTGTATGCGAATTTAACCAGAGGAAGTGATTCATCCCATTTTTCCTTGAAGTCTAACACACTTGCTCGCAACATATCCTCCAATATTTTTATAACTCGTTCTGACTGTCCATCGGATTGAGGATGATACCCCGTACTAAAATTTAACTTTGTTCCCAATGCTTTATGTAAGCTTTTCCAAAATCTTGAGACAAACCTCGGATCTCGATCAGATGTAATGTCGACAGGAACTCCATAATTAGCAACTATCTCCTTGATGTATAATTTAGCTAATTGTTCAAGAGAAAATGTTTTCTTTACTGGGATAAATTGTGCCACTTTGGTCAATCTGTCTACTATGACCCATATAGCATCGTATCCTGCAGAAGTTTGAGGTAGACCCGTGAAAAAATCCATACTAATTTCTTCCCATTTCCATGTCGGGATTTTTAAAGGTTGTAGAAGACCGGCTGGTTTTTGATGGTCTATCTTTACCTGCTGACATATTGGACATTCTAAAACAAATTTTGCTATTTCTATCTTCATGTTGGGCCACCAAAAATTCCCTTTAATGTCATGATACATCCTTTTGCTCCCTGGGTGCATGGTGTATGGTGTGGAGTGTGCCTCTTGCATAATTTCCAACTTTAAATCTGGCTGGTTAGGGACACATATGCAGTTCCTCAGCCATACTGACCCATCACTTCTTATATGAAACTCCGATGGCTTCCCTTGTTCTATCCCCTTTCGGAGGTTCAAAAGAAATGGGTCGTCCATTTGTTTCATCCGGATTTTGTCTTGCAGATCAGGCTTGACTTGTAATGCCATAACAGTGCTAGTTGAATCACGTACATATACTTCTATACCCAATTTCTCCATGTCCCTCAAAATGTCTCTTTGTGTAGTAATTAGACATGCCATGTTGCAAACAGTCTTTCTACTAAGCGCATCGGCCACGACGTTAGCTTTACCTGGATGGTAATTTATGTTGATATCATAATCCTTAAGTAGCTCTAGCCACCTTCGTTGTCGCATGTTTAATTCCTTTTGGGTGAATATGTATTTCAGGCTCTTATGATCTGTATAAATTTCACATCGTTCTCCATACAAATAATGCCTCCATATTTTTAATGCAAAGATGACAGCACCCAATTCCAAATCATGAGTCAGATAATTTTTCTCATGTGTCTTTAGCTGTCGAGAAGCATAAGCAATTACCTTATTGTTTTGCATAAGCACACAACCCAAGCCTATTTTTGAAGCATCACAGAATATAGTAAATCCAATTCCACTTATTGGCACTGCTAGAACAGGGGCCGTCACCAATCGCTGCTTTAGTTCTTGGAAGTTTTCTTCACATTTTTCATCCCAAATAAATTTTGTCCCTTTTCGAGTGAGCTGTGTCAATGGTGCTGCTAGCTGTGCAAAGCCTTCAATAAATCTTCGGTAATAACCTGCTAATCCCAAGAAACTTATTATTTCTGTAACGGTGGTTGGCCTCTTCCAATCTACTATTGCTTGAATTTTTGTTGGATCTGGTGATATTCCTTCCCCTGAAATAATGTGTCCTAGAAAAGACACCTTATTTAACCAGAAATCACATTTCTTCAATTTTGCATATAATTTATGCTTCCTTAATATCTGAAGAACTATTTCTAGGTGTTGAGCATGCTCTTCTTCTGCCTTTGAATAAATCAAAATATCATCAATAAATACAACTACGAACTGATCCAAAAATGGTCTGAACACTCGGTTCATCAAATCCATGAAGGCCGCGGGGGCATTTGTTAATCCGAATGGCATAACAACGTACTCATAATTCCCATATCTTGTGCGGAACGCTGTTTTTGAAATATCTCCATCCTTTATTTTTAACTGATGATATCCCGACTGCAAATCAATCTTTGAAAATACTCGACACCCTTGTAATTGATCGAACAAATCATCAATTCTTGGTAATGGATATCGGTTCTTAATAGTTACCTTGTTTAGCTCCCGATAATCCACACAAAGTCGCCAACTGCCGTCCTTCTTTTTCACAAACAACACCGGAGCGCCCCATGGTGACATGCTAGGTCGAATGAATTGTTTTTCTTCTAGCTCCTTAATCTGCCTCTTCAACTCCTTTAGTTCAGCAGGTGACATTCTGTACGGACTCTTTGAGATAGGAGCCGTACCAGGAGTCAAGTCTATACTAAATTCAATTTCTCGGTCTGGTGGTAATCCAGGTAATTCACTTGGAAAAACATCAGGAAAATTTCTTACGACTGGTATTTCTTTGATATCCTTTTCTTTCAGTTCTAAATTCATGCTAAACGAGCAGTCAAAAGTTTTATGCTTCGCTTGATAAATGAGTTTACGCTGACCAGGTACCTGAATTATCACTCATTTTCTCTGACAGTCTATGTTGGCTTGATTCTTAGCCAGCCAATCCATGCCCAGTATAATATCAAAATCATGCATATCTAGTACTATTAAATCAACCAAAAATTCTTGCCCTTTTATTACTATAGGATATGCAACACAAATGTTCTTGGCTATTACTTCTGTCATCGGGGATTCCACATGTATCCTTTTCCTTAAAGGGGTACTTTCTAATCCATGACTATCGATGAATTTTGAGGATATAAATGAATGTGTAGCACCGGTATCAAATAAAGTGAATGCATTGTGTGAGCATACTTGAAGTGTACCTGTAATCACATTGTTGTCCTCATCTGCATCGTGCTGGGTCAAATGATTCACCTTTGCACGTGAATTTGTCTGCTTCCTGCTTCGAGAATAACTATTCATGCGCTGGGAGGTTCCACTTGAGTTAGTAGGGGGTGCAGGTAAGTATAATGGAGCTTTGGTGCTGGCAACGGCTTTGGTGCAATGGATTTTGACATATTCTGATCCGGTGAACTGTGGCACTGACTGATCATGTGTCCTTCTCTGCCGCACCTAAAACATTTCCCATGACGATACTCACACTGAAATGCTGTGTGATTCCCATGACAAATAACACAGTTATTTCGTCTAGGCTGGGTTACTGGGCGGTTGTTCGGACGCCAATTCTACTGCATCTTTTTCTGTATATTCCCTTGATTTCCATGGTCAACCTTGATCCTCTTACGCTGCTGCTCCACTTCATCTTGCTCTTCCACATATGCTTGTTCTACAATTAATGCCTTGTTAGCAACATCTCGAAAGGATTTGAGCTCGAACACCTCCACTCGAGACTTAATTGGTTGGCGAAGTCCTTGCGCGAAATGCCGAGCTTTAGCTTCATCATTTTGGACATAAACAGAGGCATAACGAGCAAGTCTAGAAAATTCTATTTCATATTCTACGACAGATTTCTGGTCATGTTTTAACTGTAAAAATGATAGCTCCATTTTCCTTTGTACGCTCTCCGGAAAATACTTTCTGTAGAACTCTTCCTTAAATGATTCCCATGTGAATAGATAGCCCTCGGGATACTTCTTTTTATGCACTGTCCACCAATCAAATGCCCCACCTTGAAGCGTAAACGTGGCTAATGTAACTTTCTCTTCATCAGGGCAATGCATGGCATCAAAACTTTTCTCTATTTCTGTTAGCCAGTCCTCGGCCTCAATTGGGTTTGCACTACCTTGGAAAACAGGAGGCTTAAGTCAACGAAACTCACGTAATGCGCCCTGTTTGTCTCCATCGAACGACTCCTTTCCTTTAGTTGACTCTTGTACTATATATTCCAGAATTTCAGTCTGCTTCATTTGGGTTTGTTCTTGACGTTGCAAAATATTTATAAGCAACTCATTTGGAAGTGGTTGCTCTGCTGCAGCTGCTAGTGCATTCCGGCCATCACCGGAGTGTGATGCTGAGAAATCTCCATTGTGACTAGCCATCTATAATACTAGAGGAAGAAATAAATAAAGCTGTCAACATTAGAGCATGCATCATATACATATATACCAGGTAGCTGATTAATAAAGAGGAAAGCAGTTGTACAATCAAAATTACACATCATGTCTACTAGATGTGTTGCTGCCATCCACGTTTCCCTTCAACCACTCTACTATAGACACCCATACTACTAGAGTTGTCAACAAAAGCTAGTGCTAGCTAGTCAAAAGGCTACTACCAGAACAGTTCCTAGCAGGTTATATACAAACAATACTACTACAACCATTTATTTAGAAGCGAGGAACAATTGCTTCACATCTCCAAGTGCCACTGTTCGCATCCTATTCATGCGCCTGTAGCTTTTCCGCCAGCCCGTAGCTTTTCCGCCAGCTTCTCACGGAGGCTTTTGTTCTCTGTCATTGGCTCCATGATTTTGCTCTCCTGCTTGTTGGTCAACTCCTCCAACTGATCACGCTCCAGCTTCAGTTTCTTACTCTTGCGTTCTTCTATTTTGAGCCAACGATCCCTGTCCTCTATCTGGAGGTTGAGGTCATGCTTGATCTCATAAACACAGTCATCATGTTCTTGCTCAAGATACTCCAACTCATGCTGCCGGCAAGCCTCATGATACTGGTTTAGTTGTGTCATCTCTATGTGGTGTTGCTGCTCCTTCTACACTAGAGTTAGTAGTACCTTTCTAGGTAGACCGGGCCCGCTCTATATGCGTCTGGTATGCTAATTGGACATCATTATTGTTACTAATTATTGTTTCAACAAATATACTCATGAACAATAATTTTGACAAACGCAAAAACTATTCATACCTTTTATGTTAAAGTGGTATCAGAGCTCTAGGTTTTAGGTTGCGTTGGGATAAACGGGTAGATCGCCGAATCTATTTGTGTTGTGTGACAGGTATGAAAATTTTATTTTCATATCTTGTCTCAACTAGTTTGTGTGTTGTTACTCACGAATATTGTCGACAGATATCCATGCAAATAAATAATATAGCGTACATATTATTGGTGAAATTTGAGGATGAATGGGAAATAAATAGACATCTTGTTAGATTAATACATGACTTGTTATTTGTGTAGATTTTCTTGTTTAAGACAACCGGTGATATTGTTCCAGTAATGGGACAATTGCTATACCACTATCTATCCTTTTTGTTAATGAATTTACCAAATAAAATGTTTAGTGTTGCCAACTTATGTTATAGCAGATATATCCATGAATTGTAGAAAGATTGCAAATCCTTTTTTGCATTATTTTTAATTAATTATTGAGCATGCATCAAATAAACTGTTCCAAATATGATGGGAGGGAATTTGATCACTAAAAAAAAGCATAGATGTTAGTGTTGAATTTCGGGGACGAAATTCTTATAAGGTGGGAAGGATGTAATAACCCATATTTTTGGGTTATTGATTTAAATTAAGATAAGTAATTAAATTTGTATTATCTGCTAAGTTATGCTAAATTCTTGATTCAAAGAATTAAGATAGAGCTGTAAATTTTTTTACATGCATTAAATAATAGAAAATTACACACTAAGTAAGAGTAGGTGCATGTGCGCATAGACTTGCATTCATGCACTCACGTTGTGATATAGGCATGGGAAATACTACTAGCTAGTTGGCCATATAAGCTAGACAATTACAAGAGAGTTAACGTGGCATTTGAATAGATGAAATTAGACCAGGTACAAATGATACACCGGTAGATATTTCCTAGTACTAGAGCTCCAAGTCAAATAGGTGCATGTATGTAATCATGAGGAAGAGGCAACGTGGCTTGGTTCTAGAGGATATGCATGCATGTGTCAGGTGTTTTGAAAACTCTAGTGAATCAACTACACGTACATGAGAGGAATGGAAGCAAACGTGGGTAGATGCATGCATCGGCTGCATCGCTAGAAACCCAAGTTTCCTACGTGGGCTGCAACGTGGCCAAGTACTAGAAAAACGTAGAAATAGAAAATAGAAGTCAGCTTTTACGTGTTTTATATGTGGCCATTTCTTAGTGCTTAAGTGAGAGCCAGGCCAAGATATTTTAGACTTGCACGGGCGCTCGCCTCCTATAAATAGTTGTGGGTCACGCTGCTCAAAGCACAGCTCTGAGAGAAAGACATAGACACTGGAGGAGAGAGCCTGAGAGAAAGAAAGACACCAGAAAGATAAAGAAGAGAGATGAAGAATTCATGCATGCATCCACATTTGAAGAAGAATAGAGCGTTTAGGTGCTGCTGGAGGGAAGAGCCGAGCCATACATCAGAAGAAATATGAGTATATGTGTGTTCGTCAGATTTTATACAAAGATGATGGAGTTTCATCTTCTTGCAAAATATTATTCTAAAGGAGAAATCATATTATCTGAGGCAAGTAGCTGCTTTGCTAAACTCCCTGATCCCTCTTTGTTGTTGTCTTGCTTGATTATCTGGTAATATCATTGCACCTTGATCTTTGTTGATCCTCTGTTGATCCTTGAAAGAGGGATGTGTTTTCCTCATAATCCATTTGTTGATGGAACCAGAGTATTTTGGAGGAACTCATGAAAAGCCATGAGTGTATTGTCTTTGACCGATACTTCAGTGGTCCTAATGTTGATTCAAACACACATCCATCTATATTGGTGTCACGACGGCAAACGTATTGTACTGGTCACAGTTCAGGTATGGGACTGTCTGGGTTCTCTGCTAAGGACAGACCTCGTTCGGGAACGTGTCGGTGATGGATCCGCAGGAGCGACCGACATCAGTAGGTCCAGGTGTCCGGGTCTTAGTGGGTAAAAGAGCTCTGCTCTTCTGGAACCTGTGTGGTTCTAGTCGAGACTGTCGACGTCGGAGTACCCCTCTTAAGAGCGTAAAAGTGTGAAATTTCACCCCTGTGACTCCCGGGTTGGGAAGCTTGCGGTCATGTGTGATGCCAATAATTTCCTTGTTCATTTCGTCTGTTGATCTACACCATCATAGCATCGCTCCTTGTTGAATAGTGAAGTATCTGCTTGCTGAGTATGATTTGTCATACTCACCCTTGCTTCCTCTGTTTTTTTAGATGCGAACGAGGTAACTTAAGTATGTTCAACTTATGTATGTTCAGAAGATGTCTTCATCCAAGACTAGGCTTAACCAGCGGGTGGGAAGCGACTAGAGAATATGATGTCTTTACTCAACTATTTGTAGATGTCAAGGAATTTGTATAGTAAATATATTAGCTTTTGTGATCCACTTCTGGTTTATGCCTGCTTTATCATGCCTTGCGTGACTATAGGCCTCTGGTCTATAGGCGCGCGGCGGCTGTCTCGCCTAGGCCCGGTCTCGGGGCGTGACAGTTAAAGTGCGTGAGTCTTAGCCGTGACAATCGCCACATGCTTATAAATCTCGAATTTATAAGCATGTTAGGCTAGTAAACAAATTATTTTCCAGTATGCACAAGAGCCAACTTTATTCATTACTAGCTATTACAAAGGTTATGATACAAGCAACTTCTTTATTTATTCCCAACCCGTAGAGCTACTCCTACTGTTCATCATTCTCATCAGCACATCCATCATTTGCTACTTCTACAAAATCAACAACAATAGCAAGAATGAGTATGATCTCATACTCATCAAGCACACGGGTACACAGGAACTTCTCTCAGCAAATAGTGACAGAACACAGGGGTTAGTTGTAAAGAAAGAGTTTGTTGGCAGAGGAAGATAATGGAGATTAATATAAAGAAAAGGACTGGGCATCTCTCTGTGAATCCATCTCTGAGGAGCTATCGGGACCCAGCAAGAGATCTGCTTCGACGGGTAGCACTGTCTGCTCTAAAGACCTTCTTTGCACTCCAGATTTTCCCATCACTCACTCAAATGGCTGATTCACAGGAAGAGTAGTTTAATGTACAAATATTGTCGAAAAATGGAAATGTAATGAAGAAAAGGATGGGCAAGATATCATTCAAATATATGATGCTTGGTTAAACATGATGGCATTGCATTTTTCACATATATTATGGCTGGATAAAAGAGATGAGACTGCATAATTTCCATATATGATATAGAAACTAAATAGGCGGCATTACAGAACATCTCTAAACTAAGAAGATGACATACATGATGTCGAAAGTAGGCACTGCAAGGCAACGTATGCATGATATGACTCACATCATCATGCCAAGTTAGAGCAAACACCTTGGGGTTAAATAGGAGTGGTCAACGTCTGAATCTGCCTCAGAATAGATATATTCCTTTGGATTACAATCTGGGGAGGGGGGAGGGTTTGCCATTGAACCCACCATGGAGCGATGTTTGCATGACATCGTATTGCCACGCAAAACTCTTCTCTTTTTCTCTACATGTTCAGCACAACTGTGTAAAATATCTGACATGCATACAAAAAATATAATGAGATTATGTAAGGAGAGCATGCAGAAATCTAGAGTGATGGTAACAACCAGTGGATGGATCCAAAAATAATGATAGCAGGCTGATGATAGCTTTAATTTAATAAAAAGACAGATGATGATTGCTTTACTATTTCTTTCCCATCCAAGATGAACAACATATGCCAATATACTATTCATTGCTAACTTGATATGTGCCAGATAATAGATAGAGATACTATTCATTGCTGCCCTGATATGTACCCCACAACTAATTTTAAAACTCAAGTTTGAATATTAATTTGGACCTGACTTGGAGTCTAAGAGGTGAACATGATGATAAAGTAGCAGGTAATATTAAGCAATGCATAATATAAGCAGAAACAAAACAGTGTGACCTCTCTTGTGGACCCGTGTACTCCTCAGGTTCATCTGCTGAGTCAATGATGGTGATGCCGTTGTGGTGGGAGTCGGCGGCAGCGAAGGAGATCTGAGGCGGCGAAAGACGGTCAGGAGTCATGATGTCTGGTTTGCTGGATGCTTCTGTCGATGGAGCAGCTCAGGTGAGGTGGACGACATCGCGGTAGGAGCAGGCCAAACCACACAAAGTTTTCTTCGACACCTACTTGTAACTGAAGTAATTTTGTTAGGGCTCCTTTGGCTTGCAGGATTCTAAAAATGCAGGGATTGGAAAAACACCGGAATAGGATAGGAATGCACGTGGGTAATAGAGCATTTGTAAACACATGATTTTTGTCAACTTGGGTGTTTGGTTCACAGGAATTGGAAGAGCAGAGGAATGCATAGAAACATGGCCAAATTAAACTGAAACCGTATGAAAGCGTGTACAGTTAGAATGTTATTCTGCCACTAATGCACTTGGTCTTGTTTTCATGCATAGAACAACAACAATAAAGCCTTTAGTCCCAAACAAGTTGGGGTAGGCTAGAGGTGAAACCCATAAGATCTCGCAACCAACTCATGGCTCTGGCACATGGATAGCAAGCTTCCACGCACCCCTGTCCATAGCTAGCTCTTTGTCGATACTCCAATCCTTCAGGTCTCTCTTAACGGACTCCTCCCATGTCAAAATCGGTCGACCCCGCCCTCTCTTGACATTCTCCGCACGCTTTAGCCGTCTGCTAGGCACTGGAGCTTCTAGAGGCCTGCGCTGAATATGCCCAAACCATCTCAAACGATGTTGGACAAGCTTCTCCTCAATTGGTGCTTCCCCAACTCTATCTCGTATATCATCATTCCGGACTCGATCCTTCCTCGTGTGGCCACACATCCATCTCAACATACGCATCTCTGCCACACCAAACTGTTGAACATGTCGCCTTTTAGTCGGCCAACACTCCGCGCCATACAACATTGCGGGTCGAACCGCCGTCCTGTAGAACTTGCCTTTTAGCTTTTGTGGCACTCTCTTGTCACAGAGAATGCCAGAAGCTTGGCTCCACTTCATCCATCCGGCTTTGATTCGATGGTTCACATCTTCATCAATACCCCCATTCTCCTGCAACATTGCCCCCAAATACCGAAATGTGTCCTTCCGAGGTACCACCTGGCCATCAAGGCTAACCTCCTCCTCCTCACAGCTAGTAGTACTGAAACCGCACATCATGTACTCGGTTTTAGTTCTACTAAGCCTAAACCCTTTCGATTCCAAAGTTTGTCTCCATAACTCTAACTTCCTACTTACCCCCGTCCGACTATCATCAACTAGCACCACATCATCCGCAAAGAGCATACACCATGGGATATCTCCTTGTATACCCCTTGTGACCTCATCCATCACCAATGCAAAAAGATAAGGGCTCAAAGCTGACCCCTGATGCAGTCCTATCTTAATCGGGAAGTCATCGGTGTCGACATCACTTGTTCGAACACTTGTCACAACATTATTGTACATGTCCTTGATGAGGGTAATGTACTTTGCTGGGACTTTGTGTTTCTCCAAGTCCCACCACATGACATTCCGCGGTATCTTATCATAGGCCTTCTCCAAGTCAATGAACACCATATGCAAGTCCTTCTTATGCTCCCTATATCTCTCCATAAGTTGTCGTACCAAGAAAATGGCTTCCATGGTCGACCTCCCAGGCATGAAACCAAACTGATTTTTGGTCACGCTTGTCATTCTTCTTAAGCGGTGCTCAATGACTCTCTCCCATAGCTTCATTGTATGGCTCATCAGCTTAATTCCACGGTAATTAGTACAACTCTGAACATCCCCCTTGTTCTTGAAGGTTGGTACTAATATACTCCGTCTCCATTCTTCTGGCATCTTGTTTGCCCGAAAAATGAGGTTGAAAAGCTTGGTTAGCCATACTATCGCTATGTCCCCGAGACCTTTCCACACCTCAATGGAGATACAATCAGGGCCCATCGCCTTGCCTCCTTTCATCCTTTTTAAAGCCTCCTTCACCTCAGACTCCTGGATGCGCCGCACAAAACGCATGCTGGTCTCATCAAAGGAGTCATTCAGTTCAATGGTAGAACTCTCATTCTCCCCATTGAACAGCTTGTCGAAGTACTCCCGCCATCTATGCTTAATCTCTTCGTCCTTCACCAAGAGTTGGCCTGCTCCGTCCTTGATGCATTTGACTTGGCCAATATCCCTCTTCTTCCTCTCCCGGATCTTAGCCATCTTATAGATGTCCCTTTCACCTTCCTTCGTGCCTAACCGTTGGTAGAGGTCCTCATATGCCCGACCCCTTGCTTCACCAACAACTCGCTTTGCGGCCTTCTTCGCCATCTTGTACTTCTCTATGTTGTCTGCACTCCTATCCAGGTATAGGCGTCTGAAGCAATCTTTCTTCTCTTTAAGCGCCTTCTGGACATCATCATTCCACCACCAGGTATCCTTATCTTCGCTTCTCCTTCCCCTGGACACTCCAAACTCCTCTAAGGCCACCTTACGAATGCAAGTCGCCATATTCATCCACACATTGTCCGCATCCCCTCCTTCCTCCCAAGGGCCCTCCTTAAATACCCTCTCCTTGAACACCTGAGCTACCTCCCCCTTGAGCTTCCACCACTTCGTTCTAGCAACCTTGGCACGCTTATCCCGCTGGACACGATCTGAAAGCGGAAGTCAGCAACCACCAGCTTATGCTGGGGTACAACACTCTCCCCAGATATCACCTTACAGTCTAGGCACGCACGCCTATCTTCTCTTCTCGAGAGGATGAAATCAATCTGGCTAGAGTGTTGGCCACTACTAAAAGTCACCAGATGTGATTCTCTCTTTCTAAAGAGGGTGTTAGATACAATCATGTTGTAGGCTAGAGCAAAGCTTAAGACATCTTCTCCTTCTTGATTCCTGATGCCATAGCCAAAGCCCACATGCGCCCCTTCAAAACCTGTGTTAGATGTACCCACGTGGCCATTGAGGTCTCCTCCTATGAAGAGCTTCTCACCAATCGGTACACTCCTAACCATGTCTTCCAAGCCTTCCCAGAACTCCCTCTTGGTGTTCTCATTGTGGCCTACTTGCGGGGCATATGCGCTGATAACATTGAGAACCAAGTCCTCAGCTACTAGCTTGACCAGGATAATCCGGTCCCCACGTCTCCTGATGTCTACCACTCCATACTTGAGGCTCTTGTTGATCAAGATGCCTACGCCATTTCTGTTTGCAGCCGTCCCCGTGTACCACAGCTTGAAGCCGGTATCCTCCACCTCCTTCGCCTTCTGTCCTCTCCATTTGGTTTCTTGGACGCAAAGGATATCAACACCTCTCCTCACTGCTGCATCAACTAGCTCCCGAAGCTTCCCTGTTAGAGACCCTACGTTCCAGCTACCTAAGCGAATCCTCCTAGGCTCGGCTAGCTTCCTTACCCTTCGCACTCGTCGAGTCAAATGCGAAGACCCTTGCTCATTTTCCACTACATCCGGGCGCCGATGTAGCGCGCCACTAAGGATGCGACGACCCGATCCTCGCTCACTTGCCACCGTATCCGGATCAAGATACGGTGCGCCACTTGGGGGGTGACGGCCCGGCCCTTGCCCATTTTCCACCACACCCGGGTTCCGATGTGGCGCGTCCCTGAGAGGGTTACGCCCCAACGAAAATCTTTTGGGTTTCATCTCCATAAGAGTGGCTGAGTTTTTACGTTGGCTCGCCAAGCCTATCACAACCCTCCTCCTTTACCCGGGCTTGGGACCGGCTATGTTGAGACAACATAGGCAGAGTTCTTGTTTTCATGCATAGGATTTTGAAAATTAGGTCCAGATGGATGTTTTGCTCCATTTCTTTCAAAAAATGCATGAATAATTGAATATTAGAGTGCCACAGGAAAAATTTCTATTGCTATGTTTTTTCCTTCAGTTTTTCCTTTGAACCAAAATAGCCCTAATGGATGGACATGAAGGTAGAGTAATAAGTGATGCGACAAGTGCATGACCTCTTTGTCGTAGCCGTGTCGACCTCGACATCATTGGGTTGGTCGCCGAAGAAGTTGAGGCAGAGGTGGCTATCGAAGGTGTGGAGGAAGATCTAAGGAATCTGTAGACAGCGTCCAGGGCACTACTCTGTTGTGATGGATGGTTCCGTTGTTGGAGCAGCTGCGGCGAGCCGTAAGACGTCGAGGCTGAAGCAGTACAAGACAGACATCCTTAATCTCAAGTGGGATACTAATAGCATCTCCAATAGATGATGTAAAATACATTACCAAAAAGTGATAGATGTAAAATTTACATCACCAAAAAACACCTGACTACAATAGATGAGGTAAAAACTGTTGACACTGGACTTAACTGTCAAAATTAAAATTTACTATGGAATCTAAATGTTACTGTCAAAACTGAACGCACTAGTTGCAGAGAGGCACTTCACATGTAGTTTAAGGCCGCTCGAGCGCTAGTAGTAGAGGAACAATTATCTAAATCAGCAGGCGATCGACGGGGAACACAGTAGCAAATAGCAGCCGGAGCAGCAGTGCCTGGAGGAGCAGCGCAAACTAGAGCCAGAGCAGCAACTTGTGTAGCTGCAGCAGCCCATGTACCAGCATCAGCAGCGCGACGAGAGCAAGAGCATAGCAGTAGAACGAGCGAGGGGGAGAGTAGAGTAGCAGCGCGAGCGAGCGGGAGCCGGAGCAGCAGCAGTAGCGCGAGCGAGTGAGCAAGGGCCAGAGCAGCAGTAGCGCGAGCGAGCGAGCGAGAGCTGGAGCAGTAGCAGCAGATCCGGCTGGTATGGACGCCACCACCCAAGGGGCCTTGCACTGGGTAGAGCCGCCATGGAGATGTCGCCCACGGTGCCGGCTTCGAGGTAGCCCCGCCATGGGGGTGCGAGATGGAGCACCATCGGTGCGGGGAGGTCGAGTTAAGGAGAAGGTGCGATGCGGTGAGTGTACAACCTCTTTGGTGGCACCGAGTAGGCCTCGACTTCGTCTGAGGAGTCAGTGAGGATGTTGCGGTTCCGGTGGAGCAGGTTAAGGCAGAGCTGTGGGGATGGAGCAGCCGTGATAGACAAGGCGATCATCGGAGCAGCTCCTTGAAGGTGGAGGACGTGGTGGCTGAACCGGCTGGATGGCGGATCCCCATCCGGGGAGGTGGATGAGGGACGTCGAGTTGTGTGGCGGACGATGTTGTCAGGGAAGAGGCTTCAGCTGGGCAGCAGTGAGGTGGTGAATGGAGGAGGGTCGGGTTTCGTGGCTGGAGTAGAGAGGTTATGGTGGCCTGGGATTTCGAATGGCGAAAAGGAGGCGATGGGAGGGGGAACCATGACTTAGGGACGCGCTTGTCCAAAATGTAGGGTGTATTACAAAAGTACCCCCATCAATTTGAACTAGCAGCCCTTTCAGCTCAGGGTTAGAAGGGGGATTTCGCGTGTCAGGATTTGGCGGTTGGAGGGAGTTTTCACGCACGTTGTAATTTTGGGATAGCAAGGTGCGGGCTGTGAAGGCGCGAGTTTTGGGAGCACGATATCTGAATTTTCATGATATAACTAGGCGCGGGTTGAATTTTAGGGACAAGCCTAACGTGTAATATTGTACGTACCAAATTAATTTGCACTTCCCTCAATGAAAAAAATGAAAAAAAGTAAAACTATTCACACCACACAAAGAGAGAGTCTTGTCGAAAGTGCATTATATCGACACTAGGGGTGGTGAATAGGCGATTTTTACAAATTCGTCACTGAGGAATTTCTAGGTGAAGAAATTCCTAAGCAAGGACACACTAGCAGCGGAATAAGTACTCAGGTATAAGCATAACAGAGTGGCAACATAGTCATCATGATGAAATGAAAACAAGCACAAAGTACAGATAGCGTGAAAACAAGATAAGCAGGATGAAGACTATGTGACTGAAGAGATTGGATTAAGGAAATAGAGAAACTCTTCAGTCAAAGTCTTCAAACAGTAATGATCAAGTTCATCAACACATGAATGAGGAAATGGAAGGGTTGAGGAAATAGAACCAATAGGCTTGGTGAAGACAATGATTTGGTAGACCACTTCCAACTGTTGTGACAGTTGTACGTCTGGTTGGAGCGGCTGAGTATTTAAACTCAAGGACACACAGTCCCGGACACAGTCCTCACTATATTCTCCTTGAGCTAAAGTCACACAGACCTCGCCCAACGCTCGTGGTAAGTCTTCAGGTGACTTTCAAACCTTCACAAACTAGGTCACTTGCTGATCCACAATTCCTCTTGGATGCTCAGACCATGACGCCTAACCGTCTGGAGGATACACAGTCCTCAAAGGTAACAACCGTCGGTTCCACACAGGAACAATCTCTTCAATGATGCTTAATCACTTTGGGTTTGTAGGTGTTTGGTTTTGGGTTCTGGGTTTTCCTCACTTGATGATTTTCGCTCAAAGTCCTCGGAGGATGGGATGCTCTCAATGACAAGTGTCAGTTTCTCGCGGAGCAGCCAACTAGCTAGTGGTTGTAGGGGGTAGCTATTTATAGCCTAGGTAACAGCCCGACATGATAAGACATAAATGCCCTTCAATGATATGACCATTAGGTTGGTAGATATTTTGGATAGCTGGCGCATAGCACAGCAACGGTCGGATATTTAAGGTTCGAATTCCCCAGGGCTATCATGTTCATCACTGTGTAGGCAATCCACACTGGTGAATTCCTAACTCCTCAATCAGAACAAATTCCTTAGAGACCAGAAGATCTTCATCTTTGTCACTGAAGAAATTGACTGAACTGATATGAGATTTCCAATGGCTTCACTCGAAAGGATTGGGTAGGTGTAGGATTTTGAGATGAGCATCACTTGGAAATCAGTTTCCTTAGTTTTGCCTCGACCTCCTTTAACAGTACGGTCTTTCCTATGACTCAAGAAAGTGAAAATGAAACTACGAAAACAAAAGTCTTCACGCTTCATAATCCTCGCATGAATATCCAAGTCTTCAAGGTCACACCAATTTCTTCACTTTCAAAATCTTCAGGAGAACCAAAGTCTTCAGCTGAAGACATACATTTTTAGGGGTCGACTTTCATCGTAAATATCAAACCCCTCATCGACTTATAGAGCCTGTGTACACTCACAAACATATTAGTCCCTTAACATATAAGTCTTCAATACACCAAAATCACTAAGGGGCACTAGATGCACTTACAATCTCCCCCTTTTTGGTGATTGATGACAAATAGGTTGAGTTTTCAACAGGGATAAACATATCAATTGAAAGTGCTCAGTATTGAGAAATTTGATTGCAAGATATAGAAGAACTCCCCCTATGTGCATATGTGAGGAATTTTCTTTCAATAAGCAATGCACACTGTAGAGTAATATCATGTAGATCTCCCCCTATATCTTGTAATTCATACACACATTAAACATATCGAATGAAGAATTTGAAATGCATGATGAAATATGGTGACTGATGTAATTCACCATGCGTGCATTCACATATATGAGGAAATAGCGTGCAGAAAAATAGAGCAAAAGTATTAGGCCACCATAGGACTTAAGTTTACAACTCGATCCGACAAATACTTCAGAAGAGCGAGAGTTGTAACTTAGCAAAAAACGCCCATATATAGACCCGCTTGAAGACTAACTCAAATTTATCCCCCTTTGTCATCAAATGACCAAAAGGGACGAAAAGTGAGGACAAACACCCTGAAGAATATCATCATGATGTCGATGGAGGAGCGCCAGCGTTGTTGGGGTCGTCCGTTGTAGTAGGGCCTGCTGCAGTGTCAGCCAAATCTTCAGCTTCGTCCATCTCGTGCAATGAAGAATAGGAGCTGACGACCAGCGGAGGAACTTTGACCTTCTTGAATTTATTCGAAGGTGACTGAGACCAGTCAAAGTCCTATGTAAGTCCATCTTCTTGAGTTCATCATCGGTGTAGACATATGAGAGAATAGCCCAGGTGCGATCGAAGACTTGATGCAGATAATAGTGATTCTTCTTCACGGTATTTTGAGTGAATCTCATCTTGTGAAGGATTGCACCAAACTGACGCTTGACCCAATTGTGATTTATGTCCACCTTCTGATGAAGACTTAGGAGCAGCTCACAATCAGTCATCACATGCGGAGCTGTTGCCTGAGGATTTCACTTTGAAGCATTTGCAACAGTGTCATTTGTGGCAGAGTCATCATTAGTGGAGTAGGGTGCTGCCTTTCGAAATTGTCCATCCAAAGGATGTGTGCCCTCATCAATAACTGCAGCCTTGCCCTTCTCATCAACGAAGGAAATAGTCCATTTGAGGACTTCAATCGGGGGCAAATAACTGAGATGATTCTGAAAGTCAGCCTTGTAATGAATTGAAGTCCTTGATCTGAGGAATTTCATGATCCAGGGAGCGTAAGGCTTCAACTCAAAGGGTGACAAAGCAGCATTAGCCAAAGTCCTCATGAAGAAATCATGATAGTTGATTGGAATACCATGCATGATATTGCAAAGCAAGTTCTTCATGATGCCAACAACTTCTTCTTCTTCAGAGTTGTGTCCCTTAATGGGACTGAGGGTTTTGGCCATAATGTGATAGACAGTCCTAGGCGCTTGGCCAGGCTTCAAAGGCTTCATCAGCACATGCATCAGATGATTTGACAGTTCAGGTTCCTCATATAGCTTCAGTGCTCCTTCGGTGGGCAAAATGGCTGGGACGACATGAAGCAATTCAGAGGCCAGAGGTTTGTGATGAGTATTTTCAGTTACCCAGTCCAAGACCCATGAATTCACATGTCAACGTTGCGTGTCAGATGCAGAGTGGCATAGAACGGAAGAATTAGTTCTTCATTCCAGTCGCATATGTCTGTGCAAAAGTTGAGCATCCTTGCATCATGAAGAACACTGAGGACTGGAGTAAAGCATGGAAGTGACTCCATATCCACATGTGGAATTTGCCTATGGTCAAACACTTTTGTCCTTGCCAAATAGCAGTGTTGAATAGAAGTTCATCCGGGAAGCAGTCCAGAAGCGCTTGCGGCAAAGGCGAGCAGCGTCATAGGGATTGAAATCAGAGAAGAAATGGTGTTCAGCAAAGAAATCATCAGCCTTGAACTTCTGCTTCTTGGAGTGAGGATCCTGTGGCTTGGGCTGAAGATTTATAGTTGAAGTCTTCACAGCCGCTTGAAGCACAACCTCTGGCTGAGGAATCTTAGGAGCAGTTTCTTCTGCTGTCTTTTTTTCAATCTCATCAGCACTAGTGGCCGGAATTTCTTCAGGGATGGAGTGAAGAGAAGCTTGGCCGTGATCAGAACCCGAGTGGATTACTTCAGTGTGCACGGGGGACTGAGGAATTTATTGCAAAGGAGTGAACAGAGGAGAATTTGGATGATGACTTTCCCAATAATCGTCATTCATCACTGGAGTCGTAGACCCGATGTCCACATCCTCTTCTTTAGCTTCAACTTCTTCAACACCGACCTCTTCAGTAGTGAACTAAGGCAGCGGCGATGATACCTGTAACGATGAAGGGATATCATCCACTTCAATTTCTTCATCCAACTGCTCTGACGTAGCAGCAGATGGATCACCTTCATCAATGTCATCATCGATGACATATTCTTCACCAAAGGGAACAATTTCCTTTGATGGCATGGCATTTAGTGGAACAACATCAATGGGATTCTCAAAAGAGCTCGTCAAAGTCTTCACTTTCTTCGGAGCTGAAGACTCTGAGGCGTCTGATGCTTTCCTCTTCTTAGCTGATGCCCTTTCGACAGCCTTGGTTTTCTTCACTTCTGATGCAAAAGGAAGGAGAGTGCTTTTCATCTCTGAAGATTTTGCAGGGGAAGCAGATGACAGAGGCACAATTTCTTTAGGCACAACGTTGGCTGGAATAGCATCATCAGCCCTAGCACTCTCAGTTTCTTCAGCAGCCTAAGTTTCATCAGTGGTGCTGGCATGTTCTTCAGTGGGTTGAGCAGATGCTTCACCCTGAGGAACTTCTTGTTGCGCTTCAGCAACAACATTGGGCTTGAGGCCTTTAGCCAGCATGACGAATCTGGCTTTGGCTCCTAGCCAATCAGCTTTGTATGCGTCAAATTCATCATTGAGAGCTTTGATTTCAGACTAAATAGTTACAAGTTGTTCAGTCGTCATTTTTAGAACATTTTTCTTCAGATAATGCTCCTTCTTGTACTGAGCTTTCTTCACTGATCTTTCTTCTCAAACTTCCATTTTTCTTCAGCAATGAAAGCAGTCAACACGTGACTTTGGCCTGGTGTGAGCTTCAGATAGGAGAGAGGTGTGTTGGGATCTTTATGCCAAAGGTCGGTGTAGTCAAGGATCTTCTTCGGATCCAGCAAGAGCGGCACGACACTACCTTTGGCACTAGCGTCCCGGTTTTGTCGGTCTCTGATGATTTGAGCCAGTTCTTCATCATGAGCGTCATCTTTAGATGATGGTACTTCAAAAGCGACCTGCTTCTTGTGAGGACTTGGCCTTGTGCCGCGTCTAGCAGTGACCTTTTTCTTCAGCAGCTATGGCTGTGCTGAGGAACTTGCTGAAGCTCCTGAAGCAATTGAAAAGCATGTAGTCCTTTGGCACGTGGTAAGATGCACTGGTGCTGAGAACTTTGTAGGTGCAGCTGAGGGCTTTGAGGAGCTGGGCCATGAGGGCAATGAGGAGCTAGGTCGTGAGGGCATTGCAGAAGAAGATGGCTTCACAATAGATTTCTTCTTCATAGCCTTCTTGGGCTGACTAACAGATTACTTTCTTTGCCCACTGGATGTCTTTTGGTCCAAAAAAATCCATAAAAAGTTTCACTGCGTTTGGACTCCGATTGTTATTTATTTCCTGCGATGTAAAAAACAAGCAGAAGACAACAACTGGCACGGGGCACTTTGTCAATAGGTTAGTACCAAAAAATGATATAAAATGACTATAAAATGATTGTAAAACATGCAAGAATGATAATATAATAACATGGAACAATTAAAAACTACAGATACGTTGGAGACGTATCATAGACCTCATATCTCTCAACTCGGGCATTTGCTTGAAATATCAACTTCAACTCCTGGAACATCTCATATGGTCCATGACGTTCAAAACGTCTTTAAAGTCCCGATTCTAAGCCGTAAAGCATGACACACTGAACTATTGAGTAGTCATCAACACACGACTGCCAGGCGTTCACAACGTCTGCAGGTGTTGGGAGGGGGGTGGTACACCTAGCAATGCATGAAGGACATAATTCTTGTGTGCACCAATGAGGATAATCCTCAAGTTACGGACCCAGCCCGTGTAGTTGCTACCATCATCTTTCAACTTAGCATTCTCTAGGAACGCATTAAAATTCAAGGAACAGTAGCACGGGCCATTGATCTACAACATAGATATGCAAAAACTATCGGGACTAAGTTCATGATAAATTAAGTTCAATTAATCATATTACTTAAGAACTCCCACTTAGATAGACATCTCCCAAGTCATATAAATGATACGTGATCCAAATCAACTAAACCATGTCTGATCATCACGTGAGATGGAGAAGTCATCAATGGTGAACATCTCTATGTTGATCATATCTACTATATGATTCACGTTCGACCTTTCAGTCTAGAGTGTTCCAAGGCCATGTCTGTACATGCTAGGCTAGTCAAGTTTACCCCGAGTATTTCACATGTGCAAAACTATCTTGCACTCTTTGTATGTGAACGTAGAGCCTATCACACCCGATCATCACGTGGTGTCTCAGCATGAAGAACTGTTGCAATGGTGCATACTCGAGGAGAACACTTATACCTTAAAATTTAGTTAAGGGATCATCTTATAATGCTACCGCCGTACTAAGCAAAATAAGATGCATAAAGATAAACATCACATGCAATCAAAATATGTGACATGATATGGCCACCATCATCTTTTGCTTTCGATCTCCATCTACAAAGCAACGTCATGATCTCCATTGTCACCGGCTTGACACCTTGATCTCCTTCGTAGCGTCATGGTTGTCTTGCCAACTATTGCTTCTACAACTATCGCTACTGCTTAGTGACAAACTAAAGCAATTACATGACGTTTGCATTTCATACAATAAAGCGACAACCATAAGGCTCTTGCCAGTTGCCGATAACTTCTACAAAACATGATCATCTCATACAACAACGTATATCACGTCACAACATGCCCTACAAAAACAAGTTATACGCCCTCTACTTTGTTGTTGTAAGTTTTACGTGGCTGCTACGAGATTCTAGCAAGAACCGTTCTTACCTACGGCACAAAACCACAATGGTGATTTATCAAGTTTGCTGTTGTAACCTTCAACAAGGACCGTCTGCAGTCAAATTCGATTCAACTAAAGTAGGAGAAATAGACACCCGTCGGCCACCTTTATGCAAAACTAGTTGCATGTCTATCAGTGGAACTGGTCTTATGAACGTGGTCATGTAAGGTTGGTCCGGGCCGCTTCATCCAACAATACCACCGAATCAAAATAAGACATTGGTGGTAAGTAGTATGACAATCACCGCTCACAACTCTTTGTGTTATACTTGTGCATATCATCTACGCATAGACCTGGCTCGGATGCCACTGTTGGGAAACGTAGCATGCAATTTCAAAAAATTCCTACGCTCACGCAAGATCTATCTAGGAGATGCATAGCAACGATATGGGGAGAGTGTATCTACGTACCCTCGTAGACCGAAAGCGGAAGCGTTTGACAACGCGGTTGATGTAGTCGAACTTCTTCTCGTTCCGACCAATCAAGTACCGAACGTACGGCACCTCCGACTTCTACACACATTCAGCTCGATGATGTCCCTCAAACTCTTGATCCAGCAGAGTGTCGAGGAAGTAGATGAGTTCCGTCAGCACGGCGACATGGTGACGGTGTTGGTGAAGAACAATCTCCGCAGGGCTTCGCCTAAGCACTACGGAAACTATGACGGAGGATAAACTAGAGGGGACGGGGTTGTCGGCACACGGCTTGGTGAATCTTGATGTGTCTTTGGTGCTAGCCCTGCCCCTCTATTTATATGTTGAGCCCTGGGGTCGAAACTTGGAGCAAAAGCCTCCTCAAAGTCGGTTTTGCCCGAAAGGCAGGAATCCCACTCGGACTCCAGGCCCACACACCACAATCCTTGGCGTCTGGCCCAGACGCCATGGGCCTCGGCGTCTGGCCCAGGGCCAGACGCCATGGTCTCCGGCGTTTGGCCTCTGACCTCCGCAAAACTTTCTTTTGCACCGACCTATATCCCCATGGGCCAAACCCCTTGGCCTAACCATATCTTCCAATATATGAATCTTTACCCTCAGACCATTCTGGAGCTCCTCGTCATGTCCGTGATCTCATCCGAGACTCCGAACAACATTTGGTCACCAACATACATAACTCATATAATAATATATCGTCAACAAACGTTAAGCGTGCGGACCCTACGGGTTCAAGAGCTATGTAGACATGACCGAGAGACCTCTCCAGTCAATAACCAAAAGTGTGACCTGGATGCCCATATTGGCTCCTACATATTCTACGAAGATCTTTATCGGTCGAACCTTATGACAACATACATTATTCCCTTTGTCATCGGTATGTTACTTGCCCAAGATTCGATCGTCGGTATCTTCATACCTAGTTAAATCTCGTTACCGACACGTCTCTTTACACATACCGTAATGCATCATCCTGTAAATAACTCATTAGTCCCTTTGCTTGCAAGGCTTCTTATGATGTGCATTACCGAGAGGGCCCAGAGATACCCCACCGATACTCAGAGTGACAAATCCTAATCTTGATCTATGCCAACCCAACAAACACCTTCGGAGATACCTGTAGAGCATCTTTATAGTTATGTTGTGACGTTTGATAGCACACAAAGCACTCCTCCGGTATCTGGGAGTTGCAAAATCTCATAGTCGGAGGAATATGTATTTGACATGAAGAAAGCAATAGCAATAAAACTGAACGATCATTATGCTAAGCTAACGGATGGGTCTTGTCCATCACATCATTCTCTAATGATGTGATCCCGTTCATCCAATGACAAAACATGTCTATGGTTAGGAAACTTAACCATCTTTGATTAACTAGCTAGTCTAGTAGAGGCTTACTAGGAACATGGTGTTTTGTCTATGTATCCACACATGTATCAAGTTTCCGGTTAATACAATTCTAGCATGAATAATAAACATTTATCATGAATAAGGAAATATAAAATAACAACTTTATTATTGCCTCTAGGGCATATTTCCTTCACCTTCTACTTGGCAAGGGCAGTATAAGTGCCATGCCAGGGTTTGCTGTGTCATACTTGAGGCCGTGGCCACAAGATCTTTGGATCTGTCACTCTTTCTTCGGCATGGCGGGATCACCTAATGGTATCAACGTGCTTCAACGCTCGTCCGTGTTTGCAAGGCCTGTCGAAAGCAACAACCCGCTGGTGAATGTTACCATCAACGGGCACAACTACGACTATGGATACTACCTAGGTGACGGTATCTATCCTCAGTGGACCACTATTATGAAGACAATCCCCAACCCTGTCTGAGAGAAGATGAAAATATTTGCCCAAGAGCAAGAGAGTGCTAGGAAGGATGTTGAGCGTGCCTTTGGTGTTCTGCAATCTCATTGGGGCATCGTTCGGTATCCTGTTAGGACTTGAAGAACAAAGAAGTTGTGGGAGGTGATGACTACTTGTGTGATCATGCACAATATAATCGTGGAGGATAAGCGCCCGGAACGTACCTACGATCAAGGTTTTAGTTTTAGGTGAGAATGTTGTGCCTGAATATGGAGGAGCGACCACTTTTGCACAGTTCACACAATTTCATAATGAAATGCGTGATTAAAAACCTCACATGCAGCTGCAAAATGATTTTGTTGAGTATATGTGGGCTCATGTTGGCAACCAATAGATGTATCTTTTTTTCACATGTATTTGAGACAATTTAATTTTTATCCGGCTTGTAAAACCATGCTAAATTTATTTAGTTGTCAAACTATGCTTTATTTGATTGTGAAATTATGTTTATTTAGTTGTGAAACTATGCAAAATGTGCGCATATTTGTTAAAAAAAGGCGGCCAACCGGCCACGCCGGCAAATATGATCGGTGTGTTGGACGCATTGGCGGCTGTTTGGATTGGCGCATTGGAGTTGCTCCAAGCTGAACTTCGTTTGCTCAATTCAGACGCGTGCGCGAACAATTCAAAAAACCGACCTGACATCAGCTTTGCATCGTGATTCGTGCTAGGTGATCGAAGGCAGGAAGAGCTTTCGCGCGCGATGGCTAGAAAAATGCTGCGCAGCATTTAGGATAAACTATGCACAACTAATTCAAGCACGGACCAAGATATATGTAGCACACTAAACAATTTCCATTAGTACGTCCGCACGATACTGCTCAGCACGACCCGGTCACTCATGGGTAAGGGATAAGCGGATAAGATTTCAGAAAAAATGGATTATTGAGGCTGGGCACACACAACAAAGAGAAGCTAGAGAGCAATATCACGTGGGGGCAGACCCACCGTCGCAGGCGTTCAGCAGTGGTGCTGTGCTTTGCCGGAGCAGCCTAACACCCCGATTAAGGCGCCATAAACATCTCATGTGGAGCTCCCTCCCTTGGTTATCTATACGAGCGACTAGAGCCATCTGATCTGCCTAACAAAAGTTTGCATCCATATCATGCCCTGTGGTCACACGATGCACATGCAGACACGCACGACATGAGAGGAGCAGCTAGTGTGTCACTGTTAGGCCTTGTACAATGGAAGGTGCTTAGAAAGATGCTTAAAAAATAAACCGGGTTTTTTTGAAGCACCGGTGCCTATTTTTACAGGAGAGACGATTAGTTAAACGTCTATCATGTACAAATAAGCACTGATACTTAAGAAAAGCCTGATTTATTTCTCTAAGCATCTCCCCTAAGCACCTTTCATTGTACAGGGCCTTAATGGCTGCATGCGACGTGAGGGGCGCCCTGCTTCTGCCAATCATGCTAGCTCAACGTACCGTGGCTCGCTTAATTCCGACCGATCGAGTGGCTAAGTGGTCCATGCATGCATCGATCGCATGCAGGACGAAGCTTGCCCGGCTGCCCGGCCTGTGGCCGGAGCCGGCGACTCTCGGCGAGATAGGATCAACAACGGTGCGTGGGCTGGGTTCCACTCTCCCGTAGCTTAACTAGCTATGCCCCCCGTGACATCCGTAACAGTGCGGCGGGAGAAGCAGTTGCACCTTGACAGCTTTGTCATAATGCCACTTACGTCGATCCCACGCAACTGCCCTCTCGCTGGGTTTGATGGCGTCTCAACATCATCGGCGTCGTCCGCTAGCTGCGGTTGCGGCCAAGATACTCGCTTTGTTTGGAAATACTCCCTTCGTTTCTAAATACAAGTCTCTTTCAGAGATTTTAATATATACTTTCTCCGTTTTTAAATATAAGTCTTTTTAAAGGTTCCACTATGATCCATATACGAAGCAAAATGCGTGAATCTATGCTCTAAAATATGTGTATATACATCCATATGTAGTTTGTAGTGGAATATCTAAAAAGACTTACATTTAGGAACGGAGGGAGTATTACATACAGAACAAGATGAGTGGATGTATACTCTAAAATATGTCAGTTCATATTAAAATCCCTAAAATAACTTATATTTCGAAAAGAAGGGAGTACCTGTCGGGAGAAATAGTCTAGACATATTTACCATCTTCGGACTACGTATGCAACGTATACTCTTTTTGCGAATGTATGCAATGTATCTAGAAGAGGTCAGCGAGTTTTCTAATCGTGGGCACAGTGCAAGGCTGCGATGGCCACGCCTCCAAACCGAATTGTTTTTTTAGAACGTCGGTCTTTATTGATCAAAAAACAAACTTACAAAGAGTTGATGCAATCCGGAGCAGAATGAGAAATACAAAGACTAGTAGAAAACAAGCTTGATCTAGGTAAGACATGAGCTAAAACATTAATATGCCGACGTATATGCAAAAACGACGCAAAGTGGAGACCATTAGCCACTACCTTGACCTCAACCAACACAGATCCCATCATTGAACGATCCATGGCTGGAGATTTCATGCGCTGCACCACTGAGAGACAGTCTGACTTGAAAAGCACATCAGCCAATCCTTCCTCTCTAGCCAAACGGACAGCTCGACGGAGCGCCATGGCCTCGGCCACTTCAAGATCCAACACACCTTTCACAAGTTTAGAGCAAGACGCCACACAGTGACCCATATGATCCAAAAATACCACACCAAACCCAGATTTGTTCAGTTCCACCGAAATAGCAGCATCTGAGAAGGCGACCAGCGTGCCCTGCGGCGGCGGGAGACCAAAGAGGGCTTGACGTAGAGGTCTCACGCCTAAGTGCAGGCACAGGTTTGTACAGGTGTTGGAAGATCAACTCGATGTAAGCTCGGGCCCTAGCCGCTGTGTGCCTCGGATGAGGAGCAACAGGTTCATCCTTCCAGCATTTCGTGCCTCCCATATGTGCCAAACCGACACAGTCAAGATTGTCGCTTCTTGATCGGAGAAGCGGGAGAGAAAGTCAAAGAGCCACTGTTTAGGAGATGCAAAAGAGGACCGACAGAGCTTAATATCGAAGCACTCCCTGATCATATCCCAGACCGCCCGCGCATGGGGGCAGAAGAGCAGCGCGTGCTCCACACTCTCCGATCTGCCGTAGAAACAACAATCTGTTCTAGTCGGGATCTGGCGATGAAGAAGCTGCTCCCCTGACGGTAGACAATCATGAGCCAATCGCCATAGGACAATCTTCATCTTGTTGGGTGCCTTGACTCGCCACAACGCCTTCCATAGCTTTTCTTCTTCTGACCAGGTCGAGCTCTGACCCAGGCCATTGCCACTCCGAGCCAACAAGAAACGGGTCGTTCTTACCATGTTATACGCAGACCTGACCGAATACTCTCCAAATTTGGAAAAAGGCCAACGAGCAAAATCTGGACCCTTGAATCTGTTAACTGGAATCGGAAGGATATCATCAGCCACTCTCTCAGGAAAGAAAGCTCTCACGGTCTCCACATCCCAAGAGCCGTTCACCTCGTCTAGAAGACAGTGGACAGTGGCGGTTACTGGAATGGGGAACAGAGGATGCAGTCGGGCCGGTGATGTTGATGGGATCCAATGATCAGATAGAATGCGTATGTTCCTACCATCACCAATGCCCCACTGAACCCCTTGTTTGAGAAAGTCCCGGCCATTTAGGATACCACGCCAGGTCGCCGAGGCAGTTCGTGGCATCGTGGTGTTCCAAAAGTCCCCTGTCGGAAAGTATCTGCCCTTCAGAACACGAGCACAAAGCGAATCAGGTTAAGTGAAGAGCCGCCATCTCTGCTTACCAAGCATTGCCTGATTGAACAACACCATATCCCGAAAACCCATACCACCAAGCGACTTTGGGGTCGAGAGCCAAGCCCAAGACCTCCAGTGTAGCTTCCTCTTTCCATCCTCTCGACCCCACCATTGATCGGCCACAATTTGGCAAAACTTCTCACACGTTGCGACAGGAAGGCGAAAGCAGCTGGAGACAAATGTTGGGATGGCATGTGTAATTGATTTTAGCAGTGTTTCATTTCCAGCCCTAGATAAAGGTCGGTCGCATCATCCAAAAATATTCTGCCATGCTCTGTCAGTCAAAATTTTGAAAGTGCTAGTAGGAGATTTTCCAACCTCCGTGGGCATCCCAAGATAAGATCCATGAAAGTCCTCATTATAGACTCCAAGCTGAGACTTAACCCTATTCTTGACACTATCCGGACAGTGATTTCCAAAGAAGATTGAAGATTTCTCCTTGTTGATAGATTGGGCAGAGCCCTCACAAATGTGTGTAAAACCGATGCCAGCGAGGCCACACTACGGTGATCGCTCCTTGCAAAGAAAATGCTATCGTCCGCGAATAGGAGGTGTGAGATAGGTGGACCTTGACGGCAGTTTCTGATCCCATGTAGCTCGCCACGACACTCCTTCTGAAAAAGCAGACTAGATAGACCTTTAGTGCATAAGAGGAACATGTAGGGGCTGATCGGGTCCCCCTGGCGAATACCCCGAGAAGGTACCACCGGATCAGTAAGTTCCTCGTTAACTCTGACAGCATAACAAACATTTGTCACACACCTCATCACAGACTTGATCCAGGCAGGGGCTGTCACGCCCCAAGTGAGTCTTAGCCGTGACAATCGCCACATGCTTATAAATCAAAATTTATAAGCATGTGGCGATTGTCACGGCTAAGACTCACTTGAGGCGTGACAATTTTAGTGAAGTATCTGCTTGCTGAGTATGATTTATCGTACTCACCCTTGTCTCCTCCGTCTTTTTAGATGCAGCCGATGTAACTTAAGTATGCCTAGAAGATGTCATCCAAGATTAGGCTGGACCAGTGGGTAGGAAGCGACTAGAGAATTTAATGTAGTTTGCCTATTTGTAAATGTAAAGAAATTTGTAAACCAAATATATGAGATTTTGTGATCCACTGTTGGTTTATGCCTGTTTTATCATGCCTTGCGTGACTATAGGCCTCTGGTCTATAGGCGGCCGTGACAATCACCACATGCTTATAAATCTCAAATTTATAAGCATGTTAGGCTAGTAAACAAATTATTTTCCAGTATGCACAAGAGCCAACTTTATTCATTACTAGCTATTACAAAGGTTATGATACATGCAACTTCTTTATTTATTCCCAACCCGTAGAGCTACTCCTACTGTTCATCATTCTCATCAGCACATCCATCATTTGCTACTTCTGCAAAATCAACGACAATAGCAAAAATGAGTATGATCTCATACTCAGCAAGCACACGGGTACACAGGAACTTCTCTCAGCAAATAGTGACAGAACACAAGGGGTTAGTTGTAAAGAAAGAGTTTGTTGGCAGAGGAAGGTAATGGAGATTAATTTAAAGAAAAGGAAAGAAATAACTGGCATCACACATGACTGCAAGAGCGCTCGGAGGAAGTAGCGAGTCAGGCAAGCATGCGTTCCATCTAGCCTTTCTAGCTGTCCTATTCCTTGTTTGTCTCACTGTTCATGCCATGCTCTATAGCTAGTAGTACTTCTGAAGCTCTATAATGTGCACTGTTCATTTGATTCCTGTACATCTCTTGAAGCTAGCATGCATACCACAGTACTACCTTTTGGTTTATGATCACGGTGGAGAAATCCTTGGTACATGCATGTGAGCACATGGATTAATGGCTCATGCATGGATGGTTGGTTCTGTGAAAAGCCTAGTGATATTTATTTTTGTCTTGCATGTACTTCCTCTTGCTAATCCTTGTCTAGTAAATTTTATAAAATCTGGTATCACGACGGCAAACGTATTGTACCGGTCACAGTTCAGGTATGGGATTGTCTGAGTTCTCCGCTAAGAACGCCACTCGTTCGGAAGCGTGTCGATGATGGATCCGTAGGAGCGATCGACACTAGTAAGTCGAGTGGGTGGTTCTTGGGGGAATAGAGAGCTCTGCTCTTCTGGAACCTGTGTGGTTCTAGTCGAGACTGTCGACGTCGGAGTACCCCTCTTAAGAGCGTAAAAGTGTGAAATTTCACCCCTGTGACTCCCGGGTTGGGAAGCTTGCGGTCACGTGTGACGCCAATACCTCCCTTGTTCGTCTTTGATTATACTATTTATTTTACACATCTCCAGCAAAATATGTTCCAGTGATTGTTACCTTGTTTATCCTTTGGATTCAGTTCGTTTGTTGATCTACATCATTTTACCATTGCTTTTGTTGAATAATGAAGTATATGCTTGTTGAGTATGATTTATCGTACTCACCCTTGTCTCCTTCATCTTTTTAGATGCAGCCAATGTAACTTAAGTATGCCCAGAAGATGTCATCGAAGATTAGGCTGGACCAGTGGGTAGGAAGCGACTAGAGAATTTAATGTAGTTTGCCTATTTGTAAATGTAAAGAAATTTGTAAACCAAATATATGAGATTTTGTGATCCACTGCTGGTTTATGCCTGCTTTATCATGCCTTGCGTGACTATAGGCCTCTGGTCTATAGGCGCGCGGCGGCTGTCTCGCCTAGGCCCGGTCTCGGGGCGTGACAGTTAAAGTGTGTGGTTCTAGTCGAGGCTGCTGACGTCGGAGTACCCCTCTTAAGAGCGTAAAAGTGTGAAATTTCACCCCTGTGACTCCCAGGTTGGGAAGCTTGCAGTCATGTGTGATGCCAATAATTTCCTTGTTCATTTCGTATGTTGATCTACACCATCATACCATTGCTCCTTGTTGAATAGTGAAGTATCTGCTTGCTGAGTATGATTTGTCGTACTCACCCTTGCTTCCTCTGTTTTTTTAGATGCGAACGAGGTAACTTAAGTATGTTCAACTTAAGTATGTTCAGAAGATGTCTTCATCCAAGACTAGGCTTGACCAGCGGGTGGGAAGCGACTAGAGAATATGATGTCTTTACTCAACTATTTGTAGATGTTAAGGAATTTTTATAGTAAATATATTAGCTTTTGTGATCCACTTCTGGTTTATGCCTGCTTTATCATGCCTTGTGTGACTATAGGCCTCTGGTCTATAGGCTCGTGGCGGCTGTCTCGCCTAGGCCCGGTCTCGGGGCGTGACAGTTAAAGTGGTATCAGAGCCATGTTCAGTAGGTCCAGGTGTTCGTGTCTTAGCGGGTACAAGAGCTCTGATACCAATAAAATTGTCACGCCCCAAGTGAGTCTTAGCAGTGACAATCGCCACATGCTTATAAATCTCCAATTTATAAGCATGTTAGGCTAGTAAACATATTATTTTCCAGTATGCACAAGAGCCAACTTTATTCATTACTAGCTATTACAAAGGTTATGATACATGCAACTTCTTTATTTATTCCCAACCCGTAGAGCTACTCCAACTGTTCCTCATTCTCATCAGCACATCCATCATTTGCTACTTCTACAAAATCAACAACAATAGCAAGAATGAGTATGATCTCATACTCAGCAAGCACACGGGTACACAGGAACTTCTCTCAGCAAATAGTGACAGAACACAGGGGTTAGTTGTAAAGAAAGAGTTTGTTGGCAGAGGAAGATAATGGAGATTAATTTAAAGAAAAGGAAAGAAATAACTGACATCACACATGACCGCAAGCTTCCCAACCCGGGAGTCACAGGGGTGAAATTTCACACTTTTACGCTCTTAAGAGGGGTACTCCGACGTCAGCAGCCTCGACTAGAACCACACAGGCGCTAGTAGAGCAGAGCTCTCTATTCCCCCAAGAACCGCCCACTCGACTTACTAGTGTCGATCGCTCCTATGGATCCATCATCGACACGCTTCCGAACGAGTGGCGTTCTTAGCGGAGAACTCAGACAGTCCCATACCTGAACTGTGACCGGTACAATACGTTTGCCGTCGTGATACTAGATTTTATAAAATTTACTAGACAAGGATTAGCAAGAGGAAGTACATGCAAGACCAAAATAAATATCACTAGGCTTTTCACAGAACCAACCATCCATGCATGAGCCATTAATCCATTTGCTCACATGCATGTACTAAGGATTTCTCCATCGTGATCATAAACCAAAAGGTAGTATTGTGGTATGCATGCTAGCTTCAAGAGATGTACAGGAATCAAATGAACAGTGCACATTATAGAGCTTCAGAAGTACTACTAGCTATAGAGCATGGCATGAACAGTGAGACAAACAAGGAATAGGACAGCTAGAAAGGCTAGATGGAACGCATGCTTGCCTGACTCGCTGCTTCCTCCGAGCGCTCTTGCCGGTCAGTGTGATTCTACTCCATGCAATGCTAGTTACTGAACTGGTTTGTATGTTGGGATGAATACTACAGTGTGCTCTTGCTCCTCTATTTATAGGCATGGTAGGGTAGGAAATGGAGCTGGATAAGTGTAACTCAGCAGCCTCGGTGTCCCTAGTTTTACAGCAGTTTGTACTTTCACACTACACATGCCTAGCTGACTCAATAGAGCATTAAATGCTACAGATAAATGCAAACTTGAGCTACTAAATATCTTGTACCACACCCGCACATGGCCCTCCTACCCGAAGGTTCTACAAGCATGTTCTTGTAATGCATATCCTTTCAAGTTGACTACTCTTACTTAGTACTAACCAATGATTGCCAATGATTTATTTGTCTAATTAAGCTGATTATTACTACTCCAATATTTTGCTAATTTGTTAACTTACCAAATAAAACATCTTATTTATGCTAATAAACACGGGTATTACATCCTCCCCTATTTATAGAAATTTCGTCCTCAAAATTTAATTACCAATAAACTGGAGATGCGGAAAACATGCGTGTAGATCATCTTATTTTTCCCAAGTCGCCTCCTCCTCTGTATGGTTGCTCCATTGAACTTTTACAAACCGAATGGTCCTTTTTCTCATTACCCTATATTTTACATCCAAAATCTTTATTGGGTGCTCTTCATAGGATAGATCCGGCTGCAGCTCCGTGAGTGGTAATTCTACTGTTTTTGGTGGGAATTCACACTTCTTTAAAGTGGATACATGGAACACGTTGTGTATCCCTAATAAATTTGGGGGTAATTCCAGACGATAAGCGACAGCTCCAACTTTATTAATGATTTGAAATGGCCCGACATATCTTGGACTTAATTTTCCATGTAGGCCAAAACGTCTTGTCCCTTTCTTTGGAGAAACTTTCAAATAGACAAAATCTCCTGCCTTAAACTCAACTTCTCTGCGCTTTTTATCTGCTTGAGTCTTTTGTCGACTTTGTACTGCCTTTAGGTGCTCACAAATAATTCGTAATTTTTCCTCGGCATGTTGAACTAAATCTAGGCCTAGATATTTCCTTTCTCCAATTTCTTCCCAGCAGATTGGAGAGCGACACCTCTTGCCATATAACGCTTCATAAGGGGCCATTTTAATACTTGACTGATAACTATTATTGTATGCGAATTTAACCAGAGGAAGTGATTCATCCCATTTTTCCTTGAAGTCTAACACACTTGCTCGCAACATATCCTCCAATATTTGTATAACTCGTTCTGACTGTCCATCGGATTGAGGATGATACGCCGTACTAAAATTTAACTTTGTTCCCAATGCTTTATGTAAGATTTTCCAAAATCTTGAGACAAACCTCGGATCTCGATCAGATGTAATGTCGACAGGAACTCCATAATTAGCAACTATCTCCTTGATGTATAATTTAGCTAATTTTTCAAGAGAAAATGTTTTCTTTACTGGGATAAATTGTGCCACTTTGGTCAATCTGTCTACTATGACCCATATAGCATCCTATCCTGCAGAAGTTTGAGGTACACCCGTGAAAAAATCCATACTAATTTCTTCCCATTTCCATGTCGGGATTTTTAAAGGTTGTAGAAGACCGGCTGGTTTTTGATGGTCTACCTTTACCTGCTGACATATTGGACATTCTAAAACAAATTTTGCTATTTATCTCTTCATGTTGGGCCACCAAAAATTCCCTTTAATGTCATGATACATCTTTTTGCTCCCTGGGTGCACGGTGTATGGTGTGGAGTGTGCCTCTTGCATAATTTCCAACTTTAAATCTGGCTGGTTAGGGACACATAAGCGGTTCCTCAGCCATACTGACCCATCACTTTTTATATGAAACTCCGATGGCTTCCCTTGTTCTATCCCCTTTCGGACGTTCAAAAGAAATGGGTCGTCCATTTGTTTCATCCGGATTTTGTCTTGCAGATCAGGCTTGACTTGTAATGCCATAACAGTGCTAGTTGAATCACGTACATATACTTCTATACCCAATTTCTCCATGTCCCTCAAAATGTCTCTTTGTGTAGTAATTAGACATGCCATGTTGCAAACAGTCTTTCTACTAAGCGCATCGGCCACGACGTTAGCTTTACCTGGATGGTAATTTATGTTGATATCATAATCCTTAAGTAGCTCTAGCCACCTTGGTTGTCGCATGTTTAATTCCTTTTGGGTGAATATGTATTTCAGGCTCTTATGATCTGTATAAATTTCACATCGTTCTCCATACAAATAATGCCTCCATATTTTTAATGCAAAGATGACAGCACCCAATTCCAAATCATGAGTCGGATAATTTTTCTCATGTGTCTTTAGCTGTCGAGAAGCATAAGCAATTACCTTATTGTTTTGCATAAGCACACAACCCAAGCCTATTTTTGAAGCATCACAGAATATAGTAAATCCAATTCCACTTATTGGCACTGCTAGAACAAGGGCCGTCACCAATCGCTGCTTTAGTTCTTGGAAGTTTTCTTCACATTTTTCATCCCAAATAAATTTTGTCCCTTTTCGAGTGAGCTGTGTCAATGGTGCTGCTAGCTGTGCAAAGCCTTCAATAAATCTTCGGTAATAACCTGCTAATCCCAAGAAACTTATTATTTCTGTAACGGTGGTTGGCCTCTTCCAATCTACTATTGCTTGAATTTTTGTTGGATCTGGTGATATTCCTTCCCCTGAAATAATGTGTCCTAGAAAAGACACCTTATTTAACCAGAAATCACATTTCTTCAATTTTGCATATAATTTATGCTTCCTTAATATCTGAAGAACTATTTCTAGGTGTTGAGCATGTTCTTCTTCTGTCTTTGAATAAATCAAAATATCATCAATAAATACAACTACGAACTGATCCAAAAATGGTCTGAACACTCGGTTCATCAAATCCATGAAGGCCGCGGGGGCATTTGTTAATCCGAATGGCATAACAACGTACTCATAATTCCCATATCTTGTGCGGAACGCTGTTTTTGAAATATCTCCATCCTTTATTTTTAACTGATGATATCCCGACTGCAAATCAATCTTTGAAAATACTCGACACCCTTGTAATTGATCGAACAAATCATCAATTCTTGGTAATGGATATTGGTTCTTAATAGTTACCTTGTTTAGCTCCCGATAATCCACACAAAGTCGCCAACTGCCGTCCTTCTTTTTCACAAACAACACCGGAGCGCCCCATGGTGACATGCTAGGTCGAATGAATTGTTTTTCTTCTAGCTCCTTAATCTGCCTCTTCAACTCCTTTAGTTCAGCAGGTGACATTCTGTACGGACTCTTTGAGATAGGAGCCGTACCAGGAGTCAAGTCTATACTAAATTCAATTTCTCGGTCCGGTGGTAATCCAGGTAATTCACTTGGAAAAACATCAGGAAAATTTCTTACGACTGGTATTTCTTTGATATCCTTTTCTTTCAGTTCTAAATTCATGCTAAACGAGCAGTCAAAAGTTTTATGCTTCGCTTGATAAATGAGTTTACGCTGACTAGGTACCTGAATTATCACTCGTTTTCTCTGACAGTCTATGTTGGCTTGATTCTTAGCCAGCCAATCCATGCCCAGTATAATATCAAAATCATGCATATCTAGTACTATTAAATCAACCAAAAATTCTTGCCCTTTTATTACTATAGGATATGCAACACAAATGTTCTTGGCTATTACTTCTGTCATCGGGGATTCCACATGTATCCTTTTCCTTAAAGGGGTACTTTCTAATCCATGACTATCGATGAATTTTGAGGATATAAATGAATGTGTAGCACCGGTATCAAATAAAGTGAATGCATTGTGTGAGCATACTTGAAGTGTACCTGTAATCACATTGTTTTCCTCATCTGCATCATGCTGGGTCAAATGATTCACCTTTGCACGTGAATTTGTCTGCTTCCTGCTTCCAGAATAACTATTCATGCGCTGGGAGGTTCCACTTGAGTTAGTAGGGGGTGCAGGTAAGTATAATGGAGCTTTGGTGCTGGCAACGGCTTTGGTGCAATGGATTTTGACATATTCTGATCCGGTGAACTGTGGCACTGACTGATCATGTGTCCTTCTCTGCCGCACCTAAAACATTTCCCATGACGATACTCGCACTAAAATGCTGTGTGATTCCCATGACAAATAACACAGTTATTTCGTCTAGGCTGGGTTACTGGGCGGTTGTTCGGACGCCAATTCTACTGCATCTTTTTCTGTATATTCCCTTGATTTCCATGGTCAACCTTGATCCTCTTACGCTACTGCTCCACTTCATCTTGCTCTTCCACATATGCTTGTTCTACAATTAATGCCTTGTTAGCAACATCTCGAAAGGATTTGAGCTCGAACACCTCCACTCGAGACTTCATTGGTTGGCGAAGTCCTTGCGCGAAATGCCGAGCTTTAGCTTCATCATTTTGGACATAAACAGAGGCATAACGAGCAAGTCTAGAAAATTCTATTTCATATTCTACGACAGATTTCTGGTCATGTTTTAACTGTAAAAATGATAGCTCCATTTTCCTTTGTACGCTCTCCGGAAAATACTTTCTGTAGAACTCTTCCTTAAATGATTCCCATGTGAATAGATAGCCCTCGGGATACTTCTTTTTATGCACTGTCCACCAATCAAATGCCCCACCTTGAAGCGTAAACGTGGCTAATGTAACTTTCTCTTCATCAGGGCAATGCATGGCATCAAAACTTTTCTCTATTTCTGTTAGCCAGTCCTCGGCCTCAATTGGGTTTGCACTACCTTGGAAAACAGGAGGCTTAAGTCGACGAAACTCACGTAATGCGCCCTGTTTGTCTCCATCGAACGACTCCTTTCCTTTAGTTGACTGTTGTACTATATATTCCAGAATTTCAGTCTGCTTCATTTGGGTTTGTTCTTGACGTTGCAAAATATTTATAAGCAACTCATTTGGAAGTGGTTGCTCTGCTGCAGCTGCTAGTGCATTCCGGCCATCGCCGGAGTGTGATGCTGAGAAATCTCCATTGTGACTAGCCATCTATAATACTAGAGGAAGAAATAAATAAAGCTGTCAACATTAGAGCATGCATCATATACATATATACCAGGTAGCTGATTAATAAAGAGGAAAGCAGTAGTACAATCAAAATTACACATCATGTCTACTAGATGTGTTGCTGCCATCCACGTTTCCCTTCAACCACTCTACTATAGACACCCATACTACTAGAGTTGTCAACAAAAGCTAGTGCTAGCTAGTCAAAAGGCTACTACCAGAACAGTTCCTAGCAGGTTATATACAAACAATACTACTACAACCATTTATTTATAAGCTAGGAACAATTGCTTCACATCTCCAAGTGCCACTGTTCGCATCCTATTCATGCGCCTGTAGCTTTTCCGCCAGCCCGTAGCTTTTCCGCCAGCTTCTCACGGAGGCTTCTGTTCTCTGTCATTAGCTCCATGATTTTGCTCTCCTGCTTGTTGGTCAACTCCTCCAACTGATCACGCTCCAGCTTCAGTTTCTTACTCTTGCGTTCTTCTATTTCGAGCCAACGATCCCTGTCCTCTATCTGGAGATTGAGGTCATGCTTGATCTCATAAACACAGTCATCATGTTCTTGCTCAAGATACTCCAACTCATGCTGCCGGCAAGCCTCATGATACTGGTTTAGTTGTGTCATCTCTATGTGGTGTTGCTGCTCCTTCTGCACTAGAGTTAGTAGTACCTTTCTAGGTAGACAGGGCCCGCTCTATATGCGGCTGGTATGCTAATAGGACATCATTATTGTTACTAATTATTGTTTCAACAAATATACTCATGAACAATAATTTTGACAAACGCAAAAATTTACAGCTCTATCTTAATTCTTTGAATCAAGAATTTAGCATAACTTAGCAGATAATACAAATTTAATTACTTATCTTAATTTAAATCAATAACCCAAAAATATGGGTTATTACATCCTACCCACCTTATAAGAATTTTGTCCCCGAAATTCAACACTAACATCTATGTTTTTTTTAGTGATCAAATTCCCTCCCATCATATTTGGAACAGTTTGTTTGATGCATGCTCAATAATTAATTAAAAATAATGCAAAAAAGGTTTTGCAATCTTTCTACAATTCATGGATATATCTGCTATAACATAAGTTGGCAACACTAAACATTTTATTTGGTAAATTCATTAACAAAAAGGATAGATAGTGGTATAGCAATTGTCCCATTAGTAGAACAATATCACCGGTTGTCTTAAACAAGAAAACCTACACAAATAACAAGTCATGTATTAATCTAACAAGATGTGTATTTATTTCCCATTCATCTCAAATTTCACCAATAATATGTATGCTATATTATTTACTTGCATGGATATCTGTCGACAATATTCGTGAGTAACAACACACAAACTAGTTGAGACAAGATATGAGAATAAAATTTTCATACCTGTCACACAACACAAATATATTCGGCGATCTACCCGTTTATCGCAGCGCAACCTAAAAAGCTAGAGCTCTGATACCACTTTAACTGTCACGCCCCGAGACCGGCCCTAGGCGAGACAGCCGCCGCAAGCCTATAGACCAGAGGCCTATAGTCACGCAAGGCATGATAAAGCAGGCATAAACCAGAAGTGGATCACAAAAGCTAACATATTTACTATACAAATTCCTTGACATCTACAAATAGTTGAGTAAAGACATCATATTCTCTAGTCACTTCCCACCCGCTGGTCAAGCCTAGTCTTGGATGAAGACATCTTCTGAACATACTTAAGTTACCTCGTTCGCATCTAAAAAAACAGAGGAAGCAAGGGTGAGTACGACAAATCATACTCAGCAAGCAGATACTTCACTATTCAACAAGGAGCGATGGTATGATGGTGTAGATCAATAGACGAAATGAACAAGGAAATTATTGGCATGACACATGACCGCAAGCTTCCCAACCCGGGAGTCACAGGGGTGAAATTTCACACTTTTACACTCTTAAGAGGGGTATTCCGACGTCGACAGTCTCGACTAGAACCACACAGGTTCCAGAAGAGCAGAGCTCTTGTACCCACTAAGACCCAAACACCTGGACCTACTGATGTCGATCGCTCCTACGGATCCATCGCCGACACGTTCCTGAACAAGGTCCGTCCTTAGAGGAGAACTCAGACAGTCCCATAACTGAACTGTGACCGGTACAATATGTTTGCCGTCGTGACACCAATACAAAATAGGATATGTGTTTGAATCAATGGTAGAATCACTGTAATATCAGTCAAAGACAATACGCGTATGACTTCTCACGAGTTCCTCCAAAATACTCTGATTCCATCAACAAATGGAATACGAGGACAACACATCCCTCTCTCAAGGATCAAGAGAGGATCAATAAGGATCAAGGTGCAACAATATTAACCGATAACCAAAGAAGACAACAATAAAGCGAGATCGGGGAGTTAGGCAAAGCAGCTACTTGCCTCAGATAATATGATTTCTTCTTTAGAATAATATTTTGCAAGAAGATGAAACTCCATCATCTTTGTATAAAATCTGACGAACACACATATACTCATATTTCTTCTGATGTATGGCTTGGCTCTTCCCTCCAGCAGCACCTAAACGCTCTATTCTTCTTCAAATGTGGATGCATGCATGAATTCTTAAACTAAAATATGAGTATATGTGTGCAGAAGGAGGGTTATCAGTTCGTTTCCTTGTTTGTTATTTCTATGGTTGTTACATTGTAAACCAGCAGTGGATCACAAAATCTCATATATTTGGTTTACAAATTTCTTTACATTTACTAATAGGCAAACTACATTAAATTCTCTAGTCGCTTCCTACCCACTGGTCCAGCCTAATCTTGGATGACATGTTCTGGGCATACTTAAGTTACATCGGCTGCATCTAAAAAGACGGAGGAGACAAGGGTGAGTACGATAAATCATACTCAGCAAGCAGATACTTCATTATTCAACAAAAGCAATGGACTCTAGATGGAACTGTTTACCAGAGCTCTAGGTTTTTAGGTTGCGCTGGGATAAAGGGGTAGATCGTCGAATATATTTGTGTTGTGTGACAGCTATGAAGATTTTATTTTCATATCTTGTCTCAACTAGTTTGTGTGTTGGTGCTCATGAATAGTTTCACCAGATATCCAGGCAAATAAAAAATATAGTGTACACATTATTGATGAAATTTGAGGATGCATGGGAAATAAATAGACATCTTGTTAGATTAATACATGACTTAATATTTGTGTAGATTTTCTTGTTTAAGACAACCGGTAATAATGTTCTAGTAATGGGACAATTGCTATACCACTATCTATCCTTTTTGTTAATGAATTTACCAAATAAAATGTTTAGTGTTGCCAACTTATGTTATAGCAGATATATCCATGAATTGTAGAAAGATTGCAAATCTTTTTTGCATTATTTTATAATTAATTATTGAGCATGCATCAAATAAATTGTTCCAAATATGATGGGAGGGAATTTGATCACTAAAAAAAATAGCATAGATGTTAGTGTTTAATTTTGGGGACGAAATTCTTATAAGGTGGGAAGGATGTAATAACCCATATTTTTAGGTTATTGATTTAAATTAAGATAAGTAAATTTATTATTTTGTTAACATAAATAATTGAACGAAGAAGACATGCTAGATTATTGTTGCAAGTAATTAAATAGAACTGTAATTTTTGCATGCGTAAAATATTAGATGGAAATGGACCAGGTACAAATGATAGATTGGTAGATATTTCCGAGTACTAGAATTCCAAGTCAACTAGGTGCATGCATGTCATGATGAGAATGCACATGTATGTACTGTTCTTGCTAGCTAAGTAAAAACCTATGTGTACGTGGAGGTTGGCGTGGCATGCATGTAGTCTCTTGGACATTCTAGTCTTATACGTGGGCTCTTCCTATGGTGCCAGGTTTGATTAGGCCTTTGCACTAGCTGTAGGGGCAGCAGCCAAATCATTTTTTACCTAGCTTCAAGGGCCAAGGGTCAAGCGGCAAGAGTCACTGCGGCTGAGATATTTTAGCTAGTGACCGGCTGTCAGCTCCTATAAATAGAACGCTCCTGCTGCTGCTCAAAGCACAACTCCGAGAGAGAATTAGATACTAGAGAGGAGAGTATGAGAGAGAAAGAGGGTAAGAGAGATGAAGAATTCATGCATGCGCATATATGTTTGAAGTGCTATGGAGAGAGGTGTCGAGCCATCTGTCTAAAGAAGAATATTAGCATATGTATGGTTCATCAGATTTTTATACGATGGGGTATTACTTGCTGGCCGAATATTATTCTAGAGGAGAAGTCTTATTTTCTGAGGCAAGTAGCTACTTTACTAACTCTCAAATCCGTTATCTTCCTTTGATTATCTGATTTTATTGTTGCACCTGGACCTACTGATGTCGATCGCTCCTACGGATCCATCACCGACACGTTCCTGAACAAGGTCCGTCCTTAGCGGAGAACTCAGACAGTCCCATACCTGAACTTTGACCGATACATTACGTTCTACAAAATATGCACTTTAACTGTCATGCCCCGAGACCGGGCCTAGGCGAGACAGCCGCCGCGAGCCTATAGACCAGAGGCCTATAGTCACGCAAGGCATGATAAAGCAGGCATAGACCAGAAGTGGATCACAAAAGCTAATATATTTGCTATACAAATTCCTTGACATCTACAAATAGTTGAGTAAAGACATCATATTCTCTAGTCGCTTCCCACCCGCTGGTCAAGCCTAGTCTTGGATGAAGACATCTTCTGAACATACTTAAGTTACATCGTTCGCATCTAAAAAAAATAAGGAAGCAAGGGTGAGTACGACAAATCATACTCAGCAAGCAGATACTTCACTATTCAACAAGGAGCGATGGTATGATGGTGTAGATCAACAGACGAAATGAACAAGGAAATTATTGGCATCAAACATGACCGCAAGCTTTCCAACCCGGGAGTCACAGGGGTGAAATTTCACACTTTTACGCTCTTAAGAGGGGTACTCCGACGTCGACAGTCTCGACTAGAACCACACAGGTTCCAGAAGAGCAGAGCTCTTGTACCCACTAAGACCCGAACACCTGGACCTACTGATGTCGATCGCTCCTACGGATCCATCATCGACACGTTCCTGAACAAGGTCCGTCCTTAGCGGAGAACTCAGACAGTCCCATAACTGAAATGTGATCGGTACAATATGTTTGCCGTCGTGACACCAATACAAAATAGGATATGTGTTTGAATCAACAGTAGAATCACAGTAATATCAATCAAAGACAATACGCGTATGACTTCTCACGAGTTCCTCCAAAATACTCTGATTCCATCAACAAATGGAATACGAGGACAACACATCCCTCTCTCAAGGATCAAGAGAGGATCAATAAGGATCAAGGTGCAACAATACAATCAGATAATCAAAGGAAGATAACGGATTTGAGAGTTAGTAAAGTAGCTACTTGCCTCAGAAAATAAGACTTCTCCTCTAGAATAATATTCGGCCAGCAAGTAATACCCCGTCGTATAAAAATCTGATGAACCATACATATGCTAATATTCTTTTTTAGACAGATGGCTCGACACCTCTCTCCATAGCACTTCAAACATGTATGCGCATGCATGCATTCTTTATCTCTCTTACCCTCTTTCTCTCTCATACTCTCCCCTCTAGTATCTAATTCTCTCTCGGAGTTGTGCTTTGAGCAGCAGCAGGAGCGTTCTATTTATAGGAGCTGACAGTCGGTCACTAGCTAAAATATCTCAGCCGCAGTGACTCTTGCCGCTTGACCCTTGGCCCTTGAAGCTAGGTAAAAAATGATTTGGCTGCTGCCCCTACATCTAGTGCAAAGGCCTAATCAAACCTGGCACCATAGGAAGAGCCCACGTATAGGACTAGAATGTCCAAGAGACTACATGCATGCCACGCCAACCTCCACGTACACATAGATTTTTTACTTAGCTAGCAAGAACAGTTCATACGTGTGCATTCTCATCATGACATGCATGCACCTAGTTGACTTGGAATTCTAGTACTTGGAAATATCTACCAATCTATCATTTGTACCTGGTCCATTTCCATCTAATATTTTACGCATGCAAAAATTACAGTTCTATTTAATTACTTGCAACAATAATCTAGCATGTCTTCTTCGCTCAATTATTTATGTTAACAAAATAATAAAAATTTACTTATCTTAACTTAAATCAATAACCCAAAAATATGGGTTATTACATCCTTCCCACCTTATAAGAATTTCGTCCCCGAAATTCAACACTAACATCTATGTTTTTTTAGTGATCAAATTCCATCCCATCATATTTGGAACAGTTTATTTGATGCATGCTCAATAATTAATTAAAAATAATGCAAAAAAGATTTGCAATCTTTCTACAATTCATGGATATATCTGCTATAACATAAGTTGGCAACACTAAACATTTTATTTGGTAAATTCATTAACAAAAAGGATAGATAGTGGTATAGCAATTGTCCCATTACTAGAACATTATTACCGGTTGTCTTAAACAAGAAAATCTACACAAATATTAAGTCATGTATTAATCTAACAAGATGTCTATTTATTTCCATGCATCCTCAAATTTCATCAATAATGTGTACACTATTCTTTTTATTTGCCTGGATATCTGTTGAAACTATTCATGAGTACCAACACACAAACTAGTTGAGACAAGATATGAAAATAAAATCTTCATAGCTGTCACACAACACAAATATATTCGACGATCTACCCCTTTATCCCAGTGCAACCTAAAAACCTAGAGCTCTGATATCACTTTAACTGTCATGCCCCGAGACCGGGCCTAGGCGAGACAGCCGCCGCGCGCCTATAGACCAGAGGCCTATTGTCACGCAAGGCATGATAAAGCAGGCATAAACCAGCAGTGGATCACAAAATCTCATATATTTGGTTTACAAATTTCTTTACATTTACAAATAGGCAAACTACATTAAATTCTCTAGTCACTTCCTACCCACTGGTCCAACCTAATATTGGATGACATCTTCTGGGCATACTTAAGTTACATCGGCTGCATCTAAAAAGACGGAGGAGACAAGGGTGAGTACGATAAATCATACTCAGCAAGCAGATACTTCATTATTCAACAAAAGCAATGGTAAAATGTTGTAGATCAACAAACGAACTGAATCCAAAGGATAAACAAGGTAACAATCACTGGAACATATTTTGCTGGAGATGTGTAAAATAAATAGTATAATCAAAGACGAACAAGGGAGGTATTGGCATCACACGTGACCGCAAGCTTCCCAACCCGGGAGTCACAGGGGTGAAATTTCACACTTTTACGCTCTTAAGAGGGGTACTCCGACGTCGACAGTCTCGACTAGAACCACACAGGTTCCAGAAGAGCAGAGCTCTTGTACCCACTAAGACCCAAACACCTGGACCTACTGATGTCGGTCGCTCCTACGGATCCATCACCGACATGTTCCCGAACAAGGTCCGTCCTTAGTGAAGAACCCAGACAGTCCCATACCTGAACTGTGACCGGTATATTACGTTTGCCGTTGTGACACCAATACAAAATAGGATATGTTTTTGAATCAACGGTAGAATCACTGTAATATCAGTCAAAGACAATACGCGTATGACTTCTCACGAGTACCTCCAAAATACTCTGATTCCATCAACAAATGGAATACGAGGACAACACATCCCTCTCTCAAGGATCAAGAGAGGATCAATAAAGATCAAGGTTCAACAATACAATCAGATAATCAAAGGAACATAACGCATTTGAGGGTTAGTAAAGTAGCTACTTGCCTCAGAAAATAAGACTTCTCCTCTAGAATAATATTCGGCCAGCAAGTAATACCCCATCGTATAAAATCTGATGAACCATACATATGCTAATATTCTTCTTTAGACGAATGCCTCGACACCTCTCTCCATAGCACTTCAAACATGTATGCGCATGCATGAATTCTTCATCTCTCTTACCCTCTTTCTCTCTCATGCTCTCCCCTCTCGTATCTAATTCTCTCTCGGAGTTGTGCTCTGAGCAGCAGCAGGAGCATTGGCCCCGAGACCGGGCCTAGGCGAGACAGCCGCCGCGCGCCTATAGACCAGGAGGACTATAGTCACGCAAGGCGTGATTAATTAAGCATTAACCATCAGTGGATCACAAAAGCTCATATATATTGACTACAGAAATTTCTTTACATATACAAATAGACAAAATACATTAAAATCTCTAGTCGTTTCCCACCCACTGGTCCAGCCTATTCTTGGATGACATCTTCTGGGCATACTTAAGTTACATCGGCTGCATCTAAAAAGACGGAGGAGACAAGGGTGAGTACGATAAATCATACTCAGCAAGCAAATACTTCACTACTCAATAAGGAGCAATGGTATGATGGTGTAGATCAACAGACGAACTGAATTCAAAGGATAACAATGTAACAACCATTGGAATCGTATTTTGATGTAAATGGACAAAAGAACAAAATACCAGATTTAGTAAAAATAGCAAGGAATCTATTGGCGTCACACATGACCGCAAGCTTCCCAACCCGGGAGTCACAGGGGTGAAATTTCACACTTTTACGCTCTTAAGAGGGGTACTCCGACGTCGACAGCCTCGACTAGAACCACACAGGTTCCAGAAGAGCAGAGCTCTTTTACCCACTAAGACCCGGACACCTGTACCTACTTATGTCGGTCGCTCCTACGGATCCATCACCGACACGTTCCCGAACAAGATCCGACCTTAATGGAGAGCCCAGACAGTCCCATACCTGAACCGTGACCGGTACAATAAGTTTGCCGTCGTGACACCAATATAGATGGATGTGTGTTTGAATCAACATTAGGACCACTGAAGTATCGGTCAAAGACAATACACTCATGGCTTTTCATGAGTTCCTCCAAAATACTCTGATTCCATCAACAAATGGATTATGAGGAAAACACATCCCTCTTTCAAGGATCAACAGAGGATCAACAAATATCAAGGTGCAATGATATTACCAGATAATCAAGCAAGACAACAATAAGGAGAGATCAGGAAATTTAGCAAAGCAGCTACTTGCCTCGGATAATATGATTTCTCCTTTAGAATAATATTCTGCAAGAAGATGAAACTCCATCATCTTTGTATAAAATCTGACGAACGCGCATATACTAATATTCTTCTGACGTATGGCTTTGTTCTTCCCTCCATCAGCATCTACACGATCTATATATCCTCAAACATGGACGCATGCATACTTGTATTCTTCATCTCTCTTCTCTTCGCTCTCTCCGCTGGTATGCTCTGTTTCTCTCATGCTCTCTCCTAGTATCTTCTCTTCGCTCTATTTCTCTCATGCTCTCACTCTTGGTGATGAGGATGTGCAAAACGAGTAGCAGCAGCTATTTATAGATGGTGAGCCCAGAGTGAACTCAGCTGAGCTGTTCTTGAAGCACACGATCATCTGGACTCTACCTATTACGTGGCATGCATGCCTTGGTCTACGTGGAGAACCTGGTAAAAGATCTAAGCCGCAATGGCCTTTCACCCTTGCCCCTTGACCCTTCGAACTGCTGGCCCTTTTGCTTGTGCAAAAGCCAAACAAACCTGACCACTATACAAAACCTCCACGTAGCAATTTCTTTGTCCTAAATATCTAAGGGTGCTGAAATTGTCCTAAATATCTAAGGGTGCTGCCAACACAACCTAGCTTCATCTAGTACCAGGCCACGTTGGCCCTCTCATGCAGAGGATTTTACTTAGCTTGTAAGGATAGTACATACGTGTGCATTCTCATCATTACATGCATGCACATCTTCTAGTATTTGGCCATCTTCTCATTACTAGCTAGCCTGTACTAGCCACTAATTTGTATTAATTTGCATACTAACGCCATAACGTGAGTGCATGGATGCTAGTTTACGTGCACATATACATATTTACTTAGTGTGTAATTATATCCATCTAATATTTTATGCATGCAAAAATTACAGCTCTATTTTAATTCTTTGAAACAGGAATCTAGCATAACTTATTTGCCCAATTATTTTATGTTAAACAGATAACAGAAATTTAATACCCAACTTAATTTAAATTAATAACCCAAAAATATGGGTTATTACATCCTTCCCACCTTGTAAGAATTTCGTCCCCGAAATTCAACACTAACATACACACTATATTTTTTTTAGTGGTCAAATATTCTCTGATAATATTTGGGACAGTTTATTGAATTCATGCTCAAAAATTAATTATAAATAATGAAACAAAATTGCAATATTTTCTACAATTTATGGATATATCTGCTATAACATAAGTTGGCAACACTAATCATTTTATTTGGTAAGGTTATTAACAAAAGAGGATAGATGGTGATATAGTAATTCTCCCGTTACTAGATAAATATCACCTGTTGTCTTAAACATGAAAATCTACACAAATAACAAGTCATGAATTAATCTAACAAAATGTATTTATTTCCCATGCATTCTCAAATTTCACCAATAATACGTACGCCATATTTTTATTTTCCTGCATATTTGTCGAAAATATTCGTGAGTAACAACACACAAACTAGTTGAGACAAGATATGAAACTAAATTCTTTATACTTGTCAAACAACACAAATATATAGTGACAAAATTTATTGCCATGAACCATTTTAGTTTATATGGTTCCTCAAGAGTCTAATAATGGTGTAAGCACTTCTTTTTTTCTACCAATTGATAAAAAGATCATTTCTCTAACAATAATTAGTCACAAATATAATCGACGATCTACCCGTTTATCGCAGCGCAACCTAAAAAGCTAGAGCTCTGATACCACTCACGGAGCTCTCCTTATTTATCTGCTCTTCTGGAACCTGTGTGGTTCTAGTCGAGACTGTCGACGTCGGAGTACCCCTCTTAAGAGCGTAAAAGTGTGAAATTTCACCCCTGTGACTCCCGGGTTGGGAAGCTTGCGGTCATGTGTGATGCCAATAATTTCCTTGTTCATTTCGTCTGTTGATCTACACCATCATACCATCGCTCCTTGTTGAATAGTGAAGTATCTGCTTGCTGAGTATGATTTGTCGTACTCACCCTTGCTTCCTATGTTTTTTTAGATGCGAACGAGGTAACTTAAGTATGTTCAACTTAAGTATGTTCAGAAGATGTCTTCATCCAAGACTAGGCTTGACCAGCGGGTGGGAAGCGACTAAAGAATATGATGTCTTTACTCAACTATTTGTAGATGTCAAGGAATTTGTATAGTAAATATATTAGCTTTTGTGATCCACTTCTGGTTTATGCCTGCTTTATCATGCCTTGCGTGACTATAGGCCTCTGGTCTATAGGCTCGCGGCGGCTGTCTCGCCTAGGCCCGGTCTCTCCCCCAAGAACCGCCCACTCGACTTACTAGTGTCGATCGCTCCTACGGATCCATCATCGACACGCTTCCGAACGTGTGGCGTTTTTAGCAGAGAACTCAGACAGTCCCATACCTGAACTGTGACCGGTACAATACGTTTCCCGTCGTGATACCAGATTTTATAAAATTTACTAGACAAGGATTAGCAAGAGGAAGTACATGCAAGACCAAAATAAATATCACTAGGCTTTTCACAGAACCAACCATCCATGCATGAGCCATTAATCCATGTGCTCACATGCATGTCCCAAGGATTTCTCCACCGTGATCATAAACCAAAAGGTAGTACTGTGGTATGCATGCTAGCTTCAAGAGATGTACAGGAATCAAATGAACAGTGCACATTATAGAGCTTCAGAAGTACTACTAGCTATAGAGCATGGCATGAACAGTGAGACAAACAAGGAATAGGACAGCTAGAAAGGCTAGATGGAACGGATCTAAAATATTGATACATCGGTATAAATACCTGACACACACAAACCAGTTCAAAAATAGGCTTATCAGAAGAGCAAGGTGGGTCTTTGTTCAAAATACGTTCTCATATGTTATTGTTACTAACATACCTAGAGCCATACGTCAGAAGATTATTAGTATATGCGCGTTCGTCAGATTTTATACAAAGATGATGGAGCTTCATCTTCTTGCAGAATATTATTCTAAAGGAGAAATCATATTATCTGAGGCAAGTAGCTGCTTTGCTAAACTCCCTGATCTCTCCTTATTGTTGTCCTTCTTGATTATCTGCTAATATCATTGCACCTGGATCTTTGTTGATCCTCTGTTGATCCTTGAAAGAGGGATGTGTTTTCCTCATAATCTATTTGTTGATGGAATCAGAGTATTTTGGAGGAACTCATGAAAAGTCATGAGTGTATTGTCTTTGACTGATACTTCAATGGTCCTATCGTTGATTCAAACACACATCCATCTATATTGGTGTCATGACGGCAAACGTATTGTACCAGTCACAGTTCAGGTATGGGACTGTCTGAGTTCTCCGCTAAGGACGAACCTTGTTTGGGAACGTGTCGGTGTTTGCCGTCGTGACACCAATACAAAATAGGATATGTGTTTGAATCAACGGTAGAATCACTTTAATATCAGTCAAAGACAATACGCGTATGACTTCTCATGAGTTCCTCCAAAATACTCTGATTCCATCAACAAATGGAATACGAGGACAACACATCCCTCTCTCAAGGATCAAGAGAGGATCAATAAGGATCAAGGTGCAACAATATTAACCGATAATCAAAGAAGACAACAATAAAGCGAGATCGGGGAGTTAGGCAAAGCAGCTACTTGCCTCAGATAATATGATTTCTCCTTTAGAATAATATTTTGCAAGAAGATGAAACTCCATCATCTTTGTATAAAATCTGACGAACACACATATACTCATATTTCTTCTGATGTATGGCTCGACTCTTCCCTCCAGCAGCACCTAAACGCTCTATTCTTCTTCAAATGTGGATGCATGCATGAATTCTTCATCTCTCTTCTTTATCTTTCTGGTGTCTTTCTTTCTCTCGGGCTCTCTCCTCCAGTTCAAAAATATTATATATGCTCTAGAGCTAATATAGCGATCTAAAATATCTCTAGGTTTTAGGTTGCGTTGGGATAAACGGGTAGATCGCCGAATATATTTGTGTTGTGTGACAGGTATGAAAATTTTATTTCCATATCTTGTCTCAACTAGTTTGTGTGTTGTTACTCACGAATATTGTCGACAGATATCCATGCAAATAAATAATATAGCGTACATATTATTGGTGAAATTTGAGGATGAATGGGAAATAAATAGACATCTTGTTAGATTAATACATGACTTGTTATTAGTGTAGATTTTCTTGTTTAAGACAACCGGTGATATTGTTCTAGTAATGGGACAATTGCTATACCACTATCTATCCTTTTTGTTAATGAATTTACCAAATAAAATGTTTAGTGTTGCCAACTTATGTTATAGCAGATATATCCATGAACTGTAGAAAGATTGCAAATCCTTTTTTGCATTATTTTTAATTAATTATTGAGCATGCATCAAATAAACTGTTCCAAATATGATGGGAGGGAATTTGATCACTAAAAAAAACATAGATGTTAGTGTTGAATTTCGGGGACGAAATTCTTATAAGGTGGGAAGGATGTAATAACCCATATTTTTGGGTTATTGACTTAAATTAAGATAAGTAATTAAATTTGTATTATCTGCTAAGTTATGCTAAATTCTTGATTCAAAGAATTAAGATAGAGCTGTAAATTTTTGCATGCATTAAATATTAGAAAACTACACACTAAGTAAGATTAGGTGTATGTGCGCATAGACTTGCATTCATGTACTCACGTTGTGATATAGGCATGGAAAATACTACTAGCTAGTTGGCCATATAAGCTAGAAAATTACAAGAGAGTTAACGTGGCATTTGAACAGATGAAATTAGACCATGTACAAATGATACACCGGTAGATATTTCCTAGTACTAGAGCTCCAAGTCAAATAGGTGCATGTATGTAATCATGAGGAAGAGGCAACGTGGCTTGGTTCTAGAGGATATGCATGCATGTGTCAGATGTTTTGAAAACTGTAGTGAATCAACTACACGTACAGGAGAGGAAAGGAAGCAAACGTGAGTAAATGCATGCATCGGCTGCATCGCTAGAAACCCATGTTTCCTACGTGGGCTGCAACGTGGCCAAGTACTAGAGGAACGTAGAAATAGAAAATAGAAGTCAGCTTTTACGTGTCCTATACGTGGCCATTTCTTAGTGCTTAAGTAAGAGCCAGGCCAAGATATTTTAGACTTGCACGGGCGCTCGCCTCCTATAAATAGCTGTGGGTCACGCTGCTCAAAGCACAACTCTGAGAGAAAGACATAAACACTGGTGGAGAGAGCCTGAGAGAAAGAAAGACACCAGAAAGATAAAGAAGAGAGATGAAGAATTCATGCATGCATCCACATTTGAAGAAGAATAGAGCGTTTAGGTGCTGCTGGAGGGAAGAGCCAAGCCATACATCAGAAGAAATATGAGTATATGTGTGTTCGTCAGATTTTATACAAAGATGATGGAGTTTCATCTTCTTGCAAAATATTATTCTAAAGGAGAAATCATATTATCTGAGGCAAGTAGCTGCTTTGCCTAACTCCCCGACCTCACTTTATTGTTGTCTTCTTTGATTATCGGTTAATATTGTTGCACCTTGATCCTTATTGATCCTCTCTTGATCCTTGAGTGAGGGATGTGTTGTCCTCGTATTCCATTTGTTGATGGAATCAGAGTATTTTGGAGGAACTCGTGAGAAGTCATACGCGTATTGTCTTTGACTGATATTACAGTGATTCTACCGTTGATTCAAACACATATCCTATTTTGTATTGGTGTCACGACGGCAAACATATTGTACCGGTCACAGTTCAGGTATGGGACTGTCTGAGTTCTCCGCTAAGGACGGACCTTGTTCAGGAACGTGTCGGTGATGGATCCGTAGGAGCGATCGACATCATTAGGTCCAGGTGTTCGGGTCTTAGTGGGTACAAGAGCTCTGCTCTTCTGGAACCTGTGTGGTTCTAGTCGAGAATGTCGACGTCGGAGTACCCCTCTTAAGAGCGTAAAAGTGTGAAATTTCACCCCTGTGACTCCCGGGTTGGGAAACTTGCGGTCATGTGTGATGCCAATAATTTCCTTGTTCATTTCGTCTGTTGATCTACACCATCATACCATCGCTCCTTGTTGAATAGTGAAGTATCTGCTTTCTGAGTATGATTTGTCGTACTCACCCTTGCTTCCTCTTTTTTTTAGATGCGAACGAGGTAACTTAAGTATGTTCAACTTAAGTATGTTCAGAAGATGTCTTCATCCAAGACTAGGCTTGACCAGCGGGTGGGAAGCGACTAGAGAATATGATGTCTTTACTCAACTATTTGTAGATGTTAAGGAATTTGTATAGTAAATATATTAGCTTTTGTGATCCACTGCTGGTTTATGCCTGCTTTATCATGCCTTGCGTGACTAAGTGGATCACAAAATCTCATATATTTGGTTTACAAATTTCTTTACATTTACAAATAGGCAAACTACATTAAATTCTCTAGTCGCTTCCTACCCACTGGTCCAGCTTAATCTTGGATGACATCTTCTGGGCATACTTAAGTTACATCGGCTGCATCTAAAAAGACGGAGGAGACAAGGGTGAGTACGATAAATCATACTCAGCAAGCAGATACTTCATTATTCAACAAAAGCAATGGTAAAATGATGTAGATCAACAAACAAACTGAATCCAAAGGATAAACAAGGTAACAATCACTGGAACATATTTTGCTGGAGATGTGTAAAATAAATAGTATAATCAAAGACGAACAAGGGAGGTATTGGCGTCACACGTGACCGCAAGCTTCCCAACCCGGGAGTCACAGGGGTGAAATTTCACACTTTTACGCTCTTAAGAGGGGTACTCCGACATCGACAGTCTCGACTAGAAACACACAGGTTTCAGAAGAGCAGAGCTCTTGTACCCACTAAGACCCAAACACCTGGACCTACTGATGTCGGTCGCTCCTACGGATCCATCACCGACACGTTCCCGAACAAGGTCCGTCCTTAGTGAAGAACCCAGACAGTCCCATACCTGAACTGTGACCGGTACATTACGTTTGCCGTCGTGACACCAATACAAAATAGGATATGTGTTTGAATCATCGATAGGATCACTGGAATATCAATACGCTCATGGCTTTACATGAGTTCCTCTCAAAACACACTGGTTCCATTAACAAATGGATTACGAGGGTAACATGTCCCTCTCTCAATTGAAACAAGGATCAGCAGAGATCAATAAAGATCAGGGTGCAACAATACAATTAGATAATCAAAGGAAGATAACGGATTTCAGAGTTAGTAAAGTAGCTACTTGCCTCAGAAAATAAGACTTCTACTCTAGAATAATATTCGGCCAGCAAGTAATAATCCATCGTATAAAAATCTGATGAACCATACATATGCTAATATTCTTCTTTAGACAGATGGCTCGACACCTCTCTCCATATCACTTCAAACATGTATGCGCATGCATGAATTCTTCATCTCTCTTACCCTCTTTCTCTCTCATACTCACCCCTCTAGTATCTAATTCTCTCTCGGAGTCGTGCTTTGAGCAGCAGCAGGAGCGTTCTATTTATAGGAGCTGACAGTCGGTCACTAGCTAAAATATCTCAGCCGCAGTGACTCTTGCCGCTTGACCCTTGGCCCTTGAAGCTAGGTAAAAAATGATTTGGCTGCTGCACCTACGGCTAGTGCAAAGGCCTAATTAAACCTGGCACCATAGGAAGAGCCCACGTATAGGACTAGACTGTCCAAGAGACTACATGCATGCCACGCCAACCTCCACGTACACATAGATTTTTACTTAGCTAGCAAGAACAATACATACGTGTGCATTCTCATCATGACATGCATGCACCTAGTTGACTTGGAATTTTAGTACTCGGAAATATCTACCAATCTATCATTTGTACCTGGTCCATTTCCATCTAATATTTTACGCATGCAAAAATTACAGTTCTATTTAATTACTTGCAAGAATAATCTAGCATGTCTTCTTCGCTCAATTATTTATGTTAACAAAATAATAAAAATTTACTTATCTTAATTTAAATCAATAACCCAAAAATATGGGTTATTACATCCTTCCCACCTTATAAGAATTTCGTCCCCAAAATTCAACACTAACATCTATGCTATTTTTTTAGTGATCAAATTCCCTCCCATCATATTTGGAACAGTTTATTTGATGCATGCTCAATAATTAATTATAAAATACAGTTCGGAGCTACAGCCGCATAGAGATGTATCATTATTCCTTGTTTGTCTCACTGTTCATGCTCTACAGCTCTAAAAAAAATATGCTAATAACTCTAGAAACCCAAGTTTCCTACTGGGCTGCAACGTGGCCAAGTACTAGAGGAACGTAGAAATAGAAAATAGAAGTCAGCTTTTACGTGTCCTATACGTGGCCATTTCTTAGTGCTTAAGTAAGAGCCATGCCAAGATATTTTAGACTTGCACGGGCGCTCGCCTCCTATAAATAGTTGTGGGTCACGCTGCTCAAAGCACAACTCTGAGAGAAAGACATAAACACTAGAGGAGAGAGCCTGAGAGAAAGAAAGACACCAGAAAGATAAAGAAGAGAGATGAAGAATTCATGCATGCATCCACATTTGAAGAAGAATAGAGCGTTTAGGTGCTGCTGGAGGGAAGAGCCAAGCCATACATCAGAAGAAACATGAGTATATGTGTGTTCGTCAGATTTTATACAAAGATGATAGAGTTTCATCTTCTTGCAAATATTATTCTAAAGGAGAAATCATATTATCTGAGGCAAGTAGCTGCTTTGCCTAACTCCCCGATCTCGGCGATCTACCCATTTATCCCAACGCAACCTAAAACCTATTTCATGCTCTAGAGCTCTATAAATAGGTTTTAGGTGATAACCCATATAAGCGATATGTGGATGCACGCAACCTAAATCGCAGCTAAATTCGGCGATTTACTTAGTTTATATGATGTTTTTATCAATTGGTAGAAAAAAAGAAGTGCTCACACCATTATTAGACTCTTGAGGAACCATATAAACTAAAATGGTTCATGGCAATAAATTTTGTCACTATATATTTGTGTTGTGTGACAGCTATGAAGATTTTATTTTCATATCTTGTCTCAACTAGTTTGTGTGTTGGTACTCATGAATAGTTTCAACAGATATCCAGGCAAATAAAAAATATAGTGTACACATTATTGATGAAATTTGAGGATGCATGGGAAATAAATAGACATCTTGTTAGATTAATACATGACTTAATATTTGTGTAGATTTTCTTGTTTAAGACAATCGGTAATAATGTTCTAGTAATGGGACAATTGCTATACCACTATCTATCCTTTTTGTTAATGAATTTACCAAATAAAATGTTTAGTGTTGCCAACTTATGTTATAGCAGATATATCCATGAATTGTAGAAAGATTGCAAATCTTTTTTGCATTATTTTATAATTAATTATTGAGCATGCATCAAATAAACTGTTCCAAATATGATGGGAGGGAATTTGATCACTAAAAAAAAGCATAGATGTTAGTGTTAATTTCGGGGACGAAATTCTTATAAGGTGGGAAGGATGTAATAACCCATATTTTTGGGTTATTGACTTAAATTAAGATAAGTAATTAAATTTGTATTATCTGCTAAGTTATGCTAAATTCTTGATTCAAAGAATTAAGATAGAGCTGTAAATTTTTGCATGCATTAAATATTAGAAAATTACACACTATGTAAGAGTAGGTGTATGTGCGCATAGACTTGCATTCATGCACTCACGTTGTGATATAGGCATGGGAAGTACTACTACCTAGTTGGCCATATAAGCTAGAAAATTACAAGAGAGTTAACGTGGCATTTGAACAGATGAAATTAGACCAGGTACAAATGATACACCGGTACATATTTCCTAGTACTAGAGCTCCAAGTCAAATAGGTGCATGTATGTAATCATGAGGAAGAGGCAACGTGGCTTGGTTCTAGAGGATATGCATGCATGTGTCAGGTGTTTTGAAAACTCTAGTGAATCAACTACATGTACAGGAGAGGAATGGCAGCAAACGTGGGTAGATGCATGCATCGGCTGCATCGCTAGAAACCCAAGTTTCCTACGTGGGCTGCAACGTGGCCAAGTACTAGAGGAACGTAGAAATAGAAAATAGAAGTCAGCTTTTACGTGTCCTATACGTGGTCATTTCTTAGTGCTTAAGTGAGAGCCAGGCCAAGATATTTTAGACTTGCACGGGCGCTTGCCTCCTATAAATAGCTGTGGGCCACGCTGCTCAAAGCACAGCTCTGAGAGAAAGACATAAACACTGGAGGAGAGAGCCTGAGAGAAAGAAAGACACCAGAAAGATAAAGAAGAGAGATGAAGAATTCATGCATGCATCCACATTTGAAGAAGAATAGAGCGTTTAGGTGCTGCTGGAGGGAAGAGCCGAGCCATACATCAGAAGAAATATGAGTATATGTGTGTTCGTCAGATTTTATATAAAGATGATGGAGTTTCATCTTCTTGCAAAATATTATTCTAAAGGAGAAATCATATTACCTGAGGCAAGTAGCTGCTTTCCCTAACTCCCCGATCTCGCTTGTTGTCTTCTTTGATTATCGGTTAATATTGTTGCACCTTGATCCTTATTGATCCTCTCTTGATCCTTGAGAGAGGGATGTGTTGTCCTCGTATTCCATTTGTTGATGGAATCAGAGTATTTTGGAGGAACTCGTGAGAAGTCATACGCGTATAGTCTTTGACTGATATTACAGTGATTCTACCGTTGATTCAAACACATATCCTATTTTGTATTGGTGTCACGACGGTAAACATATTGTACCGGTCACAGTTCAGGTATGGGACTGTCTGAGTTCTCCGCTAAGGACGGACCTTGTTCAGGAACGTGTCGGTGATGGATCCGTAGGAGCGATCGACATCAGTAGGTACAGGTGTTCGGGTCTTAGTGGGTACAAGAGCTCTGCTCTTCTGGAACCTGTGTGGTTCTAGTCGAGACTGTCGACGTCGGAGTACCCCTCTTAAGAGCGTAAAAGTGTGAACTTTCACCCCTGTGACTCCCGGGTTGGGAAGCTTGCGGTCATGTGTGATGCCAATAATTTCCTTGTTCATTTCGTCTGTTGATCTACACCATCATACCATTGCTCCTTATTGAATAGTGAAGTATTTGCTTGCTGAGTATGATTTATCGTACTCACCCTTGTCTCCTCTGTTTCTTAGATGCAGTCGGTGTAACTTAAGTATGCCCAGAAGATGTCATCCAAGAATAGGCTGGACCAGTGGGTGGAAAACCACTAGAGATTTTAATGTATTTTGTCTATTTGTATATGTAAAGAAATTTCTGTAGTCAATATATATGAGCTTTTGTGATCCACTGATGGTTAATGCTTAATTAATCACGCCTTGCGTGACTATAGTCCTCCTGGTCTATAGGCGCGTGGCGGCTGTCTCGCCTAGGCCCGGTCTCGGGGCGTGACAGTTAAAGTGGCAGATGTACTAACCCATATCTTTGGGTTATTAATTCAAATTAAGTTGGGTATTAAATTTCTGTTATCTGTTTAACATAAAATAATTGGGCAAATAAGTTATACTAGATTCCTGTTTTAAAGAATTAAAATAGAGCTGTAATTTTTGCATGCATAAAATATTAGATGGATATAATTACACACTAAGTAAATATGTATATGTGCACGTAGACTAGCATCCATGCACTACGTTATGGCATTAGTATGCAAATTAATACAAATTTGTGGCTAGTACAGGATAGCTAGTAATGAGAAGATGGCCAAATACTAGAAGATGTGCATGCATGTAATGATGAGAATGCACACGTATGTACTATCCTTACAAGCTAAGTAAAATCCTCTGCATGAGGCCAACGTGGCCTGGTACTAGATGAAGCTAGGTTGTGCTGGCAGCATCCTTCGATATTTAGGACAAAGAAATTGCTACGTGGAGGTTTTGTATAGTGGTCAGGTTTGTTTGGCTTTTGCACAAGCAAAAGGGGCAGCAGTTCGAAGGGTCAAGGGGCAAGGGTCAAAGGCCATTGCGGCTTAGATCTTTTACCAGGTTCTCCACGTAGACCAAGGCATGCATGCCACGTAATAGGTAGAGTCTAGATGATCGTGTGCTTCAAGAATAGCTCGGCTGAGTTCACTCTGGGCTCACCATCTATAAATAGCTGCTGCTACTCGTTTTGCACATCCTCATCACCAAGAGTGAGAGCATGAGAGAAATAGAGCGAAGAGAAGATACTAGGAGAGAGCATGAGAGAAATAGAGCATACCAGCGGAGAGAGCGAAGAGAAGAGAGATGAAGAATACAAGTATGCATGCGTCCATGTTTGAAGATATATAGATCGTGTAAATGCTGATGGAGGGAAGAACGAAGCCATACGTCAGAAGAATATTAGTATATGCGCGTTTGTCAGATTTTATACAAAGATGATGGAGTTTCATCTTCTTGCAGAATATTATTCTAAACGAGAAATCATATTATCTGAGGCAAGTAGCTGCTTTGCTAAACTCCCTGATCTCTCCTTATTGTTGTCTTGCTTGATTATCTGGTAATATCATTGCACCTTGATCTTTGTTGATCCTCTATTGATCCTTGAAAGAGGTATGTGTTTTCCTCATAATCCATTTGTTGATGGAATCAGAGTATTGTGGAGGAACTCATGAAAAGCCATGAGTGTATTGTCTTTGACCGATACTTCAGTGGTCCTAATGTTGATTCAAACACACATCCATCTATATTGGTGTCACGACGGCAAACGTATTGTACCGGTCACAGTTTAGGTATGGGACTGTCTGGGCTCTCCGTTAAGGTCGGATCTTGTTCGGGAACGTGTCGGTGATGGATCCGTAGGAGCGACCGACATAAGTAGGTACAGGTGTCCGGGACTTAGTGGGTAAAAGAGCTCTGCTCTTCTGGAACCTGTGTGGTTCTAGTCGAGGCTGTCGACGTCGGAGTACCCCTCTTAAGAGCGTAAAAGTGTGAAATTTCACCTCTGTGACTCCCGGATTGGGAAGCTTGCGGTCATGTGTGACGCCAATAGATTCCTTGTTGTTTTTACTAAATCTGGTATTTTGTTCTTTTGTCCATTTACATCAAAATATGATTCCAATGGTTGTTACATTGTTATCCTCTGAATTCAGTTCGTCTGTTGATCTACACCATCATACCATTGCTCCTTATTGAATAGTGAAGTATTTGCTTGCTGAGTATGATTTATCGTACTCACCCTTGTCTCCTCTATTTCTTAGATGCAGTCGGTGTAACTTAAGTATGCCCAGAAGATGTCATCCAAGAATAGGCTGGACCAGTGGGTGGGAAACGACTAGAGATTTTAATGTATTTTGTCTATTTGTATATGTAAAGAAATTTATGTAGTCAATATATATGAGCTTTTGTGATCCACTGATGGTTAATGCTTAATTAATCACGCCTTGCGTGACTATAGTCCTCCTGGTCTATAGGCGCGCGGCGGCTGTCTCGCCTAGGCCCGGTCTCGGGGCGTGACAGTTAAAGTGGCAGATGTAATAACCCATATTTTTGGGTTATTAATTTAAATTAAGTTGGGTATTAAATTTCTGTTATCTGTTTAACATAAAATAATTGGGCAAATAAGTTATGCTAGATTCCTGTTTTAAAGAATTAAAATAGAGCTGTAATTTTTGCATGCATAAAATATTAGATGGATATAATTACACACTAAGTAAATATGTATATGTGCACGTAGACTAGCATCCATGCACTCACGTTATGGCATTAGTATGCAAATTAATACAAATTAGTGGCTAGTACAGGATAGCTAGTAATGAGAAGATGGCCAAATACTAGAAGATGTGCATGCATGTAATGATGAAAATGCACACGTATGTACTATCCTTACAAGCTAAGTAAAATCCTCTGCATGAGAGGGCCAACGTGGCCTGGTACTAGATGAAGCTAGGTTGTGCTGGCAGCATCCTTAGATATTTAGGACAAAGAAATTGCTACGTGGAGCTTTTGTATAGTGGTCAGGTTTGTTTGGCTTTTGCACAAGCAAAAGGGGCAGCAGTTCGAAGGGTCAAGGGGCAAGGGTCAAAGGCCATTGCGGCTTAGATCTTTTACCAGGTTCTCCACGTAGACCAAGGCATGCATGCCACGTAATAGGTAGAGTCTAGATGATTGTGTGCTTCAAGAACAGCTCGGCTGAGTTCACTCTGGGCTCACCATCTATAAATAGCTACTGCTACTCGTTTTGCACATCCTCATCACCAAGAGTGAGAGCATGAGAGAAATAGAGCGAAGAGAAGATACTAGGAGAGAGCATGAGAGAAATAGAGCATACCAGCGGAGAGAGCGAAGAGAAGAGAGATGAAGAATACAAGTATGCATGCGTCCATGTTTGAAGATATATAGATCGTGTAGATGCTGATGGAGGGAAGAACAAAGCCATACGTCAGAAGAATATTAGTATATGCGCGGTCGTCAGATTTTATACAAAGATGATGGAGTTTCATCTTCTTGCAGAGTATTATTCTAAAGGAGAAATCATATTATCTGAGGCAAGTAGCTGCTTTGCTAAACTCCCTGATCTCTCCTTATTGTTGTCTTGCTTGATTATCTGGTAATATCATTGCACCTTGATCTTTGTTGATCCTCTATTGATCCTTGAAAGAGGGATGTGTTTTCCTCATAATCCATTTGTTGATGGAATCAGAGTATTTTGGAGGAACTCATGAAAAGCCATGAGTGTATTGTCTTTGACCGATACTTCAGTGGTCCTAATGTTGATTCAAACACACATCCATCTATATTGGTGTCACGACTGCAAACGTATTGTACCGGTCACAGTTTAGGTATGGGACTGTCTGGGCTCTCCGTTAAGGTCGGATCTTGTTCGGGAACGTGTCGGTGATGGATCCGTAGGAGCGACCGACATAAGTAGGTACAGGTGTCCGGGACTTAGTGGGTAAAAGAGCTCTGCTCTTCTGGAACCTGTGTGGTTCTAGTCGAGGCTGTCGACGTCGGAGTACCCCTCTTAAGAGCGTAAAAGTGTGAAATTTCACCCTGTGACTCCCGGGTTGGGAAGCTTGCGGTCATGTGTGACGCCAATAGATTCCTTGTTGTTTTTACTAAATCTGGTATTTTGTTCTTTTGTCCATTTACATCAAAATATGATTCCAATGGTTGTTACATTGTTATCCTCTGAATTCAGTTCGTCTGTTGATCTACACCATCATACCATTGCTCCTTATTGAATAGTGAAGTATTTGCTTGCTGAGTATGATTTATCGTACTCACCCTTGTCTTCTCTATTTCTTAGATGCAGTCGGTGTAACTTAAGTATGCCCAGAAGATGTCATCCAAGAATAGGCTCGACCAGTGGGTGGGAAACGACTAGAGATTTTAATGTATTTTGTCTATTTGTATATGTAAAGAAATTTCTGTCGTCAATATATATGAGCTTTTGTGATCCACTGATGGTTAATGCTTAATTAAACACGCCTTAACTGTCACGCCCCGAGACCGGGCCTAGGCGAGACAGCCGCCGCGCGCCTATAGACAAGGAGGACTATAGTCACGCAAGGCATGATAAAGAAGGCATAAACCAGAAGTGGATCACAAAAGCTAATATATTTACTATACAAATTCCTTGACATCTACAAATAGTTGAGTAAAGACATCATATTCTCTAGTCGCTTCCCACCCGCTGGTCAAGCCTAGTCTTGGATGAAGACATCTTCTGAACATACTTAAGTTGAACATACTTAAGTTACCTCGTTCGCATCTAAAAAAACAGAGGAAGCAAGGGTGAGTACG
>NC_041391.1:525939576-525947342 GCF_002162155.2 Triticum dicoccoides | reverse complement strand
TCTTCTGAACATACTTAAGTTGAACATACTTAAGTTACCTCATTCGCATCTAAAAAAACGGAGGAAGCAAGTCACGCACCGAGACCGGGCCTAGGCGAGACAGCCGCCGCGCGCCTATAGACCAGAGGCCTATAGTCACACAAGGCATGATAAAGCAGGCATAAACCAGAAGTGGATCACAAAAGCTAATATATTTACTATACAAATTCCTTGACATCTACAAATAGTTGAGTAAAGACGTCATATTCTCTAGTCGCTTCCCACCCGCTGGTCAAGCCTAGTCTTGGATGAAGACATCTTCTGAACATACTTAAGTTACCTCGTTCGCATCTAAAAAAACAGAGGAAGCAAGGGTGAGTACGACAAATCATACTCAGCAAGCAGATACTTCACTATTCAACAAGGAGCGATGGTATGATGGTGTAGATCAACAGACGAAATGAACAAGGAAATTATTGGCATCACACATGACCGCAAGCTTCCCAACCCGGGAGTCACAGGGGTGAAATTTCACACTTTTACGCTCTTAAGAGGCGTACTCCGACGTCGACAGTCTCGACTAGAACCACACAGGTTCCAGAAGAGCAGAGCTCTTGTACCCACTAAGACCCGAACACCTGGACCTACTGATGTCGATCGCTCCTACGGATCCATCACCGACACGTTCCCGAACAAGGTCCGTCCTTAGCGGAGAACTCAGACAGTCCCATACCTGAACTGTGACCGGTACAATATGTTTGCCGTCATGACACCAATACAAAATAGGATATGTGTTTGAATCAACGGTAGAATCACTGTAATATCAGTCAAAGACAATACGTGTATGACTTCTCACGAGTTCCTCCAAAATACTATGATTCCATCAACAAATGGAATACGAGGACAACACATCCCTCTCTTAAGGATCAAGAGAGGATCAATAAGGATCAAGGTGCAACAATATTAACCGATAATCAAAGAAGACAACAATAAAGCGAGATCGGGGAGTTAGGCAAAGCAGCTACTTGCCTCAGATAATATGATTTCTCCTTTAGAATAATATTTTGCAAGAAGATGAAACTCCATCATCTTTGTATAAAATGTGCCGAACACACATATACTCACATTTCTTCTGATGTATGGCTCGGCTCTTCCCTCCAGCAGCACCTAAACGCTCTATTCTTCTTCAAATGTGGATGCATGCATGAATTCTTCATCTCTCTTCTTTATCTTTCTGGTGTATTTCTTTCTCTCAGGCTCTCTCCTCCAGTGTCTATGTCTTTCTCTCAGAGCTGTGCTTTGAGCAGCGTGACCCACTCCTATTTATAGGAGGCGAGCGCCCGTGCAAGTCTAAAATATCTTGGCCTGACTCTCACTTAAGCACTAAGAAATGGCCACGTATAGGACACGTAAAAGCTGACTTCTATTTTCTATTTCTATGTTCCTCTAGTACTTGGCCATGTTGCAGCCCATGTAGGAAACTTGGGTTTCTAGAGATACAGCCGATGCATGCATCTACCCACGTTTGCTTCCATTCCTCTTCTATACGTGTAGTTGATTCACTAGAGTTTTCAAAACACCTGACACATGCATGCATATCCTCTAGAACCAAGCCACGTTGCCTCTTCCTCATGATTACATACATGCACCTATTTGACTTGGAGCTCTAGTACTAGAAAATATCTACCGGTGTATCATTTGTACCTGGTCTAATTTCATCTATTCAAATGCAACGTTAACTCTCTTGTAATTGTCTAGCTTATATGGCCAACTAGCTAGTAGTATTTCCCATGCCTATATCACAACGTGAGCATGAATGCAAGTCTATGCGCACATGCACCTACTCTTACTTAGTGTGTAATTTTCTAATATTTAATGCATGTAAAAAAATTTACAGCTCTATCTTAATTCTTTGAATCAAGAATTTAGCATAACTTAGTAGATAATACAAATTTAATTACTTATCTTAATTTAAATCAATAACCCAAAAATATGGGTTATTACATCCTTCCCACCTTATAAGAATTTCGTCCCCGAAATTCAACACTAACATCTATGCTTTTTTTTAGTGATCAAATTCCCTCCCATCATATTTGGAACAGTTTATTTGATGCATGCTCAATAATTAATTAAAAATAATGCATAAAAGGATTTGCAATCTTTCTACAATTCATGGATATATCTGCTATAACATAAGTTGGCAACACTAAACATTTTATTTGGTAAATTCATTAAAAAAAAGGATAGATAGTGGTATAGCAATTGTCCCATTACTAGAACAATATCACCGGTTGTCTTAAACAAGAAAATCTACACAAATATTAAGTCATGTATTAATCTAACAAGATGTCTATTTATTTCCCATTCATCCTCAAATTTCACCAATAATATGTACGCTATATTATTTATTTGCATGGATATCTGTTGAAACTATTCATGAGTATATTTGTGACTAATTAATGCAAAAAATTAAACGGGTATTCCCGCATAGAACAAGGAGAGATCAGGGAGCTCTGATATCAACCTAAAAAGCCAATTCGAGGTTGCTGAGTTATACTTATCCAGCTCCATTTCCTACCCTACCATGCCTATAAATAGAGGAGCAAGAGCACGCTGTAGTATTCATCCCAACATACAAACCAGTTCACTAACTAGCATTGCATGGAGTAGAATCACACTGATCGGCAAGAGTCCTCAGAGGAAGCGGCGAGTCAGGCAAGCATGCATTCCATCTAGCGTTTCTAGTTGTCCTATTCCTTGTTTGTCTCGCTGTTCATGCCATGCTCTATAGCTAGTAGTACTCCTGAAGCTCTATAGTGTGCACTGTTCATTTGATTCCTATACATCTCTTGAAGCTAGCATGCATACCATAGTACTACCTTTTGGTTTATGATGACGGTGGAGAAATCCTTGGTACATGCATGTGAGCACATGGATTAATGGCTCATGCATGGATGGTTGGTTCTGTGAAAAGCCTAGTGATATTTACTTTGGTCTTGCATGTACTTCCTCTTGCTAATCCTTGTCTAGTAAATTTTATAAAATCTGGTATCACGACGGCAAACGTATTGTACCGGTCACAGTTCAGGTATGGGACTGTCTGAGTTCTCCGCTAAGGACGGACCTTGTTCAGGAACGTGTCGGTGATGGATCCGTAGGAGCGATCGACACTAGTAAGTCGAGTGGGCGGTTCTTGGGGAAATAGAGAGCTCTGCTCTACTAGCGCCTGTGTGGTTCTAGTCGAGGCTGTCGACGTCGGAGTACCACTCTTAAGAGCGTAAAAGTGTGAAATTTCACCCCTGTGACTCCCGGGTTGGGAAGCTTGCGGTCATGTGTGATGCCAATAGATTCCTTGTTGTTTTTACTAAATCTGGTATTTTGTTCTTTTGTCCATTTACATCAAAATATGATTCCAATGGTTGTTATATTGTTATCCTCTGAATTCAGTTCGTCTGTTGATCTACACCATCATACCATTGCTCCTTATTGAATAGTGAAGTATTTGCTTGCTGAGTATGATTTATCGTACTCACCCTTGTCTCCTCTATTTCTTAGATGCAGTCGGTGTAACTTAAGTATGCCCAGAAGATGTCATCCAAGAATAGGCTCGACGAGTGGGTGGGAAACGACTAGAGATTTTAATGTATTTTGTCTATTTGTACATGTAAAGAAATTTCTGTAGTCAATATATATGAGCTTTTGTGATCCACTGATGGTTAATGCTTAATTAATCACGCCTTAACTGTCACGCCCCGAGACCGGGCCTAGGCGAGACAGCCGCCGCGCTCCTATAGACCAGGAGGACTATAGTCACGCAAGGCATGATAAAGCAGGCATAAACCAGAAGTGGATCACAAAAGCTAATATATTTACTATACAAATTCCTTGACATCTACAAATAGTTGAGTAAAGACATCATATTCTCTAGTCGCTTCCCACCCGCTGGTCAAGCCTAGTCTTGGATGAAGACATCTTCTGAACATACTTAAGTTGAACATACTTAAGTTACCTCATTCGCATCTAAAAAAACGGAGGAAGCAAGTCACGCACCGAGACCGGGCCTAGGCGAGACAGCCGCCGCGCGCCTATAGACCAGAGGCCTATAGTCACACAAGGCATGATAAAGCAGGCATAAACCAGAAGTGGATCACAAAAGCTAATATATTTACTATACAAATTCCTTGACATCTACAAATAGTTGAGTAAAGACGTCATATTCTCTAGTCGCTTCCCACCCGCTGGTCAAGCCTAGTCTTGGATGAAGACATCTTCTGAACATACTTAAGTTACCTCGTTCGCATCTAAAAAAACAGAGGAAGCAAGGGTGAGTACGACAAATCATACTCAGCAAGCAGATACTTCACTATTCAACAAGGAGCGATGGTATGATGGTGTAGATCAACAGACGAAATGAACAAGGAAATTATTGGCATCACACATGACCGCAAGCTTCCCAACCCGGGAGTCACAGGGGTGAAATTTCACACTTTTACGCTCTTAAGAGGCGTACTCCGACGTCGACAGTCTCGACTAGAACCACACAGGTTCCAGAAGAGCAGAGCTCTTGTACCCACTAAGACCCGAACACCTGGACCTACTGATGTCGATCGCTCCTACGGATCCATCACCGACACGTTCCCGAACAAGGTCCGTCCTTAGCGGAGAACTCAGACAGTCCCATACCTGAACTGTGACCGGTACAATATGTTTGCCGTCATGACACCAATACAAAATAGGATATGTGTTTGAATCAACGGTAGAATCACTGTAATATCAGTCAAAGACAATACGTGTATGACTTCTCACGAGTTCCTCCAAAATACTATGATTCCATCAACAAATGGAATACGAGGACAACACATCCCTCTCTTAAGGATCAAGAGAGGATCAATAAGGATCAAGGTGCAACAATATTAACCGATAATCAAAGAAGACAACAATAAAGCGAGATCGGGGAGTTAGGCAAAGCAGCTACTTGCCTCAGATAATATGATTTCTCCTTTAGAATAATATTTTGCAAGAAGATGAAACTCCATCATCTTTGTATAAAATGTGCCGAACACACATATACTCACATTTCTTCTGATGTATGGCTCGGCTCTTCCCTCCAGCAGCACCTAAACGCTCTATTCTTCTTCAAATGTGGATGCATGCATGAATTCTTCATCTCTCTTCTTTATCTTTCTGGTGTATTTCTTTTTCTCAGGCTCTCTCCTCCAGTGTCTATGTCTTTCTCTCAGAGCTGTGCTTTGAGCAGCGTGACCCACAGCTATTTATAGGAGGCGAGCGCCCGTGCAAGTCTAAAATATCTTGGCCTGACTCTCACTTAAGCACTAAGAAATGGCCACGTATAGGACACGTAAAAGCTGACTTCTATTTTCTATTTCTATGTTCCTCTAGTACTTGGCCATGTTGCAGCCCATGTAGGAAACTTGGGTTTCTAGAGATACAGCCGATGCATGCATCTACCCACGTTTGCTTCCATTCCTCTTCTATACGTGTAGTTGATTCACTAGAGTTTTCAAAACACCTGACACATGCATGCATATCCTCTAGAACCAAGCCACGTTGCCTCTTCCTCATGATTACATACATGCACCTATTTGACTTGGAGCTCTAGTACTAGAAAATATCTACCGGTGTATCATTTGTACCTGGTCTAATTTCATCTATTCAAATGCAACGTTAACTCTCTTGTAATTGTCTAGCTTATATGGCCAACTAGCTAGTAGTATTTCCCATGCCTATATCACAACGTGAGCATGAATGCAAGTCTATGCGCACATGCACCTACTCTTACTTAGTGTGTAATTTTCTAATATTTAATGCATGTAAAAAAATTTACAGCTCTATCTTAATTCTTTGAATCAAGAATTTAGCATAACTTAGCAGATAATACAAATTTAATTACTTATCTTAATTTAAATCAATAACCCAAAAATATGGGTTATTACATCCTTCTCACCTTATAAGAATTTCGTCCCCGAAATTCAACACTAACATCTATGCTTTTTTTTTAGTGATCAAATTCCCTCCCATCATATTTGGAACAGTTTATTTGATGCATGCTCAATAATTAATTAAAAATAATGCATAAAAGGATTTGCAATCTTTCTTCAATTCATGGATATATCTGCTATAACATAAGTTGGCAACACTAAACATTTTATTTGGTAAATTCATTAACAAAAAGGATAGATAGTGGTATAGCAATTGTCCCATTACTAGAACAATATCACCGGTTGTCTTAAACAAGAAAATCTACACAAATATTAAGTCATGTATTAATCTAACAAGATGTCTATTTATTTCCCATTCATCCTCAAATTTCACCAATAATATGTACGCTATATTATTTATTTGCATGGATATCTGTTGAAACTATTCATGAGTATATTTGTGACTAATTAATGCAAAACATTAAACGGGTATTCCCGCATAGAACAAGGAGAGATCAGGGAGCTCTGATATCAACCTAAAAAGCCAATTCGAGGTTGCTGAGTTATACTTATCCAGCTCCATTTCCTACCCTACCATGCCTATAAATAGAGGAGCAAGAGCACGCTGTAGTATTCATCCCAACATACAAACCAGTTCACTAACTAGCATTGCATGGAGTAGAATCACACTGATCGGCAAGAGCGCTCAGAGGAAGCGGCGAGTCAGGCAAGCATGCATTCCATCTAGCGTTTCTAGCTGTCCTATTCCTTGTTTGTCTCGCTGTTCATGCCATGCTCTATAGCTAGTAGTACTCCTGAAGCTCTATAGTGTGCACTGTTCATTTGATTCCTATACATCTCTTGAAGCTAGCATGCATACCATAGTACTACCTTTTGGTTTATGATGACGGTGGAGAAATCCTTGGTACATGCATGTGAGCACATGGATTAATGGCTCATGCATGGATAGTTGGTTCTGTGAAAAGCCTAGTGATATTTATTTTGGTCTTGCATGTACTTCCTCTTGCTAATCCTTGTCTAGTAAATTTTATAAAATCTGGTATCACGATGGCAAACGTATTGTACCGGTCACAGTTCAGGTATGGGACTGTCTGAGTTCTCCGCTAAGGACGGACCTTGTTCAGGAACGTGTCGGTGATGGATCCGTAGGAGCGATCGACACTAGTAAGTCGAGTGGGCGGTTCTTGGGGAAATAGAGAGCTCTGCTCTACTAGCGCCTGTGTGGTTCTAGTCGAGGCTGTCGACGTCGGAGTACCACTCTTAAGAGCGTAAAAGTGTGAAATTTCACCCCTGTGACTCCCGGGTTGGGAAGCTTGCGGTCATGTGTGACGCCAATAAATTCCTTGTTGTTTTTACTAAATCTGGTATTTTGTTCTTTTGTCCATTTACATCAAAATATGATTCCAATGGTTGTTACATTGTTATCCTCTGAATTCAGTTCGTCTGTTGATCTACACCATCATACCATTGCTCCTTATTGAATAGTGAAGTATTTGCTTGCTGAGTATGATTTATCGTACTCACCCTTGTCTCCTCTATTTCTTAGATGCAGTCGGTGTAACTTAAGTATGCCCAGAAGATGTCATCCAAGAATAGGCTCGACGGGTGGGAAACGACTAGAGATTTTAATGTATTTTGTCTATTTGTATATGTAAAGAAATTTCTGTAGTCAATATATATGAGCTTTTGTGATCCACTCATGGTTAATGCTTAATTAATCACGCCTTGCGTGACTATAGTCCTCCTGGTCTATAGGCGCGCGGCGCCTGTCTCGCCTAGGCCCGATCTCGGGGCGTGACAGTTAACTGTCACGCCCCGAGACCGGGC
>NC_041391.1:525918280-525939248 GCF_002162155.2 Triticum dicoccoides | reverse complement strand
CCTCGTTCGCATCTAAAAAAACGGAGGAAGCAAGTCACGCCCCGAGACCGGGCCTAGGCGAGACAGCCGCCGCGCGCCTATAGACCAGAGGCCTATAGTCACGCAAGGCATGATAAAGCAGGCATAAACCAGAAGTGGATCACAAAAGCTAATATATTTACTATAAAAATTCCTTGACATCTACAAATAGTTGAGTAAAGACATCATATTCTCTAGTCGCTTCCCACCCGCTGGTCAAGCCTAGTCTTGGATGAAGACATCTTCTGAACATACTTAAGTTGAACGTACTTAAGTTACCTCGTTCGCATCTAAAAAAACAGAGGAAGCAAGGGTGAGTACGACAAATCATACTCAGCAAGCAGATACTTCACTATTCAACAAGGAGCGATGGTATGATGGTGTAGATCAACAGACGAAATGAACAAGGAAATTATTGGCATCACACATGACCGCAAGCTTCCCAACGCGGGAGTCACAAGGATGAAATTTCACACTTTTACGCTCTTAAGAGGGGTACTCCGACGTCGACAGTCTCGACTAGAACCACACAGGTTCCAGAAGAGCAGAGCTCTTGTACCCACTAAGACCCGAACACCTGGACCTACTAATGTCGATCGCTCCTACGGATCCATCACCGACACATTCCTGAACAAGGTCCGTCCTTAGCGGAGAACTCAGCCAGTCCCATACCTGAACTGTGACCGGTACAATATGTTTGCCGTCATGACACCAATACAAAATAGGATATGTGTTTGAATCAACGGTAGAATCACTGTAATATCAGTCAAAGACAATATGCGTATGACTTCTCACGAGTTCCTCCAAAATACTCTGATTCCATCAACAAATGGAATACGAGGACAACACATCCCTCTCTTAAGGATCAAGAGAGGATTAATAAGGATCAAGGTGCAACAATATTAACCGATTATCAAAGAAGACAACAATAAAGCGAGATCGGGGAGTTAGGCAAAGCAGCTACTTGCCTCAGATAATATGATTTCTCCTTTAGAATAATATTTTGCAAGAAGATGAAACTCCATCACCTTTGTATAAAATCTAACGAACACACATATACTCACATTTCTTCTGATGTATGGCTCGGCTCTTCCCTCCAGCAGCACCTAAACGCTCTATTCTTCTTCAAATGTGGATGCATGTATGAATTCTTCATCTCTCTTCTTTATCTTTCTGGTGTATTTCTTTCTCTCAGGCTCTCTCCTCCAGTGTCTATGTCTTTCTCTCAGAGCTGTGCTTTGAGCAGCGTGACCCACAGCTATTTATAGGAGGCGAGCGCCCGTGCAAGTCTAAAATATCTTGGCCTGGCTCTCACTTAAGCACTAAGAAATGGCCACGTATAGGACACGTAAAAGCCGACTTCTATTTTCTATTTCTATGTTCCTCTAGTACTTGGCCACGTTGCAGCCCATGTAGGAAACTTGGGTTTCTAGCGATACAGCCGATGCATGCATCTACCCACGTTTGCTTCCATTCCTCTTCTGTACGTGTAGTTGATTCACTAGAGTTTTCAAAACACCTGACACATGCATGCATATCCTCTAGAACCAAGCCACGTTGCCTCTTCCTCATGATTACATACATGCACCTATTTGACTTGGAGCTCTAGTACTAGAAAATATCTACCGGTGTATCATTTGTACCTGGTCTAATTTCATCTATTCAAATGCAACGTTAACTCTCTTGTAATTGTCTAGCTTATATGGCCAACTAGCTAGTAGTATTTCCCATGCCTATATCACAACGTGAGCATGAATGCAAGTCTATGCGCACATGCACCTACTCTTACTTAGTGTGTAATTTTCTAATATTTAATGCATGAAAAATTTTTTACAGCTCTATCTTAATTCTTTGAATCAAGAATTTAGCATAACTTAGTAGATAATACAAATTTAATTACTTATCTTAATTTAAATCAATAACCCAAAAATATGGGTTATTACATCCTCCCCACCTTATAAGAATTTCGTCCCCGAAATTCAACACTAACATCTATGCTTTTTTTTAGTGATCAAATTCCCTCCCATCATATTTGGAACAGTTTATTTGATGCATGCTCAATAATTAATTAAAAATAATGCAAAAAAGGATTTGCAATCTTTCTACAATTCATGGATATATCTGCTATAACATAAGTTGGCAACACTAAACATTTTATTTGGTAAATTCATTAACAAAAAGGATAGATAGTGGTATAGCAATTGTCCCATTACTGGAACAATATCACCAGTTGTCTTAAACAAGAAAATCTACACAAATATTAAGTGATGTATTAATCTAACAAGATGTCTATTTATTTCCCATTCATCCTCAAATTTCACCAATAATATGTACGCTATATTATTTATTTGCATGGATATCTGTTGAAACTATTCATGAGTATATTTGTGACTAATTAATGCAAAAAATTAAATGGGTATTCCCGCATAGAACAAGGAGAGATCAGGGAGCTCTGATATCAACCTAAAAAGCCAATTCGAGGCTGCTGAGTTATACTTATCCAGCTCCATTTCCTACCCTACCATGCCTATAAATAGAGGAGCAAGAGCACGCTGTAGTATTCATCCCAACATACAAACCAGTTCACTAACTAGCATTGCATGGAGTAGAATCACACTGATCGGCAAGAGCGCTTAGAGGAAGCAGCGAGTCAGGCAAGCATGCGTTCCATCTAGCCTTTCTAGCTGTCCTATTCCTTGTTTGTCTCGCTATTCATGCCATGCTCTATAGCTAGTAGTACTCCTGAAGCTCTATAATGTGCACTGTTCATTTGATTCCTGTACATCTCTTGAAGCTAGCATGCATACCACAGTACTACCTTTTGGTTTATGATCAGGGTGGAGAAATCCTTGGTACATGCATGTGAGCACATGGATTAATGACTCATGCATGGATGGTTGGTTCTGTGAAAAGCCTAGTGATATTTATTTTGGTCTTGCATGTACTTCCTCTTGCTAATCCTTGTCTAGTAAATTTTATAAAATCTGGTATCACGACGGCAAACGTATTGTACCGGTCATAGTTCAGGTATGGGACTGTCTGAGTTCTCCACTAAGGACGGACCTTGTTCAGGAACGTGTCGGTGATGGATCCGTAGGAGCGATCGACACTAGTAAGTCGAGTGGGCGGTTCTTGGGGGAATAGAGAGCTCTGCTCTACTAGCGCCTGTGTGGTTCTAGTCGAGGCTGCTGACGTCGGAGTACCCCTCTTAAGAGCGTAAAAGTGTGAAATTTCACCCCTGTGACTCCCGGGGTGGGAAGCTTGCGGTCATGTGTGATGTCTGTTATTTCTTTCCTTTTCTTTAAATTAATCTCCATTATCTTCCTCTGCCAACAAACTCTTTCTTTACAACTAACCCCTGTGTTCTGTCACTATTTGCTGAGAGAAGTTCCTGTGTACCCGTGTGCTTGCTGAGTATGAGATCATACTCATTCTTGCTATTGTTGTTGATTTTGCAGAAGTAGCAAATGATGGATGTGCTGATGAGAATGATGAACAGTAGGAGTAGATCTACGGGTTGGGAGTAAATAAAGAAGTTGCATGTATCATAACCTTTGTAATAGCTAGTAATGAATAAAGTTGGCTCTTGTGCATACTGGAAAATAATTTGTTTACTAGCCTAACATGCTTATAAATTTGAGATTTATAAGCATGTGGCGATTGTCACGGCTAAGACTCACTTGGGGCGTGACAATTTGTCACGCCCCGAACAAGGTCCGTCCTTAGCGGAGAACTCAGACAGTCCCATACCTGAACTGTGACCGATACAATATGTTTGCTGTCGTGACACCAATACAAAATAGGATATGTGTTTGAATCAACGGTAGAATCACTGTAATATCAGTCAAAGACAATACGCGTATGACTTCTCACGAGTTCCTCCAAAATACTCTGATTCCATCAACAAATGGAATACGAGAACAACACATCCCTCTCTCAAGGATCAAGAGAGGATCAATAAGGATCAAGGTGCAATGATATTACCAGATAATCAAGCAAGACAACAATAAGGAGAGATCAGGGAGTTTAGCAAAGCAGCTACTTGCCTTAGATAATATGATTTCTCCTTTAGAATAATATTCTGCAGGAAGATGAAACTCCATCATCTTTGTATGAAATCTGACGAACACACATATACTCATATTTCTTCTGATGTATGGCTTGGCTCTTCCCTCCAGCAGCACCTAAACGCTCTATTCTTCTTCAAATGTGGATGCATGCATGAATTCTTCATCTCTCTTCTTTATCTTTCTGGTGTCTTTCTTTCTCTCAGGCTCTCTCCTCCAGTGTTTCTGTCTTTCTCTCAGAGTTGTGCTTTGAGCAGCGTGACTCACAGCTATTTATAGGAGGCGAGCGCCCGTGCAAGTCTAAAATATCTTGGCCTGGCTCTTACTTAAGCACTAAGAAATGGCCACGTATAGGACACGTAAAAGCTGACTTCTATTTTCTATTTCTATGTTCCTCTAGTACTTGGCCATGTTGCAGCCCACGTAGGAAACTTGGGTTTCTAGCGATGCAGCCGATGCATGCATCTACCCACGTTTGCTTCCATTCCTCTCCTGTACGTGTAGTTGATTCACTAGAGTTTTCAAAACACCTGACACATGCATGCATATCCTCTAGAACCAAGCCACGTTGCCTCTTCCTCATGATTACATACATGCACCTATTTGACTTGGAGCTCTAGTACTAGGAAATATCTACCGGGGTATCATTTGTACCTGGTCTAATTTCATCTATTCAAATGCCACGTTAACTCTCTTGTAATTGTCTAGCTTATATGGCCAACTAGCTAGTAGTATTTCCCATGCCTATATCACAACGTGAGTGCATGAATGCAAGTCTATGCGCACATGCACCTACTCTTACTTAGTGTGTAATTTTCTAATATTTAATGCATGTAAAAAAATTTACAGCTCTATCTTAATTCTTTGAATCGAGAATTTAGCATAACTTAGCAGATAATACAAATTTAATTACTTATCTTAATTTAAATCAATAACCCAAAAATATGGGTTATTACATCCTTTAACTGTCTACTATGACCCATATAGCATCGTATCCTGCAGAAGTTTGAGGTAGACCCGTGACAAAATCCATACTAATTTCTTCCCATTTCCATGTCAGGATTTTTAAAGGTTGTAGAAGACCGGCTGGTTATTGATGGTCTACCTTTACATGCTGACATATTGGACATTCTAAAACAAATTATGGTATTTCTCTCTTCATGTTGAGCCACCAAAAATTCCCTTTAATGTCATGATACATTTTTGTGCTCCCTGGGTGCACGTTGTATGGTGTGGAGTGTGCCTCTTGCATAATTTCCAACTTTAAATCTGGCTGGTTAGGGACACATATGCGGTTCCTCAGCCATACTGACCCATCACTTCTTATATGAAACTCCGATGGCTTTCCTTGTTCTATCCCCTTTCGGAGGTTCAAAAGAAATGGGTCGTCCATTTGTTTCATCCGGATTTTGTCTTGCAGATCAGGCTTGACTTGTAATGCCATAACAGTGCTAGTTGAATCACGTACATATACTTCTATACCCAATTTCTCCATGTCCCTCAAAATGTCTCTTTGTGTAGTAATTAGACATGCCATGTTGCAAACAGTCTTTCTACTAAGTGCATCGGCCACGACGTTAGCTTTACCTGGATGGTAATTTATGTTGATATCATAATCCTTAAGTAGTTCTAGCCACCTTCGTTGTCGCATGTTTAATTCCTTCTGGGTGAATATGTATTTCAGGCTCTTATGATCTGTATAAATTTCACATCATTCTTCATACAAATAATACCTCCATATTTTTAATGCAAAGATGACAGCACCCAATTCCAAATCATGAGTAGGATAATTTTTCTCATGTGTCTTTAGCTGTCGAAAAGCATAAGCAATTACCTTATTGTTTTGCATGGATATCTGTTGACAATATTCGTAAGTAACAACACACAAACTAGTTGAGACAAGATATGAAAATAAATTTTTCATACCTGTCACACAACACAAATATATTCGGCGATCTACCCGTTTATCCCAACGCAACCTAAAACCTAGAGCTCAGATACCACTTTATAAAATTTACTAGACAAGGAAATGGGAAGAAATTAGTATGGATTTTGTCACGGGTCTACCTCAAACTTCTACAGGATACGATGCTATATGGGTCATAGTAGACAGTTAAAGTGGTATCAGAGCTCTAGGTTTTAGGTTGCGTTGGGATAAACGGGTAGATCGCCGAATATATTTGTGTTGTGTGACAGGTATGAAAATTTTATTTTCATATCTTGTCTCAACTAGTTTGTGTGTTGTTACTCACGAATATTGTCGACAGATATCCATGCAAATAAATAATATAGCGTACATATTATTGGTGAAATTTGAGGATGAATGGGAAATAAATAGACATCTTGTTAGATTAATACATGACTTGTTATTTGTGTAGATTTTCTTGTTTAAGACAACCGGTGATATTGTTCTAGTAATGGGACAATTGCTATACCACTATCTATCCTTTTTGTTAATGAATTTACCAAATAAAATGTTTAGTGTTGCCAACTTATGTTATAGCAGATATATCCATGAATTGTAGAAAGATTGCAAATCCTTTTTGCATTATTTTTAATTAATTATTGAGCATGCATCAAATAAACTGTTCCACATATGATGGGAGGGAATTTGATCACTAAAAAAAAGCATAGATGTTAGTGTTGAATTTCGGGGACGAAATTCTTATAAGGTGGGAAGGATGTAATAACCCATATTTTTGGGTTATTGATTTAAATTAAGATAAGTAATTAAATTTGTATTATGTGCTAAGTTATGCTAAATTCTTGATTCAAAGAATTAAGATAGAGTTGTAAATTTTTTTACATGCATTAAATATTAAAAAATTACACACTAAGTAAGAGTAGGTGCATGTGCGCATAGACTTGCATTCATGCACTCACGTTGTGATATAGGCATGGGAAATACTACTAGCTAGTTGAAAATATAAGCTAGACAATTACAAGAGAGTTAACGTGGCATTTGAATAGATGAAATTAGACCAGGTACAAATGATACACCGGTAGATATTTCCTAGTACTAGAGCTCCAAGTCAAATAGGTGCATGTATGTAATCATGAGGAAGAGGCAACGTGGCTTGGTTCTAGAGGATATGCATGCATGTGTCAGGTGTTTTGAAAACTGTAGTGAATCAACTACACGTACAGGAGAGGACTGGAAGCAAACGTGGGTAAATGCATGCATCGGCTGCATCGCTAGAAACCCAAGTTTCCTACGTGGGCTGCAACGTGGCCAAGTACTAGAGGAACATAGAAATAGAAAATAGAAGTCAGCTTTTACGTGTCCTATACGTGGCCATTTCTTAGTGCTTAAGTAAGAGCCAGGCCAAGATATTTTAGACTTGCACGGGCGCTCGCCTCCTATAAATAGTTGTGGGTCACGCTGCTCAAAGCACAGCTCTGAGAGAAAGACATAGACACTGGAGGAGGGAGCCTGAGAGAAAGAAAGACACCAGAAAGATAAAGAAGAGAGATGAAGAATTCATGCATGCATCCACATTTGAAGAAGAATAGAGCGTTTAGGTGCTGCTGGAGGGAAGAGCCGAGCCATACATCAGAAGAAATATGAATATATGTGTGTTCGTCAGATTTTATACAAAGATGATGGAGTTTCATCTTCTTGCAAAATATTATTCTAAAGGAGAAATCATATTATCTGAGGCAAGTAGCTACTTTACTAACTCTCAAATCCGTTATCTTCCTTTGATTATCTGATTGTATTGTTGCACCTTGATCTTTATTGATCCTCTGCTGATCCTTGTTTCAATTGAGAGAGGGACATGTTACCCTCGTAATCCATTTGTTAATGGAACCTGTGTGTTTTGAGAGGAACTCATGTAAAGCCATGAGCGTATTGATATTCCAGTGACCCTATCGTTGATTCAAACACATATCCTATTTTGTATTGGTGTCACGACGGCAAACGTAATGTACCGGTCACAGTTCAGGTATGGGACTGTCTGGGTTCTTCACTAAGGACGGACCTTGTTCGGGAACGTGTCGGTGATGGATCCGTAGGAGCGACCGACATCAGTAGGTCCAGGTGTTCGGGTCTTAGTGGGTACAAGAGCTCTGCTCTTCTGGAACCTGTGTGGTTCTAGTCGAGACTGTCGACGTCGGAGTACCCCTCTTAAGAGCGTAAAAGTGTGAAATTTCACCCCTGTGACTCCCGAGTTGGGAAGCTTGCGGTCATGTGTGATGCCAATAATTTCCTTGTTCATTTCGTCTGTTGATCTACACCATCATACCATCGCTCCTTGTTGAATAGTGAAGTATCTGCTTGCTGAGTATGATTTGTCGTACTCACCCTTGCTTCCTCTGTTTTTTAGATGCGAACGAGGTAACTCAAGTATGTTCAACTTAAGTATGTTCAGAAGATGTCTTCATCCAAGACTAGGCTTGACCAGCGAGTGGGAAGCGACTAGAGAATATGATGTCTTTACTCAACTTTTTGTAGATGTCAAGGAATTTGTATAGTAAATATATTAGCTTTTGTGATCCACTTCTGGTTTATGCCTGCTTTATCATGCCTTGCGTGACTATAGGCCTCTGGTCTATAGGCGCGCGGCGGCTGTCTCGCCTAGGCCCGGTCTCGGGGCGTGACAGTACATGCTGTAAATGGGTAGAACTGTTTACATGATAATATAAACATCAGAAGAAATATGAGTAGTTTCAACAAATATACTCATGAGCCTAGTCTTTATTAATACCTTCTCTAGAGCTCTAGGTATGTTTCAACAAATATACCTTCATGAGTATATTGTTCATTGCGTCTAGCTAAATATATTAGCATGTAAGCGAACGTATATGAGAACGTATATGAGGTACCCCTCTTAGTAACAATAATTAGAATTAATTGTTTGTCAAAATTAATAACCCATACCACTTCATTGTCGTGAAGTGGTATCAGAGCTCTAGTTTTTTAGGTTGCGCTGCGATAAACGGGTAGATCGTCGATTATATTTGTGACTAATTATTGTTAGAGAAATGATGTTTTTATCAATTGGTAGAAAAAAAGAAGTGCTTACACCATTATTAGACTCTTGAGGAACCATATAAACTAAAATGGTTCATGGCAATAAATTTTGTCACTATATATTTGTGTTGTTTGACAAGTATGAAGAATTTAGTTTCATATCTTGTCTCAACTAGTTTGTGTGTTGTTACTCACGAATATTTTCGACAAATATGCAGGAAAATAAAAATATGGCGTACGTATTATTGGTGAAATTTGAGAATACATTGGAAATAAATACATTTTGTTAGATGAATTCATGACTTGTTATTTGTGTAGATTTTCTTGTTTAAGACAACAGGTGATATTTATCTAGTAACGGGAGAATTACTATATCACCATCTATCCTCTTTTGTTAATGACCTTACCAAATAAAATGATTAGTGTTGCCAACTTATGTTATAGCAGATATATCCATAAATTGTAGAAAATATTGCAATTTTGTTTCATTATTTATAATTAATTGTTGAGCATGAATTAAATAAACTGTCCCAAATATTATCAAAGAATATTTGACCACTAAAAAAATATAGTGTGTATGTTAGTGTTGAATTTCGGGGACGGAATTCTTACAAGGTGGGAAGGATGTAATAACCCAAATTTTTGGGTTATTAATTTAAATTAAGTTGGGTATTAAATTTCTGTTATCTGTTTAACATAAAATAATTGGGCAAATAAGTTATGCTAGATTCCTGTTTCAAAGAATTAAAATAGAGCTGTAATTTTTGCATGCATAAAATATTAGATGGATATAATTACACACTAAGTAAATATGTATGTGTGCACGTAGACTAGCATCCATGCACTCACGTTATGGCATTAGTATGCAAATTAATACAAATTAGTGGCTAGTACAGGCTAGCTAGTAATGAGAAGATGGCCAAATACTAGAAGATGTGCATGCATGTAATGATGAGAATGCACACGTATGTACTATCCTTACAAGCTAAGTAAAATCCTCTGCATGAGAGGGCCAACGTGGCCTGGTACTAGATGAAGCTAGGTTGTGCTGGCAGCACCCTTAGATATTTAGGACAAAGAAATTGCTACGTGGAGGTTTTGTATAGTGGTCAGGTTTGTTTGGCTTTTGCACAAGCAAAAGGGGCAGCAGTTCGAAGGGTCAAGGGGCAAGGGTCAAAGGCCATTGCGGCTTAGATCTTTTACCAGGTTCTCCACGTAGACCAAGGCATGCATGCCACGTAATAGGTAGAGTCCAGATGATCGTGTGCTTCAAGAACAGCTCGGCTGAGTTCACTCTGGGATCACCATCTATAAATAGCTGCTGCTACTCGTTTTGCACATCCTCATCACCAAGAGTGAGAGCATGAGAGAAATAGAGCGAAGAGAAGATACTAGGAGAGAGCATGAGAGAAATAGAGCATACCAGCGGAGAGAGCGAAGAGAAGAGAGATGAAGAATACAAGTATGCATGCGTCCATGTTTGAAGATATATAGATCGTGTAGATGCTGATGGAGGGAAGAACGGAGCCATACGTCAGAAGAATATTAGTATATGCGCATTCGTCAGATTTTATACAAAGATGATGGAGTTTCATCTTCTTGCAGAATATTATTCTAAAGGAGAAATCATATTATCTGAGGCAAGTAGATGCTTTGCTAAACTCCCTGATCTCTCCTTATTGTTGTCTTGCTTGATTATCTGGTAATATCATTGCACCTTGATCTTTGTTGATCCTCTGTTGATCCTTGAAAGAGGGATGTGTTTTCCTCATAATCCATTTGTTGATGGAATCAGAGTATTTTGGAGGAACTCATGAAAAGTCATGAGTGTATTGTCTTTGACCGATACTTCAGTGGTCCTATCGTTGATTCAAACACACATCCATCTATATTGGTGTCATGACGGCAAACGTATTGCACCGGTCACAGTTCAGGTATGGGACTGTCTGAGTTCTCCGCTAAGGACGGACCTTGTTCGGGAACGTGTCGGTGATGGATCCGTAGGAGCGACCGACATCAGTAGGTCCAGGTGTCCGGGTCTTAGTGGGTACAAGAGCTCTTCTCTTCTGGAACCTTTGTGGTTCTAGTCGAGGCTGTCGACGTCGGAGTACCCCTCTTAAGATCGTAAAAGTGTGAAATTTCACTCCTGTGACTCCCGGGTTGGGAAGCTTGCGGTCATGTGTGACGCCAATAGACTCCTTGTTGTTTTTACTAAATCTGGTATTTTGTTCTTTTGTCCATTTACATCAAAATACGATTCCAATGGTTGTTACATTGTTATCCTTTGAATTTAGTTCTTCTGTTGATCTACACCATCATACCATTGCTCCTTATTGAATAGTGAAGTATTTGCTTGCTGAGTATGATTTATCATACTCACCCTTGTCTCCTCTGTTTCTTAAATGCAGTCGGTGTAACTTAAGTATGCCCAGAAGATGTCATCCAAGAATAGGCTGGACCAGTGGGTGGGAAACGACTAGAGATTTTAATGTATTTTGTCTATTTGTATATGTAAAGAAATTTCTGTAGTCAATATATATGAGCTTTTGTGATCCACTGATGGTTAATGCTTAATTAATCACGCCTTGCATGACTATAGTCCTCCTAGTCTATAGGCGTGCGGCGGCTGTCTCGCCTAGGCCCGGTCTCGGGGCATGACAGTTAAAGCTTTTTTAGATGCGAACGAGGTAACTTAAGTATGTTCAACTTAAGTATGTTCAGAAGATGTCTTCATCCAAGACTAGGCTTGACCAGCGGGTGGGAAGCGACTAAAGAATATGATGTCTTTACTCAACTATTTGTAGATGTCAAGGAATTTGTATAGTAAATATATTAGCTTTTGTGATCCACTTCTGGTTTATGCCTGCTTTATCATGCCTTGCGTGACTATAGGCCTCTGGTCTATAGGCTCGCGGCGGCTATCTCGCCTAGGCCCGGTCTCAGGGCGTGACAGTTAAAGTGGTAAGAGCTCTAGGTTTTAGGTTGCGTTGGGATAAACGGGTAGATCGCCGAATATATATGTGTTGTGTGACAGGTATGAAAATTTTATTTTCATATCTTGTCTCAACTAGTTTGTGTGTTGTTACTCACGAATATTGTCGACAGATATCCATGCAAATAAATAATATAGCGTACATATTATTGGTAAAATTTGAGGATGAATGGGAAATAAATAGAAATCTTGTTAGATTAATACATGACTTGTTATTTGTGTAGATTTTCTTGTTTAAGACAACCGGTGATATTGTTCTAGTAATGGGACAATTGCTATACCACTATCTATCCTTTTTGTTAATGAATTTACCAAATAAAATGTTTAGTGTTGCCAACTTATGTTATAGCAGATATATCCATGAATTGTAGAAAGATTGCAAATCCTTTTTTGCATTATTTTTAATTAATTATTGAGCATGCATCAAATAAACTGTTCCAAATATGATGGGAGGGAATTTGATCACTAAAAAAAACATAGATGTTAGTGTTGAATTTCAGGGACGAAATTCTTATAAGGTGGGAAGGATGTAATAACCCATATTCTTGGGTTATTGACTTAAATTAAGATAAGTAATTAAATTTGTATTATCTGCTAAGTTATGCTAAATTCTTGATTCAAAGAATTAAGATAGAGCTGTAAATTTTTGCATGCATTAAATATTAGAAAATTACACACTAAGTAAGAGTAGGTGTATGTGCGCATAGACTTGCATTCATGCACTCACATTGTGATATAGGCATGGAAAATACTACTAGCTAGTTGGCCATATAAGCTAGAAAATTACAAGAGAGTTAACGTGGCATTTGAACAGATGAAATTAGACCAGGTACAAATGATACACCGGTAGATAATTCCTAGTACTAGAGCTCCAAGTCAAATAGGTGCATGTATGTAATCATGAGGAAGAGGCAACGTGGCTTGGTTCTAGAGGGTATGCATGCATGTGTCAGGTGTTTTGAAAACTCTAGTGAAATAAACTACACGTACAGGAGAGGAATGGAAGCAAACGTGGGTTAATGCATGCATCGGCTGCATCGCTAGAAACCCAAGTTTCCTACGTGGGCTGCAACGTGGCCAAGTACTAGAGGAACGTAGAAATAGAAAATAGAAGTCAGCTTTTACGTGTCCTATACATGGCCATTTCTTAGTGCTTAAGTAAGAGCCAGGCCAAGATATTTTAGACTTGCACGGGCCCTCGCCTCCTATAAAGAGATGTGGGTTACGCTGCTCAAAGCACAGCTCTGAGAGAAAGACATAAACATTGGAGGAGAGAGCCTGAGAGAAAGAAAGACACCAGAAAGATAAAGAAGAGAGATGAAGAATTCATGCATGCATCCACATTTGAAGAAGAATAGAGCATTTAGGTGCTGCTGGAGGGAAGAGCCAAGCCATACATCAGAAGAAATATGAGTATATGTGTGTTCGTCAGATTTTATACAAAGATGATGGAGTTTCATCTTCTTGCAAAATATTATTCTAAAGGAGAAATCATATTATCTGAGGCAAGTAGCTGCTTTGCCTAACTCCCCGATGTCGCTTTATTGTTGTCTTCTTTGATTATCGGTTAATATTGTTGCACCTTGATCCTTATTGATCCTCTCTTGATCCTTGAGAGAGGGATGTGTTGTCCTCGTATTCCATTTGTTGATGGAATCAGAGTATTTTGGAGGAACTCGTGACAAGTCATACGCGTATTGTCTTTGACTGATATTACAGTGATTCTACCGTTGATTCAAACACATATCCTATTTTGTATTGGTGTCACGACGGCAAACATATTGTACCGGTCACAGTTTAGGTATGGGACTGTCTGAGTTCTCCGCTAAGGACGGACCTTGTTCAGGAACGTGTCGGTGATGGATCCGTAGGAGCGATCGACATCAGTAGGACCAGGTGTTCGGGTCTTAGTGGGTACAAGAGCTCTGCTCTTCTGGAACCTGTGTGGTTCTAGTCGAGACTGTCGACGTCGGAGTACCCCTCTTAAGAGCGTAAAAGTGTGAAATTTCACCCCTGTGACTCCCGGGTTGGGAAGCTTGCGGTCATGTGTGATGCCAATAATTTCCTTGTTCATTTCGTCTGTTGATCTACACCATCATACCATCGCTCCTTGTTGAATAGTGAAGTATCTGCTTGCTGAGTATGATTTGCCGTACTCACCCTTGCTTCCTCTGTTTTTTTAGATGCGAACGAGGTAACTTAAGTATGTTCAACTTAAGTATGTTCAGAAGATGTCTTCATCCAAGACTAGGCTTGACCAGCGGGTGGGAAGCGACTAGAGAATATGATGTCTTTACTCAACTATTTGTAGATGTCAAGGAATTTGTATAGTAAATATATTAGCTTTTGTGATCCACTTCTGGTTTATGCCTGCTTTATCATGCCTTGCGTGACTATAGGCCTCTGGTCTATAGGCTCGCGGCGGCTGTCTCGCCTAGGCCCGGTCTCGGGGCGTGAAGCTCTAGGTTTTTAGGTTGCGCTGGGATAAAGGGGTAGATCGTCGAAAATATTTGTGTTGTGTGACAGCTATGAAGATTTTATTTTCATATCTTGTCTCAACTAGTTTGTGTGTTGGTACTCATGAATAGTTTCAATAGATATCCAGGCAAATAAAAAATATAGTGTACACATTATGGATGAAATTTGAGGATGCATGGGAAATAAATAGACATCTTGTTAGATTAATACATGACTTAATATTTGTGTAGATTTTCTTGTTTAAGACAACCGGTAATAATGTTCTAGTAATGGGACAATTGCTATACCACTATCTATCCTTTTTGTTAATGAATTTACCAAATAAAATGTTTAGTGTTGCCAACTTATGTTATAGCAGATATATCCATGAATTGTAGAAAGATTGCAAATCCTTTTTTGCATTATTTTTAATTAATTATTGAGCATGCATCAAATAAACTGTTCCAAATATGATGGGAGGGAATTTGATCACTAAAAAAAACATAGATGTTAGTGTTGAATTTCGGGGACGAAATTCTTATAAGGTGGGAAGGATGTAATAACCCATATTTTTGGGTTATTGACTTAAATTAAGATAAGTAATTAAATTTGTATTATCTGCTAAGTTATGCTAAATTCTTGATTCAAAGAATTAAGATAGAGCTGTAAATTTTTGCATGCATTAAATATTAGAAAATTACACACTAAGTAAGAGTAGGTGTATGTGCGCATAGACTTGCATTCATGCACTCACGTTGTGATATAGGCATGGAAAATACTACTAGCTAGTTGGCCATATAAGCTAGAAAATTACAAGAGAGTTAACGTGGCATTTGAACAGATGAAATTAGACCAGGTACAAATGATACACCGGTAGATATTTCCTAGTACTAGAGCTCCAAGTCAAATAGGTGCATGTATGTAATCATGAGGAAGAGGCAACGTGGCTTGGTTCTAGAGGATATGCATGCATGTGTCAGGTGTTTTGAAAACTGTAGTGAATCAACTACACGTACAGGAGAGGAATGGAAGCAAACGTGGGTAAATGCATGCATCGGCTGCATCGCTAGAAACCCAAGTTTCCTACGTGGGCTGCAACGTGGCCAAGTACTAGAGGAACGTAGAAATAAAAAATAGAAGTCAGCTTTTACGTGTCCTATACGTGGCCATTTCTTAGTGCTTAAGTAAGAGCCAGGCCAAGATATTTTAGACTTGCACGGGCGCTCGCCTCCTATAAATAGCTGTGGGTCACGCTACTCGAAGCACAGCTCTGAGAGAAAGGCATAAACACTGGAGGAGAGAGCCTGAGAGAAAGAAAGACACCAGAAAGATAAAGAAGAGAGATGAAGAATTCATGCATGCATCCATATTTGAAGAAGAATAGAGCATTTAGGTGCTGCTGGAGGGAAGAGCCAAGCCATACATCAGAAGAAATATGAGTATATGTGTGTTCGTCAGATTTTATACAAAGATGATGGAGTTTCATCTTCTTGCAAAATATTATTCTAAAGGAGAAATCATATTATCTGAGGCAAGTAGCTGCTTTGCCTAACTCCCCGATCTCGCTTTATTGTTGTCTTCTTTGATTATTGGTTAATATTGTTGCACCTTGGTCCTTATTGATCCTCTCTTGATCCTTGAGAGAGGGATGTGTTGTCCTCGTATTCCATTTGTTGATGGAATCAGAGTATTTTGGAGGAACTCGTGAGAAGTCATACGCGTATTGTCTTTGACTGATATTACAGTGATTCTATCATTGATTCAAACACATATCCTATTTTGTACTGGTGTCACGACGGCAAACATATTGTACCGGCCACAGTTCAGGTATGGGACTGTCTGAGTTCTCCGCTAAGGACGGACCTTGTTCAAGAACGTGTCGGTGATGGATCCGTAGGAGCGATCCACATCAGTAGGTCCAGGTGTTCGGGTCTTAGTGGATACAAGACCTCTGCTCTTCTGGAACCTGTGTGGTTCTAGTCGAGACTGTCGACGTCGGAGTACCCCTCTTAAGAGCGTAAAAGTGTGAAATTTCACCCCTGTGACTCCCGGGTTGGGAAGCTTGCGGTCATGTGTGACGCCAATAGATTCCTTGTTGTTTTTACTAAATCTGGTATTTTGTTCTTTTGTCCATTTACATCAAAATACGATTCCAATGGTTGTTACATTGTTATCCTTTGAATTCAGTTCGTCTGTTGATCTACACCATCATACCATTGCTCCTTATTGAATACTGAAGTATTTGCTTGTTGAGTATGATTTATCGTACTCACCCTTGTCTCCTCTGTTTCTTAGATGCAGTCGGTGTAACTTAAGTATGCCTAGAAGATGTCATCCAAGAATAGGCTGGACTAGTGGGTGGGAAACGACTAGAGATTTTAATGTATTTTGTCTACTTGTATATGTAAAGAAATTTCTATAGTCAATATATATGTGGTTTTGTGATCCACTGATGGTTAATGCTTAATTAATCACGCCATGCATGACTATAGTCCTCCTGGTCTATAGGCGCGCGGCGGCTGTCTCGGCTAGGCCCGGTCTCGGGGCGTGACGGCCTAGGCGAGACAGCCGCCGCGCGCCTATAGACCAGAGGCCTATAGTCACGCAAGGCATGATAAAGCAGGCATAAACCAGAAGTGGATCACAAAAGCTAATATATGTACTATACAAATTCCTTGACATCTACAAATAGTTGAGTAAAGACATCATATTCTCTAGTCGCTTCCCACCCGCTGGTCAAGCCTAGTCTTGGATGAAGACATCTTCTGAACATACTTAAGTTGAACATACTTAAGTTACCTCGTTCGCATCTAAAAAACAGAGGAAGCAAGGGTGAGTACGACAAATCATACTCAGCAAGCAGATACTTCACTATTCAACAAGGAGCGATGGTATGATGGTGTAGATCAACAGAAGAAATGAACAAGGAAATTATTGGCATCACACATGACCGCAAGCTTCCCAACCCGGGAGTCACATGGGTGAAATTTCACAATTTTACGCTCTTAAGAGGGGTACTCCGACGTCGACAGTCTCGACTAGAACCACACAGGTTCCAGAAGAGCAGAGCTCTGGTACCCACTAAGACCCAAACACCTGGACCTACTGATGTCGCTCGCTCCTACGGATCCATCACCGACACGTTCCCGAACAAGGTCCGTCCTTAGCGGAGAACTCAGACAGTCCCATACCTGAACTATGACCGGTACAATATGTTTGCCGTTGTGACACCAATACAAAATAGGATATGTGTTTGAATCAACGATAGAATCACTGTAATATCACTCAAAGACAATACGCGTATGACTTCTCACGAGTTCCTCCAAAATACTCTGATTCCATCAACAAATGGAATACGAGGTCAACACATCCCTCTCTCAAGGATCAAGAGAGGATCAATAAGGATCAAGGTGCAACAATATTAACCGATAATCAAAGAAGACGACAATAAAGCGAGATCGGGGAGTAAGGCAAAGCAGCTACTTCCCTCAGATAATATGATTTCTCCTTTAGAATATTATTTTGCAAGAAGATGAAACTCCATCATCTTTGTATAAAATCTGACGAACACACATATACTCATATTTCTTCTGATGTATGGCTCGGCTCTTCCCTCCAGCAGCACCTAAACGCTCTATTCTTCTTCAAATGTGGATGCATGCATGAATTCTTCATCTCTCTTCTTTATCTTTCTGGTGTCTTTCTTTCTCTCAGGCTCCCTCCTCCAGTGTCTATGTCTTTCTCTCAGAGCTGTGCTTTGAGCAGCGTGACCCACAGCTATTTATAGGAGGCGAGCGCCCGTGCAAGTCTAAAATATCTTGGCCTGGCTCTCACTTAAGCACTAAGAAATGGCCACGTATAGGACACGTAAAAGCTGACTTCTATTTTCTATTTCTACGTTCCTCTAATACTTGGCCACGTTGCAGCCCACGTAGGAAACTTGGGTTTCTAGCGATGCAGCCGATGCATGCATCTACCCACGTTTGCTTTCATTCCTCTCCTGTACGTGTAGTTGATTCACTAGAGTTTTCAAAACACCTAGCACATGCATGCATATCCTCTGCTCTTCTGATACCAAATATTCTCTGATACCAAATATCCGTGAGTGGTAAGTAAATTTTTATTATTTTGTTAACATAAATAATTGAGCCAAGAAGACATGCTAGATTATTGTTGCAAGTAATTAAATAGAACTGTAATTTTTGCATGCGTAAAATATTAGATGGAAATGGACCAGGTACAAATGATAGATTGGTAGATATTTCCGAGTACTAGAATTCCAAGTCAACTAGGTGCATGCATGTCATGATGAGAATGCACACGTATGTACTGTTCTTGCTAGCTAAGTAAAAATCTATGTGTACGTGGAGGTTGGCGTGGCATGCATGTAGTCTCTTGGACATTCTAGTCCTATACGTGGGCTCTTCCTATGGTGCCAGGTTTGATTAGGCCTTTGCACTAGCTGTAGGGGCAGCAGCCAAATCATTTTTTACCTAGCTTCAAGGGCCAAGGGTCTAGCGGCAAGAGTCACTGCGGCTGAGATATTTTAGCTAGTGACCGACTGTCAGCTCCTATAAATAGAACGCTCCTGCTGCTGCTCAAAGCACAACTCCGAGAGAGAATTAGATACTAGAGGGGAGAGTATGAGAGAGAAAGAGGGTAAGAGAGATGAAGAATTCATGCATGCGCATACATGTTTGAAGTGCTATGGACAGAGGTGTCGAGCCATCTGTCTAAAGAACAATATTAGCATATGTATGGTTCATCAGATTTTTATACGATGGGGTATTACTTCCTGGCCGAATATTATTCTAGAGGAGAAGTCTTATTTTCTGAGGCAAGTAGCTACTTTACTAACTCTCAAATCCGTTATCTTCCTTTGATAATCTGATTGTATTGTTGCACCTTGATCTTTATTGATCCTCTGCTGATCCTTGTTTCAATTGAGAGAGGGACATGTTACCCTCGTAATCCATTTGTTAATGGAACCAGTGTGTTTTGAGAGGAACTCATGTAAAGCCATGAGCGTATTGATATTCCAGTGATCCTATCGTTGATTCAAACACATATCCTATTTTGTATTGGTGTCACGACGACAAATGTAATGTACCGGTCACAGTTCAGGTATGGGAATGTCTGGGTTCTTCACTAAGGACGGACCTTGTTCGGGAACGTGTCGGTGATGGATCCGTAGGAGCGACCGACATCAGTAGGTCCAGGTGTTTGGGTCTTAGTGGGTACAAGAGCTCTGCTCTTCTGGAACCTGTGTGGTTCTAGTCGAGACTGTCGACGTCGGAGTACCCCTCTTAAGAGCGTAAAAATGTGAAATTTCACCCCTGTGACTCCCGGGTTGGGAAGTTTGCGGTCACGTGTGACGCCAATACCTCCCTTGTTCGTCTTTGATTATACTATTTATTTTACACATCTCCAGCAAAATATGTTCCAGTGATTGTTACCTTGTTTATCCTTTGGATTCAGTTCGTTTGTTGATCTACATCATTTTACCATTGCTTTTGTTGAATAATGAAGTATCTGCTTGCTGAGTATGATTTATCGTACTCACCCTTGTCTCCTCCGTCTTTTTAGATGCAGCCGATGTAACTTAAGTATGCCCAAAGATGTCATCCAAGATTAGGCTGGACCAGTGGGTAGGAAGCGACTAGAGAATTTAATGTAGTTTGCCTATTTGTAAATGTAAAGAAATTTGTAAACCAAATATATGAGATTTTATGATCCACTGCTGGTTTATGCCTGCTTTATCATGCCTTGCGTGACTATAGGCATCTAGTCTATAGGCGCGCGGCTGCTGTCTCGCCTAGGCCCGGTCTCGGGGCGTGACAGTTAAAGTGGTATCAGAGCTCTAGGTTTTTAGGTTGCGCTGGGATAAAGGGGTAGATCGTCGAATATATTTGTGTTGTGTGACAGCTATGAAGATTTTATTTTCATATCTTGTCTCAACTAGTTTGTCTGTTGGTACTCATGAATAGTTTCAACAGATATCCAGGCAAATAAAAAATATAGTGTACACATTATTGATGAAATTTGAGGATGCATGGGAAATAAATAGACATCTTGTTAGATTAATACGTCACATAATATTTGTGTAGATTTTCTTGTTTAAGACAACCGGTAATAATGTTCTAGTAATGGGACAATTGCTATACCACTATCTATCCGTTTTGTTAATGAATTTACCAAATAAAATGTTTAGTGTTGCCAACTTATGTTATAGCAGATATATCCATGAATTGTAGAAAGATTGCAAATCTTTTTTGCATTATTTTATAATTAATTATTGAGCATGCATCAAATAAACTGTTCGAAATATGATGGGAGGGAATTTGATCACTAAAAAAATAGCATAGATGTTAGTGTTGAATTTCGGGGACGAAATTCTTATAAGGTGGGAAGGATGTAATAACCCATATTTTTGGGTTATTGATTTAAATTAAGATAAGT
>NC_041391.1:525915902-525918137 GCF_002162155.2 Triticum dicoccoides | reverse complement strand
AATAGCATAGATGTTAGTGTTGAATTTCGGGGACGAAATTCTTATAAGGTGGGAAGGATGTAATAACCCATATTTTTGGGTTATTACAGGGGCAAAGCCTAGCTTACTCAGACAACCGTACAGATAGCTCCACTCAACACGATCATAAGCTTTCATCATGTCAATTTTCAGAGCAAAGAAAGGTTGCTTCACCCATTGTCGCCGAATAGTATGCAAACACTCGTAAGCAATCAGGGTGTTGTCAGTAATCAGTCTCCTAGGGACAAAAGCACTCTGACATTCGGACACAACCACCGGTAGAAGAACCTTCAAGCGATTGGCCAAGACCTTAGACGCGATCTTATATAGAACATTGCAGAGGCTGATTGGACGGAATTTTTCAGCTGTTTTGGTCTTGACGTATTTGGAATTAGAACTATCACAGAGTCACAGAATCCTTCAGGTATAGGCCTTCCCTCGAGAAAACCCCTCACAACATGACAAATGTCCTCCTCAAGGAAATTCCAGTGTGTTTGATAAAAAAGAGCCGGGAACCCATCAGGGCCCGGGGCTTTTGTTGGACCCATTTGGAACAAAGCAGCCCGAATTTCTTCATTGGTATAGGCCTTGCACAACTCTACATTCATCTCAGCAGTGATCTTTGGAGGAATAGCATCAATAACCTCATTCGCAGCTCGGCGAGGTTCAAATGTGAATAACTTGTCATAGAAGCTCTGCACCATACCCTTGATTTCCCCCTCAGAACTGCAACAAGAGCCATCCTCGCGGACGAGTGAATGGATTCTGTTTGTTCTACGACGCGTAGACGCTCTAGCATGAAAGAACTCATTATACGGTCTCCCACCTTGAGCCAGTCGACACGGGATCGTTGTCTTTCCATAATTTCCTCACGCTCAAAGAGTTCGCAGAGCTGATTCTCAACAGATCGCTCCTCAGCCAACACTGGGGGGAGGATGGCGAGGCCTGAATAGTAGCCAAGCGGCGTTCCAGATTCCCAATTTTCCTCCGGATACATCCGAAGGCCTCCCTACTCCAAGTCCGCAAAGTACTAGCAACACGCTTCAGGTTAGACCAAGTAGTCTGCAGGGAGGGGCTGCCAACTCTACCATCCATCCATGCCTTCTCCAGCGTGTCTTTGTAATCATCTGCATGGAGCCATATCGCCTCAAACCTGAAACCCTGCTGCACCAGCAAAGGACGACTCAGATTAGCATTGTTGACTAAGGAAATCAGGATGGGGTAGTGATCTTAAGTAGTGGCAATAAGGTTCTCAACACCACAACTATCAAACAAATTGGTAAAAGCTGCATTTGCCACGGCCCGGTCAAGCCGGCACTTGACATGGCTATTTGTGTCCTGCCTGTTGCACCATGTAAATTTAGGACCCAAGCAGCCCAAGTCAGTTAACCCACAGTCCATCAGGCAATCTCTAAAGGCTGAAATCTGAGTCTTTGAGCGATCCCGATGAACCAAGTGTTCATCCTCTGAGAGGACCTCATTAAAATCCCCACAACATAGCCATGGGCCATTCCAAGCAGGCTGCAACCGACGAAGAAGCTCCCAGAACTGAGGTCCGTCTTCCCGCCTTGTTTCCCCATATACAAAGGTCGCACGCCAGTGCACGCCCTCATTCAGTTTCACCCGAGCATCAATACAACGCTTATTAGCCGCTTCAACTGACACTTCTGCAGAGGATGACCAAAACAAGGCCAAGCCACCACTAAGACCCGCACTACTAACAACAAAACATCCAGCAAAACCCAGAGACCACATGAAGTTCCTCACTCGAGAATCCCTCATCTTCGTCTCCGAAAGAAAGATGAGGGAGGGGCGGTAAAGCTTCACAAGCCAGCGAAGCTCGCCAACTGTCGAGTCCGACCCCAAACCTCGACAGTTCCAGCAGATGATACTCATTGCGTTTGGCGGGGATGCTCTACATCCACCACCGGATCCGCCGATCAATTGTTCGAGGTGCGTTGTTTCTTGTTGGGTTCGGCCTCAGTGGTCTTCTCCCCAACCTCAGAGACATCAGGAGCACTCGAAGAGGGAACAAGAGCCAAAGCATTCTCCCATGTACTCCCAGAATTCAATGTCACAGCTTGGTCCTTAGCAAATTTCCTCTTCTGACCGGTCGTACTGCTCTTCTTTTGTTGTACCAGAAACAACTCCCTACTCGGATCAGCACCCCGCCCTTTACCACGGCCCCGAGCAGGCCGACCACGTCCATGAGAAGAA
>NC_041391.1:525907766-525915686 GCF_002162155.2 Triticum dicoccoides | reverse complement strand
ATGGCACCTCCCCGTCGCCACTAGCAGAACCTGTGTGGTTTTTGGCCTTTGGTCGGCCTGAAGAAGGCACACGAGCATCAGTATTGTTACTCTCACCAGCTGCCGATGATGATGCATTGCTAGACTTCGATCCACCTGACTTCCTCAAGTAATCACCGGTCACACGCAACTTCTTTGCAGCATAAGGCAGGTCCCCATTCTCGTCCCTGATGCCCGGAGTTGGACAAAGGATTGAGGAATGACCTAGGAGCCCACAGGAGAAATAGTAGAAAGGAAGCCGTTCATACATCACTGAGTAAGTTTTCATAGTTCTGAGCTTTACGAAAGTGACTGTCACATAACGAACAACCGGTTCTTGAACAGCAATCTCATCTCTCACTCTCATGTAGCTCCCCCAGCAGCGACCATCTGCATGAGATTCCACTTTGGAGATCCGCCCTATGGGTTTGGCGAATTCCATCCCAAGTTTGGCCTTCATAAGTCTTGGCGGCAAATGCATAATGCGAGCCCATATGGCCAAGCGATAAAATTGTACTTGAAGAGGTTGAACATCCAAATCAAACACCTTGAGAAGCACAACATGTTTACCCACCATCCATGGAGAACCTTCGATCACCCTGGACCTATCAGCCTGGGTACCGAATTCAGCTACAAACACATTATCCCCCGAGGGACGAAGCAGCAAGCCTTTCGGATTGCCCCACGCTGGCGTCATCGCTGACGAGATCGTCTGAATGTGAAGATTATTGGGGGCACTACAAAAAAATACACTTTCGTGATGATACATGTTTGTCACAGTAGGTCGCGTTTTTGGTCATGCATGTACATCCATGACGATTTTATGATAGAATCAAGATAGTCATACATGTGCTATCGTAGAAGTGTTCCATGACATTACCAAAATTATCATCACGGAAGTGTCCACTTCCATGATGATAAATCGTGCGTCACAGAAGTGCTTTCGTCAAGGGTGACTGACACGTGGCATCCACCGTAACGGAACGCCGTTAAGCTATCTGGTCGGGTTTTGGCTCCGATAACCCGTTAACAGCCCCGACCAATGGGGATTTTCCATGTGTAAAATCATCATTGGCTGGAGGAAACATGTGTCGGCTCACCGTTGGGACAGATGTCTGATACGTCTCCAACGTATCTATAATTTTTTATTGTTCCATGCTATTATATTACCCCTTTTGGATATTTATGGGCTTTATTTTACATATTTATATCATTTTTGGGACTAACCTACTAACCGGAGGCCGAGCCCATATTGTTGTTTTTTTGCCTATTTCAGTATTTCGAAGAAAAGGAATATCAAACGGGGTCCAAACGGAATGAAACCGTCGGGAGCGTTATTTTTGGAACAAATCTGATCCGGAGAGCCTGGAGTGCAAGTCAAGAAAGCTCCGAGGGCCCCACGAGATAGGAGGGCACCCCCCCTAGGGCGTGCCCCCTGACTCGTGGGCCCCTCGGGCATCCACCAACGTACTTCTTCCTCCTATATATACCTACGGACCCCGAAAACATCCAGGAGCACCACGAAACACAATTTCCACTGTCGTAACCTTCTGTATCCGTGAGATCCCATCTTGGAGCCTATGCCGGCACTCTGCCGGAGGAGGAATCGACCACGGAGGGCTTCTACATCAACACCATAGCCCATCCGATGAGTTGTGAGTAGTTTACCACAGACCTACGGGTCCACAGTTATTAGCTAGAGGGCTTCTTCTCTCTTTTTGGATCTCAATACAATGTTCTCCCCCTCTCTTGTGGAGATCTAGTCGATGTAATCTCTTTTTGCGGTGTGTTTGTCGAGATCCGATGAATTGTGGGTTTATGATCATGTTTATCTATGAATAATATTTGAATCTCCTCTGAATTCTTTTATGTATGATTGAGTTATCTTTGCAAGTCTCTTCGAATTATCAGTTTGATTTGGCCTACTAGATTGATCTTTCTTGCCATGGGAGAAGTGCTTAGCTTTGGGTTCAATCTTGCGGTGTTCTTACCCAGTGACAGAAAGGGTTGCAAGACACGTATTGTATTGTTGCCATCGAGGAAAACAAGATGGGGTTTATATCATATTGCATGTGTTTATCCCTCTACATCATGTCATCTTGCTTAAGGCGTTACTCTGTTCTTATGAACTTAATACTCTAGATGCAGGCAGGAGTCGGTCTACTTGTTATGGACGTGATGCCTATATACATGATCATGCCTAGATAATCTCATAACTATGCGCTTTTCTATCAATTGCTCGACAGTAATTTGTTCACCCACCGTAATACTTATGCTATCTCGAGAGAAGCCTCTAGTGAAACCTATGGCCCCCAGGTCTATCTCTTATCATATTTGCTTTCAATCTACTTTTATTTGCATCTTTACTTTTTGCATCTATATTACAAAATACCAAAAAATATATTATTATCTCTCTATCAGATCTCACTTTCGCAAGAGGCCGTGAAGGGATTAACAACCCCTTTATCGCGTTGGTTGCGAGTTCTCAGTTTGTTTGTGTAGGTGCGTGGGACTTTTGAGGAGCCTCCTACTGGATTTGATCCTTGGTTCTCAAAACTGAGGGAAATACTTACGCTACACTTGCTGCATCACCCTCTCCTCTTCGGGGAAAACCAACGCAAGCTCAAGACGTAGCAATGTCATCCGTTCATTGGACCGAAGTCGCCTATGATACAGCGACACGTGGCACGGCCCAACAGAGGCCCATTCCTGTGAAAAGGCCGGCTCGTTTGACTTGGTCAAAAGGTGGCGGCCCGGCCCACGGAAAGCCTGTTAACGGCTTGTTCGCATATAGCCCATTTACAGCCCGCTAACCTAGGGCCCGTTACGCCCTATCCGAATTAGGCCCAGTAGCGTCAACTGGGCCGTCCAACATGATTCAGCATGTTTTAACTTCCGGCCCATGTGTGGCCCATGACTTCTTTCAGCCCATATGAGGACCTTTGTAACTCTTGGCCCATTAACGGCCCGTGGTGAAACTGGCCCGTAATGAACAGTGTATCACTTTATACCCATTAACGGCCCGTTATTCCATTGGGACGTTTCTATCCCAAGTTATCTTTCGGCCTTCTCAGGGCCCATTGATTCTTGGGCTCACTTGCAGCATTCGGTTACATACGGCCCGTTACTGTTATTTTCTGCTTGTGGTCCAAATACAGCCCATCATTACAATCGGCCTGTTTGCGGCCCGTTAATACGTTGGGCCGTTTTCATATAAAAAAATCTGTTGGGCTGTTTTCATAGAGTTATCAAATACGGCCTATTAACGGCCCATTATGGTCCATGAATAGTATGGCCCATGATTGGCGAAATGATGATACGCCCCGTAGAAGGCCCATGGATCCTATGGCCCGTATGAGGCCCATGGATAGTACGGCCCGTAGAAGGCCCATGGATCATACGGCCCGTAGAAGACCCATGGACCCTACGGCCCGTAGAAGGCCCATGGACCCTAACGCCCGTATAGAAGGCCGATGGATCCTACGGCCCGTATAGAAGGCCAATGGATCCTACGGCCGGACGAAGGCCCATGGATCATACGGCTTGCAGGAGGCCCATGGTTACAACAGTCCGTGTGTTGCCATGATTATTCTGGCCTAGTTACCAAAAATAGGCTATTGTGGCCACTAGAAAACACAGAAAAAGAACTGCAGTGACTACAAGCAAACTACTAAACAAGACAATAAGGAAATAAATAAGTAAGCAATTAAGGCTAGCCTATTACCGCTATTACACATATCACATCCATTGGGCATCAAAGTTCACCACCAGTGCAAATATAGGGAACAAAGCAGCATATTACATACACTAGCCGTCAAAATTGGCCACCAATGCAAATAAACGCGGCAGTAAAACAAGAGCATAACTGAAACAACTTCAGAAGAGCTCAAGAAACGTTATCCTGGGTATCCACCATGCTGGCAATAAGCTTAGCAAGCTGATTAGCTTTGTCCTGTTTGGCGCTAAAATCCTCCAACGCTTGCTGTTGCACCAGAAAGTATGCATCTGAATGCTCCAGGGACTTCCGTAGGCCTTCCGCTTCTTGTCGCAGCACAGCTGATCGATATCTTTCATCTTGTAGTTGAGACTCAAGAAACCGAACTGATTCAGACAGTGAGTTTGAATAGCTTGTGCATGCGGTAGTGGCGAGTAACTCGAACACTAAACCAAGACAGGACTTTGAGGTTGTCTCGCTGTCTTCAAGATAGTCTTCCTTAGCTGTTTTATCAGCTTTGTTGGAGACCAACAAGGATGTGTCACTATCCTGAACCTTATATGCATTACTTCCTTTACCATTGCTTAATAAGGCACTTTCCCCAATATTCTGTCAGCATTCTAAAAGAAGAAACAAGCAGACACATAACAAGTTTAGCATGTACTAGTATATGAAACTCATTTCGATGAACCAGTTCATTAGTAAGGTGGACAGCATTAAACTACCAAGTCTTCTATTGCCAAGTACTAGTACATAATAAAAGCATCAAATAAACATATATCTATGTCCTATGGTCACTGCATTGTCTTGCCAAATCAAAATAGAGACACGGTTCAAATCATATCAGTTCAAGACAAAGCAGCAGTGAAAGAATACAAAGCGTGGGAAACTACACGGCACAACAAGATTTCAGATGGGTACCACCGGTCTACATGTACAACAACACTATTGGCTCCGTTGTGATGCTAGTAATGTGCATGATATGAAAGTCAACTGTATACACAATTGAAATTGAAATCAACAGAGCTATTGATAAGAGCAAACCTGTTAAAGAAACATGCGTGAACATACCTGCTGTGTCATTGGAGTTTCGGTTGGATCCTTCAATTTAAAAATAAGTTTGTATGAGTAAATACAGTGATACAAGAGCAAAGCAATCATAGTTAAAAAGGCGCACCTAAGTGAGCGCTTAAGCGCGCCTAGGCTCTAGGCATTGGCAAAATGCATTGCGCATAACTATGCATAATCTGTGCATAACTGCGCATAAGCATGCGCTTTGGTTAGTAAAGCGCAAGGCGGTGGCAAAACGCACAATTAACGCCTAGCGCTTTTTTGAACTATGATAGCAATGGAATATTAAATTAGAACAGTTGTTCTTCAGGTTTAGACACTTGTTCTACATGAACAGAGTATAGTAAGACGCAAGAATAAAATACTTAAAAATAGAAAATGAGCTCATAGTCCTTACCACATTCTTGGTTCGGGACCAGTACAGAACAAGGCGTTCCCAGTCATCGTCCAGTAAATGTGTCTCAGGAGAACGTAAGGGAATTTGATGAGTTTCTTTGCCGGTGAAGTATGTTTTCTTCAGGTAATTCCGATACTTCCACCAAGCATTCTTGAAGATAGCAGAGGTATTAGCACAGGTTACCTCATCCTGAGTTTCCAAATCGGTCCTTCTCTACAGAGAAAAATGGGAAATTTGCTATATTATAACCATCATGGAGGTAGGATGTATGGGACGAAGCAAAGTAATTGCCATGAATAACATTACTTACACATAACTCCTGGACAAACACCTGCAGCTGGAATTTTCCTTCATCTTCAGTATAATATTTCCAAGATGGGAAGATACGCACATACGATTTAACAACATCAAATGTGATAGATGCTAAACTACGACTGGCTGGTTGTGCTCCCTCCACAGGAATAGGCGTACTAACTGGTGGAGTTGGGGTTCGCCGTGATAGTACTGGCCCTTTGGGCACTGGAGCTGCCTTACTAACTACTCTTGTTTGGGAGCTCTGTGGTGGAGATGGTGTTGTGTCAACAGGAACTGGGTTACTATCGGCTGGGGTTGGGGTTAGATTGGGTGAAGCTGGTTCTCTGTGCATCGCAGTAGGGGTACAATCTGCGAGAGTTTGGGTTATGTGTGGTAGGGCTGGTTCTTGTGCATGTATAACCGGGGTGCTATCTCCACCAAGAGGTAGCACTGTTTTATTTGAAGACCGTGTTTTTATTCCGCTAGATACTGGCATCACCCGTTCCAATTCAAATGGCTGATAAACAGGAAACATAGTTGAATGTACAGACATTGTATGAGAGACAGATGCAATAGATAGTGTGGAAAAAAGAGGGCATAAAATAGTTGACATGTATATTGTTTAACTAATATGGATAGCATGACATAATTTCACATATATGTTGTCTATCTAAACGGGATAGCATAGCATAACATAATTCAAAGATATGATGAATAACTAAACAGGATCGCATGACATAATTCACCTTCATGGTATCTAAGTAATCAGGATCGCATCATTTAATTCACATTATGATTTATATGCTAAACAGAGGGCATTCGATATGATGTCTGAACTAAGAACATGGTGTTGAATATTGTGTATATGATGTCTAAACTATGCAATGCAAGACACTGTATGCATGATATGAGCAGTATAACGTGCCAAGTTAGAGCATACACCTCAGTGGGGGAATAGGACTGGTCATCTGTCTCTGAATCCATCTCTAAGGAGCTATCGAGACCCAACAAGAGATCTGCTTCGACAGGAAGCACTGTCTGCTCTGAAGGCCTTGTTTTCACTCCAGATTTTTCCATCTCCCACCCAAATGGCTGATTCACAGGAAGAGTAGTTTAATGTACAAACATTGTCGACAAATAGAAATGTAATGAAGAAAAGGATGGGCAAGATATCATTCAAATATATGATGCCTGGTTAAACAGGATGGCATTGCACATTTCACATATATTATGGCTGGCTAAAAGACATGAGACTGCATAATTCCCATATATGATATAGAAACTAAACATGTGGCATTACAGAACATGTCTAAACTAAGCAGATGACATATATGATGTAAAAAGTAGGCCCATCAAGGCAACATATGCATGATATGACTAACATCATCATGCCAAGGTAGAGCAAACACCTTGGGGGGTAAATAGGAGTGGTCAGCGGCGTCTGAATACACCTCAGAATAGATATCTTCCTCTGGATTACAATCTGGAGAGGGGTGGGGAGGGTTTGCCATTGAACCCACCATGGAGCGATGTTTGCATGACATTGTATTGCCGTGCAAAATTCTTCTCTTTTTCTCTACATGTTCAGCATGACTTTGTACAATATCTGACATGCATATGAAAATAAATATGGTGAGATTATGTAAGGAGAGCATGCAGAAATTTAGAGTGATGGTAACGACCAGTGGATCGACGTTTTTCTGTTGAACCAAAATAGCGCTAATGGATCGACGTGAATGTATAGTAATATGTGATGCAACAAGTGTACAACCTCTTTGCTGTAGCCGTGTCGACCTCAGCATCATTGGGTTGGTCGCTGAAGCAGTTGAGGCAGAGGTGGCTATCAAGGTGTAGAGGAAGATCTGAGGAATCTGTAGACGGCGTCCAGGGCACTGCTCTGTTGTGATGGATCGTTCTGTCGTTGGAGCAGCTCTGGTGAGCCGTAAGACGTCAAGGCTGAAGCAGCACAAAACAGACATCGTCAATCTCAAGTGGGATTCTAATAGCATCTCCAATAGATGATGTAAAATGGATGTAAAATTAACATCACCAAAAACCACCTGACTACAACAGATGAGGTAAAAACTGTTCACTCTGAACTTAACTGTTGAAACTGAAATTTACTGTGGAATCTGAATGCTAGTGTCGAAACTGAACTCAATGGTAGCAGAGAGGCACTTGACATGTAGTTTAGGGAGGGTCTGCAGTTCATCTTCAACCTGCACCCCCCTGAGCCGCCAGCCACCACCGGCCGAACCGCCGGCCCCAGCGCCGCCTCGCCGCCCCGAAACAACTCGCCATTGCCGCCCTGGCCAGCCCTCTAGGCCCCCCGCCCCCCACCCTGAACCCTAAGATAGATAGTGGGGTACCTCTCCGGCGAGCCCCCGTCCCTGCTGCGGGTGGTTCTTCCTTAACTCCGGCGACC
>NC_041391.1:525892676-525907397 GCF_002162155.2 Triticum dicoccoides | reverse complement strand
AACCCCTAAAAATCGACTGACCCAAAAGTCGGTTTAGTCGACTGAAGTGTGGCTTAATCGGAGCAAAGAAGCAGCACGAGCGAGGGGGAGAGCAGCAGCAGCAGCTGGGCGAGCAAGCGATCAAGCGAGAGCCGGAGCAGCAGCAGCAGCGCGAGTGAGCAAGCGAGAGCCAGAGCAGCAGCAGCAGATCCGGCTGGTATGGACGCCACCGCCGAAGGGGCCTCGCACTGGGGGAGAGCAACCATGGAGATGTCGCCCGCGGCGCCGGCTTCAAGGTAGCCGCTCCATGGGGTGCCGGATGGAGCACCGTCAGCGCCGGAAGGTCGAGTTAAGGAGAAGGTGCGATGTAATGAGTGTACAACCTCTTTGGTGGCGCCGAGTAGGCCTCGGCTTCGTCCGAGGAGTCGATGAGGATGATGCGGCTCCGGTGGAGCAGATTAAGGAAGCGCTGTGGGGATGGAGCAGCCGCGATAGACGAGGCGATCGTCGGAGCAGCTCCTTGGAGGTGGAGGACGGGACGGCTAAACCGGTTGGACGGCGAGATGGATGACGGATCCTCATCCGGGGAGGTGGACGAGGGACGTCGAGCTATTGCGATGGACTACATCGTCGAGGAAGAGGCTCCGGCTGGGCAGCGGTGACGTGGCGGACGGGGGAGGGTGGGGTTTCGCGGCTGGAGCGGGGAGGTTATTGCGGCCTGGGATTTCGAATGGCGAAAAGGGGACGATGGGAGGGGGTGAAGTATGACTTAGGGACGTGCTTGTCCAAAATGTAGGGTGTGTTACAAAAGTACCCCCCACCGATTTGAACTAGCGGCCCTTTCGGCTCAGGGTTAGAAGGGGGATTTCGCGTGTCGGGATTTGGCAACTGGAGGGAGTTTTCGCGCGCGTTGTAATTTCGGGATAGCAAGGCTCGGGTTGTGAAGGCGCCAGTTTTGGGAGCACGATATCTGAATTTTTGGGATATAACAAGACGCGGGTTGAATTTTAGGGACAAGCCTAACATGTAGTAATATTGTACTTGTACGTACCAAATCAATTCGCACTTCCCTCAACCAAAAAGAAAACGAAAAACATAAAACTATTCACACCACACAAAGAGAGAGTCTTGCCCCGTTTTACTATACAAATGCTATTCAAAGCTACTCCCTCCTATCATCTATATAGGGCCTAATGTGTTTTTCGATGCTAACTTTGACCAAATATTAGGGTAATGATATATGACATGCAACTTACACAAAGCACACCGTTAACTTCGTCTGTGAAAGGTTCTTTCAATGATATAATTTTCACATTGTGCATGTCATGTGCTATTAATCTTGTCAATAGTCAAAGGCAGTCTTAAAAATCTCATTACGCCCTATATAGATGGAAGGAGGGAGTATGAATCCATGTTATGTCCGATTAATTTTTTTCGCTTGCTGTATAATGCATGTAACTTACTCATACCAACATTTTAGTGCATTCCAAATGTCTATACTACCACTGCAATTCAAACTAAATTTGAATTTGTTTCTCTATTTCAATAAGAATCTACAATCATGATTGTTGCCAACTTCAACCATCATAGTTTCCTTGCTATCCGCCAGATATAAATCGGACGGTCTATAATGCAGGATGGCAGGCACACCATCATCAACAACTCCGTTTTTTATAAGAGTAGAGATAAAATATATTAAATGTAGTATAACATGTTCATAAACACACCATGTGTATCACCGTTATATATATTCACACATGCGTCTGTTTAAACCACTATGATAAATTCTTCAAATATCCGAATTCGCTTTTTATAACGAAGTATATATGATCTCTATTCGTATTTTACACCCAGACAACCCTCTTATCTTTGTAGCTAGTGCTAACTTTCTCTTGTGCATGCACACGCCCGCATCCCTCTCACCCTCCCTCAGCATTCTCTAGCTCCATCGCGCAAATTCATCTTTTCACTTTAGGTCGTTCACCCATGGTGTGTGTAGGCCCCCCAGCTCCTTCTTTACGGCACACATTGATCGATATGCCTCTCTAGCCAGGTGTGCCTAGCACAAACACAAGCTTCCCCTCTTCTCTTGTCATCGTCCATGCCTCACTCCCACCACTCTTTTCATTGTTCTCGTACTCGCACACTCCTCCCCGCTCGATATAGTATGCCTCTCGTACCACCTCCTACATGCATCCCTCTATCTCTATCATTCTCCTCGTGCCTCGTTTGCTTCTAACACACACATGCATGTATACCGATGGATCTCCCAACATATACCTGGCTCGACTTTAACTACCCCCCCCATTGATCGACGTACCTCAAAAGTTATGTCTCTCCTTTCTCTAACAAAGGGTGATTGATCTTCCTATAGTTATGTTTGCTTACCACAGCCACATCGTCCCCCCTCATCATTCGTGCATGCCTCCTGACCCATCTCTCACACGCACGTGCACAGACAACAAGCAGCCATCTCCTCTCTTATTGATATTGCGGGCGTGCCCTCCGTTTGTCTAGCAAGTCTATCCCACCATTTGTTAGAAGCAACTCCACTACCACCCCCTCCAACACTCTAGCTCTGTCTCTCTCCCAACCTTATTCCTCTCCTGCACATATGCATGGATGCCGATCGATCTCCCTTAATACATGAGGCAGATCGATCTCCTTAATACATGAGGTAGGCCTGTCTCCTCCTCCACACATATACCAGCCATTGTACCTCTATAGTTAATTGGGCCTCCCTCTTCCCCCACCACACACCGATAGTCGAGCGCTGCAGGTAGGTATCCATGCTACAAAGACAAACTGCACATGTCCCCTCTCACGTTCCAGTAGGCCAGCCACTCTATATCTTTGACGTGGGCACACACAAATTTGATGGCACTCTTTATCGATCGCGCGCGCACACACACACACATCATCCCTCTTTTCGATTCTATGGACACCTCAAGCCGGTGATACCTCCACTCTCGTCTCGTGGATCGCCCCCTCTATATATATGTTATATCCAGGACTCTATTTCACACACATTGCATATGTTACATTTTTTGATTGAACCCCCCCCCCCAAAAAAAAACTCTCAAGAACCCACACACTATATCTCTCTAGGTTTGTATCTCTCTCACACAACCCCACGTAGGTGGTGTACGTATACAAGAAGAGAATAGGTGCACCGTGCACGTACTCACGCTTCGTGCCCAGCCACACCCGCGCGGGTACACGGTGGAGCTCATTTCTTTACGAAATGGCAGCCCACGTGCTAATTTGAACGCCTGTAGCGGTTTTTTACCTAGGGAGGTCGTGTACCATGCCTGCACGAAACAAAGTTCGACTTGACGCGTTGCCGCGTTATTTTTAAATAAAGTTATAGCACTCAATGGCACGTACACAAAATATAAAATGATTTTTATGGAGAAAAAGGTAGTCCGCTCACTATATACAATGGAGCCTTGCGTGCCTGGTTTGTCGCTCTTCAGAGTATCTCACACAAGGCTGCGGTGGCCTCTCTCTCTCTCACCGTTGGTCACTGATCCGGTCGCATCCCGTCTGCCAGGGGAAAGGGAGTGCGGTGGCCTCTCTCTCTCTCACCGTTGGTCACTGATCTGGCCGCATCCCGTCCGCCGGGGGAAAGGGAGGAAGTGCATCGTTTCTCCGTTCGACGGCGCCGAGGCAGCACGTCTCGATCTGCGGTACACGCCGTTCTCTCTGACCAAGCTCCGGCGCGACAAGGCCTACGCCACCTGCTCGCAGATTCCGCCCGCCGCCGCTCACCTAGTTACATCCCGACGACCTCCAGGTATCCCCTTCGGCCTTGCTCCACTGCCCGTCTTCCCACGTCGCTGCATGTGGATCTTCCATAGTTCTTTGCCCAAAACGTAGCTCATCCAGCGTACTTTCCATATTGCATTCTCGTCCTCACACCGTTTTAGACAAACACAACCGTGTTGTTATCTTCCCTTAGGGCAAGGAATATGCTTCTTTTTTGTCGTCGCATGTGTTATCAACTATTATTGGCCAGTAATTGTTTCCTTTCTACCTCTTTTTTGCAAACAAGGCTATCCATTTCACCTCGTTGCTATTGCGACCTTTTGGTGAACTGCACAAATCACTTTTTTCTTAAGAGTGTTTTGTGAAGTTGTACTAAAATGTCACATGGGCAACGTCTCTACATTTCAGTGCGACTGCATAAAGGGAGATTGGTTTTGCTCTATCCTCCTCATCCAACTCCGAGCCTAATCTTGTCCAAGTAGTTAGTCTTAAGAGAGACTGCAAAGGTGACCGGCTTCTATTTATGTGTTTATTGTTTCATCAGCAGTCCTCTATTATTGTAATCACACTTAATATCTTTGGAACAGGGACGCTCAGCTCTATTTTAGTGGAACTGCACAAAATGATCGGAATGTTGCATGCTCCAGACAGCTACTTTTTTTTCCAACATGCCTTGTTGATTTAGACAGGGCTGGGGGGACGTTGCTGCTAATGAAAGCATGGATCAATTTTAATTTAACACCTTCTCACAACTCTGTCTTCAGTTGTGATGTAATTATTAGCTCTGATCTACTAATAATTGACATGCATTAGCAAGGAAGTTAGTTTTTTATTGTTTCCGAAAGAGCATCGATGGCAAGACACGCGAAACAGAAGCTGAAAGCTCACACCATTGTATAATTTCATGTCTCGCTGGAAAATTATTTGTATAGTACGTCAATTATGTAAACAAATGATGGAAGCTTGATAGCATTGCCAGAAGCCTCTTCATCATCCGGGTCCATGTGCCATGCACAAAATTATACTCCTTCGTTCCTAAATATTTGTCTTTTTACAAATTTCAAACGGGCATATTTTAGAGTGTAGATTCACTCATTTTGCTTCGTATGTGTACTCCCTCCGTTCCTAAATATTCTATTCATCTTTCTAGAGATTTCAACAAGTGACTACATACGGAGCAAAATGAGAGAATCTACACTCTAAAATATGTATATACATCCGTATGTGCCGGTCCATTTGAAATCTCTAAAAAGACAAATATTTGAGTAGTCACTCGTTGAAATCTCTAGAAAGACAGATATACTCCGGAGTATATTTAAGAACCGAGGGGGTAGTGCACAACCACATGGGAGACTCAGCCCGGTCGTTGCACCGCATTAATAGTGAGTAATGAGCAGTCAAATCGTAAGCCCCACCTTTCCCACTGTAAGTTGCTCTGAAGAAGCAACCATCAATACGCTCTTCTTTGAATCCGCTCATACTACTCCATCCGTCACTGTTTATACAGTGTGCTTTAGAAAAAAGAAAAAAGATCTGTGGGACCAAGGCGACTAGCGATCAGCCCGAAAAATAGCATTGGTAGTTATAGCATGGAGTACTAGAGGGAATAATGCGTACACACATGCATGCAGTGCTTCCACCCCGGGTACACACATGCATGCACTTACTCCACTCCATAGGAATAGTACATAGTACATGGAGAGAAAATTGTGGACTTGATTGCGGTTACCACACCCTAATTAATTGAGCATTAAACCAAATGCGTCTAAAGTCTCTCTGGTGGTGGAAATGCATTGAGAGAAATGCATCATAATGAAGCGCGCCCTGTAAACTGTTACGGAGGGAGGAGTAGTATGAAGGTTCAAAACCAAGTACGCGTATGGCCAGTCGGTCAACGCACCTCCTCTTGGCATATCACTGACATGTGGGACAGGAGTGTGAGCAAACCGATCTCAGTTGACGGCAAAGAGCCAACCCGCCGTTCCTTGAGAGAGACGAGGAGCGAGAACACACAGACGGGTTCACATGGAGGCTAAGATATATTCGAGCATGGTTGGTTGATCGATATCATTCATTACATGTTGGGCTGCCATTTTCCGCCCTTCTCCGGAATAAACGTGTAGTTTATTAGAGATAAAAAAAATAAGAGTACAGACGCTCCACCATGCGGTTCTAGTAGTAGTACTACTCGTACTACTGCGCTTGGCTCTTCGCCTCTTCGTGAAGTCGAACAATGATGGTACTCCGCATGTTGGGTACTAGTACAGTGTATGCATCTGACAATCTGACACCGAATGGACTGATGCATGTCCACCGAGGGTAGGTTGCATTAGTCAAAAGGCGTAAGCGAGCTTCACCTTGTCCTGCAAGCTTCTCCTCGTTCTGCGAGTTGACGGGACACACCAAAAAGTAGTGCTAGTCCATACTCCCTCCTTTCCGGTTAATATGGATTAATCTTTTTTTAGGGTAAATGAGAGAGCTTTATTCATATATAAGCATTCTTAGGATGATCAGCCAAGACACTGGTCACTAGGAAGCGAGGTACCCCGCAAAAAAAGAAGTAGGAAGCGAGGTGTTTCATCAAGCCAGCTCTCGGCCACATTCAAAGTGCAGCAAGCACGGTTCGCACGAAGATGTGCCGCAAGGTTTGCTGACCTGTTTACATGCTGAATAACAAAAAAGAGGAAATATTACCGAGCGCTACTATTTATAACAGGATATGAGCCAGAATTAAGCGAGAATTGTGGTGAGTGTTCCATGCAATCAACTTCCATTATCACATGCGAGAACCCTCGAAGAGAACCAAATGTGTTGAAGATTGCTTTATCACATTTTAAAATTATAATAAGAGTGCAGACGCTCCTCCATCCGGTTCCTAGTACTAGTATAGTACGTACCTTTATAGACTATATTAGTAGTACTAGTACTAGTAAACTTTGCGCTTGGCTGTTCGCCTATTCGGGAAGTCGAACAATAGTAGCACTAGTAGTATAGTGTATGCTTCTGGCAATCTGACACCGAATTAACTGTTGCACGTCCACTGCCTGAGCGAGGGAGAGCTTGCATTAGTCAAAAGTTTTTCCTTGTCCTATGAGCCACCGCGTGCAAGTAATGCTAGTCCATACTGCCTCCTCTCCGGTTAATATGGATTAATTTCAAACGAGATAAATACACTGTCTCTCACTGTATATTTGTAAAAATATGGTCAGTGGACTTCATAATATGCTCATTGTGCTCAATATATATATTTTCCGGTGTTTATACGGTCACTAGCTCACCCTGACTGAGTATGTGTGTGCATGCACGTGTAGGTTGAGCACTTAGCGTGACCGTGTGTGTTCCGTCGTGTGCTCAGACATGCATGCATTAGGGCGTCGCGCGCGTTTTTGCGTCCATGTGTACGTGTGACTGTTGCATACACGTAGGGGAGTACGTGTAGGGGCCACTAAGGAGCAGTCAAATCACACAGTAAGTTAGTCGGAAAAAGCAACCATCATTTCATTCTTGAATGACACGTACGCAATATAAAATGGTTGATATGGAGAGAAAAAGAAAACCACCATATATACACTAGCAGGAGCCTAAGCTACAAGCCTGCTTGCTAAGGTTGCTCTCTTCACAAGCATAGAACGACGGGCCTGATCCCGCAACTGGGGGAAGGGAACAATGTTCTGCGTAGACGCGGTCAACATCGGCGAGGGAGAAAACCCACAGTCGGTGCGTCCCGATCGGGGGTCACCGCAGTATGGGCCGATGCCGCGTCCCAACCGCCCTTCTAGGTACAGCCCGATGTCCCAGGTAGTCCATCTTCCTTTTGGAGCCGGCTTGCTCCACTGCCGTAGCTCCATCTCCATGTCGATCTTTCTCTATTTCTACCGGCTTCTACTTGTGATGAGTTTATGTCTCATGAACTAGTGCCAGTACTATTATTCTAATCACACTTCTTCAATATCTTTGCCATCAGGGATGCTCAGGTCGATTTTAGTGGAACTGCACAAAAGCATTGTATGATCTGAGGGTGCCAGCCGTCTTTCCTTCGACATGTTCTACCTGGCCAGAGAATTAAATCTTGTTTAGGGTTTAGGGTTTAAGTCGTACTGACCCCATCAGTAGTTTTTCTTTCATACACGCTCTCACAACTTTTTTATTTAGTTGTGAAGTAAATATTGGCTATGATCTGTGAATCATTGAGATGCATCAGCATGCATGTTAGTTTTCCTTTGTATTTGATGGAATGTTGTAACGGGGCAACCTTGGAATAGCAATGAAAATGGAGTGGAAATTTTCCGTTTTTCCAGAGAAAAAATGGAAACGGAGAGAAACCAACGTTTCATTTCGTTGGATCACGCCATCGAGCAAAACCAACATTTAAATCACGTGTGTCGTGTTCGTGTCTCACCCTCCTCCACGGCTAGACCCCACATGGTCGCTCGGCATGCCACTCACCGCAAACCGAGTATACGATAACTTTCCCGCCTGCTTGTTGATGGATCGCACCATGGAGTACTACTAGCACTACTGGAAGGGATTGACGAGTTGGGGGAGGACAGCTAGCTGTAGCACGGACTCCCAAGAACTTTTTACATGCATGTTGTAGCCGGCTATTGCGACCTTTGAACGCGGAGCATCCACGTGCACCCGGAAGCGGCACGGGCGACGCTCTCTCGGCCGGCGCGCCGCTTCAATGCCGGCGCCAGTGAGAGGTCGCGTCCGCTCTGGCCAGGCATGAATGTCGCACTGACCGTTTCGGGCGGGAAGCACGCGCGGGTGATGAAGAGGGTTCGGGTTGGTCAGGATCGGCCGTGGCAGCGGTCTGGACGTGCGCAAATAAGAGATGTTGTACGTTAATATTGATGCGTATATAATTAACAACGTAAATAATGTGTCAGTTGGACAAATATGATTGGAGATGGAGATGGAAATGGAATTTTATGTAAACACGGATATGCATGTCTATGTCCATGTGTGTGTGCGCGACGACTCTCGCGACCTGGAAGCGGGGGCATGTTTTTGATCGAGTTTTCTTTCTTGGTACGTTAGAAAATCAGTTTGTCTAATTCACATCTAGATGTTATTTAAGGATATCACATCTAAGCTCCCACAAGTATATAATGTAGCAACAAGAAACAAAAAAAACTAGGACAAAAAAAATAGACCACAAACAGAGTGGACATCAACTTTGCTAGGGTTTGCTATATTCACAGTCTCTCACCCTCTCTTCACCAGATCTAAACAAGACTGCGTTAGCCTCTTGTCTCTCTCTCCCCCCTCATAGCTGGTGAAGGAGGCGTCCGTATCCCGTCGCACCGGGAAGGGGAGGAGGTGCAGCGTTAACTCTATCGCCTTCGGCGTGGGAGGCAATCCACTATCGGCTGTGTTGTTCTCTTTCACCCAGCGCATATGCGGGAGGGCCACCGACCCCTTCTTCCTCGCTGCCGTACTTAGTGTGGGCAGATCCGGCCTCCTGCCGCACGCCTTGCCACATCCCGACGATCCTAAGGTATAAGTTTCTTTAAAACCGTCGTTGCTCTAGCTGCATGTGGATCTTTTTCGATCTGTAGTCGAATCTAGGTCTTGGTTCAAAGAGGAAAGAAAGGTGCGGTGGGGTGGAGCATGAATCTAGGACGTGGTTCAATGAGGAAAGGAGGGAGGAAAAGTAGTATAGACTGGCTATCTAGCCGCTTTGTTGGTCGAAAGGGGAAAAAGGGGGTAACCCAGTACACACATCTGTAAAGAACCGATCTCTTTGTTGAAAAGGGAAAGAAACTGGGGGGGGGGGGTCGGGTAGTTTGTGCAGGACTAGATTTGCTATTGCCACTGTTAAAAGTAAATTACATTTTTTAACGAATGTTGTTTCAAGAGAGTGTCTCTATTAATATGAATCAATGCAACCGTTTTAGAAATGCTACTATCCTACTTTGTTTTCCATCCAAGATAAGTTAGATGCTTCTTTCTGTCACCGTTTGTTTCATCCTTCTTTCTGTCTCAACCACATGATATCTATTCAACTTGTTGCTATTGCGACATTTTGCTTCGCTACGCGAAACACTTTGCTTGATTTCAGTGCAACTGCACAAAAAGGAGATTGGATTTCCCATTCGTGTTAGCAGATTCGTATTTTATCCTGGTGTTCTCATGAAAGTTCAGTACAGGCCTTCATCCACATGATTGTGCAGTGTGCTTTCATATGTTGTGCTACCTGTATTGGTACTGTTCTAAATAAATGTTGAATTGAAGCTATTGTATTGCTGTCTTTTCCCATTAAGTAGTGAACAAAAATGGGACCAACCCAGACATGATGCTTGTTGCTTTGTTACAACGAACTCTGCATCACCCCCTTTATAAGTAGATGGAAGCACATATTGTTGTTGCGCCCACTCTCCCCTGGAACTGTTTATGCTTTTCGTTAATCTAATGCCGCTAGTAAAATTAAGCAATGCCACTCTCAGAATTAATTAACTACTGAATCTTAGTTCAAAACTGCAACACTTGTTAGGAATGGTACTATCCTGCTTTGTAGTTCTTTCTACATGTTTAACCAAGGTATTGTTAAGATAATGTCTCTTTAAAAATGAATCAGTTGCATTGTTTTAGGAATGGTACTTTTCTGCTTTGTCATTCTTTATACATGTTGAAACAAGGCATTGTTAAGATAATGTCTCAGTCAATATGAATGAATCACACTGATGGAGAATTGCTACTCTCCTGCTTTGTTTCCCATTAAGACAAGTCATCAACCCTTATTTCTTAGTAATTGTTTCCCTTATACCTATTGTTGCTTACAGGGATATCAAAATTAAAGCTCAGTTTTATTTCGACTTGGATTTTAGTTGAACAGCACAAAAGGAGCCAATGTGTCCAAGGCAAACTTCTGCATTACTGGGTCCAGTTGGTCATTCCACTTTGTAGAAAGAAGCAGTCACTGGTTGTGGTACATTACAGAAGGAATGACCGAGAAGCTTTACAGAGTATTATTAGACACCGGTGACATGACTAGTCTGCAGAGACCATTGGCAATTTAACAACACGCGGAGTGCCCTGGGCAAAAAGTGCCCAAACAAGTACAAGAAGCTACGACAAGACACGATCATAGGCATTACATATTTTGAATGCGAAAAGCTTGTCAAAGTTTAATCATTGATGTTAGCAAGAAGACGTTAGTTTAATATATTGGAATTGGAAAACCTTGTCAAAATTTGCTCATTGATGTTAGCCAGAAGACATGCATTTGATATTTTGAGTGGGACGCCCTTGCTGTGAGCAGCGTCGAGTGTTTTTTCCTATTCCTGTGTTCAGTTTAGAAGTAAATAGTTACTCTGCTGAGATATTCCTGTGTTAAGAGTTTTTTCTGAATATTGTCTATGTAATGCCAGGCCTTGTGTTTGATTGCAAATTTGAGCTTGGAATGTTGTGGCATGCGGCATCACGAGCTGTTCACCGTGCCTCCTGAGAATAATGCTTCGTATTGTTTTGCATGTCGATCTAATGCCAGTGATTTGCTTGTTAAGAAGATCATCCTATTTTGTTGTGTCCGTGCATAAGAAGTTCATCGTCTGATGTTTCATTCATAGCCTATACGACATGTCGGGTAGGTTAAACGTGAAACCATATGATCTTCCGACCAACTCATGATATTAGGCCGTGATTGGATCGTCGTTTTCCAACCAAAACCGCTTGTAAAACTGACGCTTGTAAATTAAAGCAGATGGTCTCGGGCGAAGGCGCTTGGTTGGTCGATTTCGACTAGTAAAATATCGGAAGTACTTCACACACGATAAAAACGTTGAACGACACTCAGACGATTGCTAATCGAGCCGTTAGCTGCTGTTTCAGCCTTGCCCATGGATGGCATGATACGCACGTCGTGCATGTATCGTCTGGTAATGTCGTCCATATAGCAGTGCTTGTAAAATATACACTAGGCTCTCAAATTACACGCGTAACCCGCCGGTTTTACTTGCAGACCTAGGGCCTTCTGATGACGAGTAAATTACACTTGTATGTTAATACAGGTTTGAAATAAACCAGAGCTCCCAAGCGCGGCCTTACCGTTTCATGCCGTCTCAATTTCTCGAAGGTGCTCGTAGGTGTCCGATGATCCTGGCTTCCTGAATGAGCAGCGGGCGCTGTATCAGACCTCCGTAGGGCCCGCGAGGCCCTCTCCGTTATCCTTCGAGTTGTTGCGCTAGCCGTGGCGCCGAGCATTGTTAACATGGTCAACGAACATGAGGATTCAGGAGATGACTTTATTTTGACTGGATGACACTAGGGACCCACTAGGGCCATAGCCATACGTACGCAAGTGCCTCCTTATTATGTACAACTATATTTTTTTTGCTTTCTCCTGGTTTCTTGACATCACGGTCCCAGACCATTGTCAACGTATGTAGTCAATATAAATGAGAGAATTGCACAAGGTGCGGCCGATAGGTGGGACCAAGCAGCTCGAGCAGTATTTGTGTTTTTGAGGCGTGAGCACTGCAGAGTTTTTCTTGGTGATGATTTCGTTGTTGTTCAGAGGAGAGCAGGGTATTAACTGGGCGGGTTGTGACCCGTCTAGCCCAGGCCAGATATCCAACCCAGATACTACTTTTTTCAAGATGAAAATGGCTAGCCCAGCTATACGTCTTTTTGAGGAATACCCAGGCAAGGTCAACTTGTTATTCTCCGCTCCGCTGGGCTGCAAATCTTTCCTAGGAGGGATGCATTAGGCTTAACAGGAAAATGGGCTTTAAAAATAATAAATGGATGTAATTATAAAAACTGGACAGTAACTATAAAAAATGCACCAAACATGAAATTAGTTTATAAAATATTATTTATGGATTTTGAAAATCTTAAATTTTCATTGTTACGCGCGCAATGTTTCGTTGGATTTTTACGTAATACAAATTTGTATTTAATCTGACTAGAAATTTCGGGATAAAAATATTTCGGATCCCATCAAAATGTGGGAAATTTTATTGAATTCTGTCTTCAATGGTTGGTTGAAATTATTAATCGTTGTCCTAGCTAGAAAATGGGTTGTACTTTTAACAAACTGTAAATGGGCTGTTGTAAATTCCATTAGAATTCAAAAATGGGCCGTACATTCTTACAAAACGCAAATGGGCTATAAGTTCTCTGCCACACACTTGTGGGCCTACTAAGTGAGGCGTCCCCTAAAAAAATAAGTTGACGCGTATGCAAGGCTTTGTCGACTTATTATAGTCAACACACGGTTCTAGCAGCAGTGGTCGTTGGATGTCTATCCAACGGATGTCGTGCTTCTTCTTCAATCTTGGATATTCTTAGCTTCGGCCGCCCAAAAAATGATTCCTCCCCCTGACATCTGGGGCGCACCATTTCGGAGGCTGACCTGTGGGCCTACTAAGTTGGAGCGTACCAAGGGCTTTGTCAACTTAGTCAATATAAACGATTCTAGCTTTAGTGACCGTACGATGTCCATCCAACGACTGTAGTGCTTCTTCAACCTCTGGTCTTCTTGGTCCAGCCGCCCAAAGCAGCGCCGGTCGTGCCGCCTGCTCCTGCCTCCGTGGTCGGCTGTGCTGCCGTGGAGGCCTCACCACCCCCATACTACACCCACCGCTGGCCAGGCCATCCCTCCACTCACCCACACCCCCTGTTATTCTGCGGCGACGGCAGCCTCACACCGCAGCCGAACCAGTGAACCCTCGTACTCCTCTTTGCGCGGGCTTCCACTGCTGCGTCTTCCCCGGCTCCGTGTCGTCCCCTTCCTAGGCGTCGCCGTCGTCCACCACCATGGTGCTCTCGGCGCGACGTGGTCAACATGGTCAATGACCGACTTCCATCGGAAGAGTACTGTACGTGGCACTACTAGGAAAAGGGCTATAGATGGAAATGACACTAATGGCGCACCAGACATGTGGTGCGCCATTAGTATATACTAATGGCGCACCACCTTCTGATGCGCCATTAGTGTTGAAACTACTAATGGCGCACCCTGCCCACGGTGCGCCATTAGTACCAAAATTTTTTTGAACTAGTGCGCCTGTCCAAACATACTAATGGCGCACCGTGGGTGTGGTGCGTCATTACTAGTTAAACTAGTAATGGCGCACCATGCCACGGTGCGCCATTAGTAACCTTGGCCACCACTTCCACCGAATGCACCCCCCCCCCTGGATCGCCTTTTCAGTTTTAAAAAAAATAAAAGAAAATGATAAAAATGTCAAAAAAATAAAAGAAAATAAGTTTTCCATGTGATATGTGGCCTAGTTGTTGGGAAAATTTGCAAATATGAATTTTGACTTCATTTGCAAAATCTCGCGAGAATTTGTAAAAATGGGCATAACTTTTGCATACTAACTCGGATGAAAAAGTTTTTTATATGAAAAATCATCTACTCGAAAAGTTACATCCAAATTTAACCGGGGGAACCCCGTTAAACATTTTCAAAATCCTCAAAAACCTAACAGAAAAAAGATACGGGGCTTTTAAGATCTAGAGAGGCAAAAAATCAAAAAAATTCAAACTTACTAATGGCGCACCTACCCATGGTGCGCCATTACTATCTTCCCGCCTTCAAAATTCAAAATAAGTCAAAAAAATAAAAAAAAGTTACTAATGGCGCACCTGACCATGGTGCGCCATTAGTATCTTCCCTCCTTTAAAATTCAAAATAAGTCAAAAAAATAAAAAAAACAATTACTAATGGCGCACCTGCCCGTGGTGCGCCATTAGTATCTTCCCGCCTTCAAAATTCAAAATAAATCAAAAAAATAAATTTTTTTACTAATGGCGCACCTGCCCGCGGTGCGCCATTAGTATGCCGTATATATGGCTGGTCCTCTCCTCCTCTCTTCATTTCATCTTCCCTTCTCTCCTCCATCATACTTCTCCTCTCCGGTGACCTCCTCCTCCTCTCCGGCGACCTCCTCCTCCCTCCTCCCTCCTCCCCTCCCCTCCCCTCCCCTCCCCTCATGGTTTCTTCTCCCTCCTCTCCGGCGACCT
>NC_041391.1:525889889-525891995 GCF_002162155.2 Triticum dicoccoides | reverse complement strand
CCAGATACTAATGGCGCACCACTGGTGCGCCATTAGTAAAAATTACTAATGGCGTGCTGTTAGTGGCGCACCACAGATGCGCCATTAATGGCCATACTAGGTGCGCCATTAGTAGGGGTTTTTCTAGAGGTTGACAGCTGGGTCCGCGGCGGCCGCAAGGAAGTGCCTCCTTATTATGCGCAAAATAATTATTCCTCCACCTGACAGCAGGGACCCACCTGACGGGCTACCTTATTTCGCAAAAAAATTGTTTCCCCCTTGACTGCTGGGACCCACCGGACGGGCCATCGTATTTCGCGAAAAAACGTTCCCCCCGCTGTCAGCTCGGACCTACCGGAAGTGCCTCTTTATTATGCACAAAAAAATGAATACTCCCCCTGCTAGCTGGGACTCACCTTGGTGGGAAGCTGACTTGTGGGCCTACTAAGTTGACGGGGATGGAGGGCTTTGTCAACTTAGTCAATATGAACGATTCTAGCTCCACTGACCCTATGATGTCCATCCAACGGTCGTAGTGCTTCTTCAACCTCTCGTCTTCTTGCTCCAGCCGCCCAAAGCAGCACCGGTCGTGCCGCCTGCTCCTGCCTCCCGTGGCCGGCTGTGCTGCCGCGGAGGCCTCACCGCCCCTACTATTCCCACCTTAGGCCAGGCCCTGCGGCGACGGCAGCCTCACACCGCAGCCGAATGAGTGAATACTCATAGTCCTCTCCGCGTGGGCATCCACTGCCGCGTCTTCACCGGCTCCGTGTCGTCCCCTTCCTAGGCCTCGCCGTTGTCCACCGCCCTGGTGCTCTCGGCGCGGCGTGGTCAACGTGGTCAAGGAACGACTTCCATCGGACGTGGACTGTATGTCGAGAGGCTGACAGCTGGGTCCACGGCCGCAGCACGGAAGTGCCTCCTTATTACATGGAAAAATAATGATTCCTCCACTTGACAGCAGGGACCCATTGGACGGGCCACCGTATTTCACGAAAAAAAACGTTTCCCTCCTGACTGCTGGGACCCACCAGCTACACCTTCGTAGGAAAGGAAGTGCGTCCGGGCAAAAAAACAACAACCCAAAACGATTCACCCCCCTGACTGCTGGGACCCGCCAGCTACATCTTCGCAGGCAAGGAAGTGCCTGACAGTCGGGACCCACCTGGTCGAAGCGTACGTAGTGTTGTCATTCTGGTGGTGAAAGTGTACGTACATACTGGTCGATGTAGAGGCACGCACATGTCGTAGTAGAGGCGCACACGTCTCGTAGTAGAGGCGCGCACGTAGCATGTACACGTACGTACAGCGGCGAGGGTGCAAGAATGAAAATACGGCCACGTACGTACATACGGGCAGGGTCTCGAACGCCTACTCGCGCATACATACATGGCTGGGTCGGAACGGAGTCGGAACGAAGAAACAATGTCGTCGTCGTGTTCATGGGGAGCCAACCGGCTGGGTCGGAACGGAATGCGTGGTCGTGTTCATCGGGAGGGCTTGGACGGAACAGGCGATGGAAACGAGGTCTGGCGTACCGCACAACGGAGGAAACGGACCTCCTACATTCGGAACGGGGTCCTGTTGATCGGGAAGGGTGTGGCGTACCGCAAAACGAAAGAAACAGACCTCCTACGGTCGAAACGGGGGTCCTGTTGATCGGGAGGGGTGTGGCATACCGCAAAACGGAGGAAACGGACCTCCTACGGTCGAAACGGGGGTCCTGTTGATCGGGAGGGGTGTGGCGTACCGCAAAACGGACAAAACGGACCTCCTACGGTCGAAACAGGGGTCCTGTTCATCGGGAGGGGTGTGGCGTACCACAAAACGGGACTCCATGGAATACTGTTCATCTCCACCGTCGACCTCGTCCAGCCTCCACGGGCTACCGTCGACCTCCTCTAGCCTCCACGGGCTCCTGTTCATCCAGTCTCCACCGCGCGCTACTCCACCGGCTACTGTTCATCCAGCCCTCCACCGTCTACTGTTCATCCAGCCCTCCACCGTCTACTGTTCATCCAGCCCTCCACCCCACGGGGTCCTGTTCAACCACCCCTCCACGGCCACCCCTCCACCGTCTACTGTTCATCCAGCCCTCCACACCACGGGGTCCTGTTCATCCAGAGGCAA
>NC_041391.1:525881891-525889743 GCF_002162155.2 Triticum dicoccoides | reverse complement strand
GTTAGCAGCAGTAGCGAAGGAATCACTCCATCGGGTTCAGTTAACAGCCATCGATCAATCGCTCGGGTTTAGTAACGCGTAGCCTGCAGTGCAATCGCTCGGGTTCAGTTAGAGCCCAACGCCTCGCTCGGGTTCAGTTAGAGCCAACGCCTCACACGTGTACGAGAGAAACGCGCATCGCTCGGCCCCCGACCTCCCACCGTAACCGGCAACTCCCTGAAATTTTCCTCCCCCTCGCTTCTACCACGGTTTTTTCCGTCATGGACGACCCAAAGAATGTCATGCAGCTGCGTCTCCGGCCCGCCCAGGACGAAAAGCCCATTTTCTGTCATGATTTTTTGTCATAGAAGTAGGAGCCCACCACATCTATGATGATACCGGGTTTTGTCACAATTATCATCGTAGAAGTGTCATATGTATGACAGAAAAAATTTCGTTCGGCCCAAAATGTCATGGATGTGTCTTTTTTTGTAGTGGGGACAACACCTTCCCCACCAAGGCACAATCCGGGGCCACCAGATCAACCTCATATTCATCGTCCAGGATCGTTGGTTGCGCCTCCACCGCAGTGAGACGCAGTCTCTCCATCATCTCCTCCACTCGATCAGCAGAGTACAAACTGCCCTCTGAAGAAGACGGCCCTCCAACCACCGCCCCCTTCCCTTTTTCAGGCAGCGCCCGAACCGGCGACTCAAGGCCACCGCCACGCGCAGAAATCACGCCCACGAGGGCACCATGCCCCACCCCGTCACGCACCTCCACCATTGAGAACCGGCAAAACTCGCCTAGCCATTGCCAAGGGTGGGCACCGATACAAGGAACACCCCTGATTCACCCCGAATAACAATGAGAGGAGAAATTATCGGTACCCAGATGCGTCAGGAGGGATCGCAAGGCCAGGGGAGGAGGAATTGGATCCATGAGCCGCACACGCTGATCCTCATGAAGATCTAACCCTAGGAACCGCCCGTTTCCAGGGAGTCGCGAGAGCCTAGGAGCGAGACCGTCCGCGAGATCAAACCGAACTGTTTTATCCACTGTGTGTGTGCATGTTCAGGGATGCTATTTTCGACGCAGAAAAGGCACACAACCGCCAACAGCTCCTCGTGCCCACGACTTTCGGTGTGCGGCCGCGGCTGCGCATTGGATTGGTGGTGGAGTTGAGAAATGGATCACCGGGCCAGCGTGCGTGACCTCGACGTCGACGGAAGTGAGGTCTTCGCGTTCGCCGGTAATGCGCCATTTTATTTCACTGGGCCGACATCGGTGGAATATGGTCGGCCGACTGCAGAAGCAGGTCAGCAGCCGCCTGTTTTCTTCTAGGGGAGCAGCCGCCTGGGCCGGCTTTGGATGCGAAACATTTCATGGGCCGCAGCGCACCGTTAGTAGGCCCGTCCCTACCACCAGATCCGCCTCGATAGTCGAAATCACTAGTTAAGGAGTACTTATAGCGAAGTTCACTCCAACTTCTGCAGGTTGTGACAAGTGACGCGCTGCATGTGCGCCACTTGTTGCAACCTGGGAGTTTTCTTTTTTTTCGTAGGTCCGTTTATTCAAAATGTTTTATCTCTTAAACCATGCGTCCAAATCTCAAACCGCTTTCGCTGTTGGATTCCTCGCGTCGAGATCTTAAAAACTAGATCCCATATTGATAGGTTTTGTTAAAAAAATCATGAAAAAACCGGACGAAAAAAACTGGACAAAAAACCGAACCGGGAGCACGGGTTTTTTCCCTTTTCGAAAGAGGCACGCCCGTGCTTTTGACGAAATCAGAACCGTGCCTCTCGCGAAAGCAAAACCATGTCTCTTGTGAAAAAAAAGAGAAAACGTATTTTTTTTCGTTTCCGAGGAGGCACGGCCGTGACTCCCGCGAAAGCACAAGCGTGCCTCTCGTGGAAGCAAAACCGTGACTCTTGCAAAAGAAAGAAAAAATAGAAAACGTGTTTTTTTCGTTTCTGAGGAGGCACGACCATGACTCTCACGAAAGCAAAATCATGACTCTCGCGATAGAAAAAAAACAGAAAACGTGTTTTTTTCCGTTTCCGAGAGGCACGGCCGTGACTCTCGCGAAAGCACAACCGTGCCTCTCGCGGAAGCAAAATTGTGACTCTCGTGAAAGGGAAAAAACAGAAAACACATTTTTTTCCCTTTCAAGAGGCACGGCCATGACTCTCGTGAAGCAAAACCGTGCCTCTTGCGGAAGCAAAACCGTGACTCTCATGAAAGAAAAAAAAAGAAAACACATTTTTTTTTACGAAAACAAAAGTTTTTTTTGAATTTTTTTTGATCGAAAAGTTAGAGAAGACCGGTGAAAAACCCAAACATCGAAAACCCCCGAAAAAAACCCCGCTTAAAAAGCCAAAAACGCGTGCGGAAAAATAAAAACACAAAATCCAAAGGGAGCGTCCAAAGGACGACACGTGGCGAATGACTAAGAGCGTGCCAAATAAGGCCGATCGTTGCAAGGCTCCCGAACGAGCCCTCCTTAGGCGTTGTTTGGATAAGAGGAATATAGAGAACATGATCTACGTAAGCCAAAGAAACTGCCTAACCGTATAAAATCTTGTTTGGCTCGTCTAACAACACCACGGATATAGGAAACTCGTTTCTCAAACACCCAGAATTCCGAGTTTATGGGAAAACGAGTATTACTCATTTTTCCACAAACGCGATTAGTATATACGGATGCAACTGCTTTTCTCCGCCCCCGCCTTTTCCTCAACAAACTCAGATGGCGCCAATTCTGTTGTTTGTGATTCCGTGCAGTCTGCTGCCCCGGGCGCCACTGGTCCAATGGTAAAACGGCTGATTTCCGTGCAACCTGCATGGCCGGCGTTGAGTGGAGGCAGGGCCTGTGAGTTGACCTGAAGCAGAACCGCTCGCCAGGTAGAGCTTGTGCGGGGCCGACGGCGGACAAAGCGTAGTAGGCCTGGCAACCTAGCAGTTCAGAGGGGCGGACCGGCGGAGGCGCGCAGTAGCCGGCGTCTGCGCGCGGCGGCGTGTACCTGGCGACCCAGGAGTCCAGCAGCAATCGGCATCCAGGGGGTGGAGGCGCGCTCTAGCCGGCGTCCGCGTGCGGAATCTTCCATGGGCGAGACGAGGGAGCAGCAGTGTCATGGAGCAGAGGAAGAATCAGAGGAGAGCAGCATCTCCCCGAGCTTGGATGACGCCATGATGTGTGATTTGGGGAAGTGTGAGTCACTCACAAGTCACGGGAGAAGAATGGGAATAGAAACAGCTAGTGGTCGTGGGTATTCAAACAAGGAACTGGGCGGACCAGTTTTCCGAATTTTCTAACCAAACGCAGTTTTTTATAAACTGATTATTCGCAAAAACAAACTTAAAACGGGTTTTCTTAAAAATCGGCTAAAAACTCATTTTCTACAATCCTGACGCTAATCTCCACTATCCAAACAATGCCTTAATTAGTTGCTGTCATCGATAGTTCTATAAGCCGACCAAGGCCCCTAGGAAACGCGGTCGAACCCGGGCTACCCTTAAGGCTGGTCACAATGGGGAGGAACTTAGGAGTAACATCACACACTCCAATACAACTTTGCTTATGTGGCACATATTTAATGAAGAGAGAGGTGTTTGTGGTAACTAGCTAAGTTACCGGAACATCACACACTCCAAGAAACAATGAGTCTATAACCTAATAAATGCATCGTTGCATGACACTACATAGATGTTCCTACCCACTATGGAGGTAGTAACATAGTCTAGGCCTTGTTCGGTTGAGGCGGTTTTGGAAGGGGATTGGCAGGGATTGAGGGGGATTAGATCCCCTGCAAGCCAAAATCCCCTCCAATCCACTCCAATCCTCTTGAGAGGAGGTTTAAACGAACAAGGCCCTAGGGAAGTGTGTAAGTTACTAGCTTATGTTCTTGTCCATTGTGACCAGCCTAACCACCAAGGCACTGAAAAAAAAAAAGACAAGGCACGGTCTCTCCTCTCATAAATAGTTCATCCGCAACTCGCCAATAGTCCAATCACAACTTGACAAGAAGCAGATCCCCATCGCCACAACCCTTCTCCCCCAATCCGCTCGTCGTCGTTTCCCCGCACCGTCTTCGACAGCAATCGTCGCCCCGCGAAGGTATCAGTTCCGCTTCCCGCGCCGTCCCCAGTATTGAGATTCGACTGAAACCTAGGTCCCGGTTCATAAGGTGGTTGCGATAGGGTCTGTATAGTCGAGGCAGTTGTGATTTGATCGTGCACTCTGATGCGACTTCGAGGCCGTGGTTTAGGTCTAGTGCCGCCGTTCTGATTTATGGTTATGTTTGGTTCCTTGAGATTACAAAGTTATATTCAGTTTTCATTGTCGGTTCACCGGTGAAAATAGAGTTTTGATCTGTATGTATACGATTCTAGTGATGGTACTCCAATCTAATTTATGCTTTATGAGTCAGATTAATTGTTGTTTGGCGACTATTCGCATTATTGTTTTTCTGAACTTGTAGTACGTTGCACCGTCAGGTGTTATATTTTTTTTTATAAACCGTGGAGTAGAGTTTCTTTTTGGATCATATATATTGTGCGTTTGATGTGATTGGGATTTTGGAGTAAAGCATTCGTTGATGCAAAACCTGTCCTGAAACTAATTTGGTCCCCAATAACCATGAGATAGCATTAGCGCTTGTCTCTTTTCAATCTAGCATTTATCATTGTGCAAAAATGAAGTTTTTAGTTGAGGGATCTCAAGTCTGTTGATGTTGCAGTATTCTAATCTAGTACAGGTGTTGATAAATCCAGCTTAAACAATCTGTTGGCCATAGATGTGTTATCTGTAGACATTCTTTACTACAACAAGAATGACCTTTGCTTCTTGATGTGGATATTGACCTCGTGAATTATGTTTGGTCTCGAAGATTTCCTAGTGTAGAAAGAAGTTACTTTAGTATTTCTGGGCTGTATGTACAACTTGCTATGCGGTACAATTGCATTGCATGTACACATGCTTTCTGTTTCATATGTTTTGCGCTGGTCTATCCAAATTCAAATGTAGTACTGTTTGTTGACATAGTCATATTTTTTGTGAAACAGATGCAGATCTTTGTCAAGACCCTCACAGGCAAGACTATCACTCTTGAGGTCGAGAGTTCAGATACCATTGACAATGTTAAAGCCAAGATTCAGGACAAGGAGGGCATTCCTCCGGACCAACAGAGGCTCATATTTGCTGGCAAGCAGCTAGAGGATGGCCGAACATTGGCTGATTACAACATCCAAAAGGAGTCTACCCTCCACCTTGTTCTCCGCCTGAGAGGTGGGATGCAGATCTTTGTGAAAACTCTTACCGGGAAGACCATAACTCTAGAGGTTGAGAGTTCGGACACTATCGACAATGTCAAGGCAAAGATCCAGGACAAGGAGGGCATCCCACCAGACCAACAGAGGCTCATCTTCGCTGGCAAGCAGCTTGAGGATGGGCGCACATTGGCTGATTACAACATTCAGAAGGAGTCTACCCTTCACCTAGTCCTCCGCCTCCGTGGTGGCATGCAGATATTTGTCAAGACACTAACTGGAAAGACCATCACTCTTGAAGTGGAGAGCTCCGACACCATTGATAATGTGAAGGCCAAGATCCAGGATAAGGAAGGTATCCCGCCTGACCAGCAGAGGCTCATCTTTGCTGGAAAGCAGCTCGAGGATGGGCGTACATTGGCGGATTACAATATCCAGAAGGAGTCTACTCTTCACTTGGTTCTCCGCCTACGTGGTGGCATGCAGATTTTTGTCAAGACGTTAACTGGAAAGACCATTACTCTTGAGGTGGAGAGCTCCGACACCATCGATAATGTGAAGGCAAAGATCCAGGACAAGGAGGGAATTCCTCCTGATCAGCAGAGGCTTATCTTTGCAGGGAAGCAGCTGGAGGATGGGCGTACCTTGGCAGATTATAACATCCAAAAAGAATCCACTCTTCATCTTGTCCTGCGCCTCCGTGGCGGCCTTTAACTAAAGCAGTTTGATGTCTGCTCCTTTTACCCCTAGTACTGTTTGATGTTCAGCAATGCGTTCCTGTACTGTTTTGATGCGCCCGTTCTATGTACGCAACACGATTCTACAATATTTCAGAGTATTCCTGTTATTTGATAGTACACCGTTCCATTTCTGCGACATGTTCCTGTTGTTTGAACTGTGTTTCTTGTCTATCTATGCATTGTTGGTGAAGTTCTGTACTTCTGAGGGTTGGGCAATATGGCTGCTTCTCTGATCCATAGTTCTACTTGTAGTTTTACAATAGTCCTGATGGAGCCTTCTTATCGCTAGAAAGCAACCATTTTATGTTGATCTCGTTGTGTTTGATCGTAGTTCCTGTAGTTTATGATAGCCTATTGGTGGAGCATTCTTATCATTGGACAGCAGCCGTTTTATATCGACCTCGTTATGGTTGATGTGCATTCCATTTTCTCATTGGCTTCCAATTTTAGATTTTGACGAAAAGTTTGGCCTGCTGCGCCTGCGCCTGCCAATTTTAGTCCCTTCTGTATGGCTTTTGATTATTTTGCATAGGTTGTATTAGTTAGTGTCGAAGATTTGGACTGAGAATTAAATCTGCAAAAATCGTATGGTCTGGTGATTTTAAAGTAAAATAGCTGACAAACAGAATCTTGGTATTGGTAGTATCGTAAGGACCAGGAAGGAACTCGGGCTTCCCTTCAGAATTTGTGCCGCTCATGTGCGAACAAAACTACAGTAAAAGGCTAGTGCTTAGACTTGGTCTAAAACGTTGACGTCGAGCCCTGTACACAATGTGACATCGAACCCACCGAAGAAACAACTTGGACCGAGCAAGCCACATTGTTTGCAGCAGCTTGCAGCTCCAGCCAAGGCACAATGCACAACTCTAGGGAGAGATCGCTCGCCGTCACTGGTGTATTGTCTCTGTTTTGCCTTCTTTAAGCTTTATTGGCTCTGTTTTGTCGTTGATGTCCGTTTTTTGGATACTTGGATATATTTTTTGAACATCCGAGACTTCAAACCGTGGTTTCTCTTAGAACGAAGGCGCGTCCGGCTTCAAATTAATAAACCCCACCAAATGTGGAGTACGTAAGGTGCGGAACATCTGTCATAACCTAACAATTACAGTGATGCGATCCAAAAATAAAAGGGAGTTCTAACATACAGAGCCAAGGCCCGCAACAGAGTACACGGACTCGGCCAAAAGGCACATATCCCTGGGTGTTGACGGGAGGGGCTTGCACTATGGTGTTGATCTGTCTTAAGCTTGAGGATCGCCACCTTCACCTCGTTCCTCTCTTGCTTCGCTACGGGCGTCCATTGCGGTAGAAAAATGACACATTTAATGATGCAATCAGTAGGATGAGAAAGGAACACTTTTTCTATAGCAAGCTTGTTATAAACATGCCAAAGAGCTCAAAGAACAGCGGCAATGCAATGCCAAGCAACACGCTTGTAAGAACCCCAAAGGCAGGAAACAAGGGAAATAAGTTCTAGACGAAAATACCTCCCGGACACAGCTCCAATCGAACTTGGTCATCACGCAATGGTAAAAAGTGTGGTTAGTGTCTTCAGGTGTGCCACAAAGCGCATACGAACCGTTCGAGGGCCATTACAGCCGCTATTAAGCAAAGAAGGCAAGTGGTTGCACATCAACTGCCATAAGAAAATCTTGACTTTGTGAGGCATAACTGCTTGCCAGAGGAGCAAGGCGTGACCTAAAGGCAGACCATTTGAAAGTTTTTCGTATAGGGGGTTAACTAAAATTCAACCCGGCGGCTAAATGCCAAGATATATTATCAGGGCCCGTAGAGAGATGGTGAGCATCCAACGCCTCTCACAACATTACCCAGTTCTTGGTCTCCTCTTGGGAAGGGCATGC
>NC_041391.1:525722025-525881606 GCF_002162155.2 Triticum dicoccoides | reverse complement strand
TGGAACCGAGATGTCCAGCTCTATCGTGATGGTATATAGATCTTCAAAATGTTGCCACAACGGTCCCACGCTGCCGTGGTTTTGTCACGGCAGATGTCCTCGTAGGAGAACTTAGGTGTGAGGCCATCGCAACTAGGTGATAGCTTGAACAGGGTTAGTCGGAATCGAGAGACACGAGTTTTACCCAGGTTCGGCCCCTCGTGGTGGAGGTAAAAGCCTACATCCTTCTTGATTGCTATTGATGATGATGATCTCGATTACGAGGGCGGTGTTTCGCTACCTCAATCCTGAGAGCTATTGACTTGTCTCCTTTTTAACTTGTCCCTCTTGGGGAGCCCTGCCCCTCCTTATATAAGTTGAAGGGGCCGGCTTACATGTAGAGTCCTAGTAGGATTAGGACTAGTATATTTTCTATTACAAGTGGAATCCTAGTCCTGATCTTGCTTCCATTGCTAGGTCTTGCTTCCCAAATGAGGGAGATATTCCTTATGCTTTTCCTCTCAAGCCAGCCCACCGGATATACCTTGAGCCGGCCTTCTCAGGATCCGCCTTCTGGGCCTTGGGCCTTGTCGCTTGCCTGACCCATTGACCGGGTCACCAATGAGCCGCCCAGTTGCGCCAGGTTACCAATGAGGCGCCAAGTCCCGGTCGGGTCGTACTTCGGGCCGGGTCATACCGTGGGGTATATATCCCCAACACACGCGCAATCAGGAGTTTAACCAGGAGTTAACCAATCGACCATTGTGCATCTGGAATTTGGCTCCAAGCACCATTCCAAAAGGTCGAACCCTTAGCAGTACAACCGAAGAAAATGAAGATCGAGAAATATTTGGTTTGAGAAGGCCAGACTGACCTATTTTGCAAGTCAGCTCTATCGTGAGCATATCTGGGTGGTGCTGGGTGAGCGTATCTGGAACCGAGATGTCCAGCTCTATCGTGATGGTATATAGATCTTCAAAATGTTGCCACAACGGTCCCATGTTGTCGTGGTTTTGTCACGACAGATGTCCTCGTAGGAGAACTTAGGTGTGAGGCCATCACAACTAGGTGATAGCTTGAACAGGGTTGGTCGGGATCGAGAGACACGAGTTTTACCCAGGTTCGGCCCCTCGTGGTGGAAGTAAAAGCTTACATCCTTCTTGATTGCTATTGATGATGATGATCTCGATTACAAGGGCGGTGTTTCGCTACCTCAGTCCCGAGAGCTATTGACTTGTCTCCTTTTTAACTTGTCCCTCTTGGGGAGCCCTGCCCCTCCTTATATAAGTTGAAGGGGCCAGCTTACATGTAGAGTCCTAGTAGGATTAGGACTAGTATATTTTCTATTACAAGTGGAATCCTAGTCCAAATCTTGTTTCCATCGCTAGGTCTTGCTTCCCAAGTGAGGGAGATATTCCTTATGCTTTTCCTCTCAAGCCGGCCCACCGGATACCTTACCTTGAGCCGGCCTTCTCACGATCCGCCTTCTGGGCCTTGGGCCTTGTCGCTTGCCTGACCCACTGATTGGGTCACCAATGAGCCGCCCAGTCACGTCGGGTTACCAATGAGGCGCCAAGTCCCGGTCGGGTCGTACTTTGGGCCGGGTCATACCCTGGGGTATATCCCCAACACACGCCCAACCAGGAGTTTAACCAGGACTTAACCAATCGACCATTGTGCATCTGGAATTTGGCTCCAAGCACCATTCCAAAAGGTTGAACCCTTAGCAATACACCCGAAGAAAATGAAGATCGAGAAATATTTGGTTTGAGAAGGTCAGACTGACTTATTTTGCAAGATCTTACAGATCCATTTAACAATGAGGGCACACCATTCATAAATTTCAAATCAAGCACCCTCTCTCCCCAAGGCTCTTAGGACAGAAAATAGCCGCCCACTTTTCGTATGATACTTGTGCTTGGGCCTAGTTACTTCCCACAAGAATTTGGTATGTGATTTGTGATACTGCCCGTGAACTCCATCCGCCAACATAAACATCCCCATGGTGAACATATTGTACACTACTAGGGAAATGCCTATACATAGGAGCTTAGTAGTAACGTTTTTTATAAGAAAACGCTACTACTACTTATCAGTAGCGCTTGTACACGGTAAGCATTGCTACTATGCACTTACCAGTAGCGTTGTGTTCATAAAACTCGCTACTACTACAACTGCCAGACCATTGCCGGCAGGCCAGGCACAGTAGTAGCGCTTTTACGCAGAAAGCGCTACTACTGTTGAAAGTAGCAGTTGCGCTTTCTACATAAAAGCGCTACTACTACGGGTTCCTTATCCAGACCCACGGCCCGCGCTCGACCTCACTCCCCCTCACACACTCTCACTCGCGCGCCTCTGCCGCGCGCCGTCGCTGCTGCCGTCCCCCGCATCGGCCTTCAATCACCGACCGCTCTCGCCCGCGCCGGCTCTCCTCCCTCGCCGGCCACCCTCCCCCACGCCGGCCTCCTCCCGCGCCGGCCCTCTTCCCCCGCCGACCGGCCCCCCTCGCCGGCCGTCCTCCACCGAGAGGTACTCCTCCTCCCTCTAGGTTAATTAGGTTAACTAAGTGAACTAGCTAGGTTAATTTGGTTTACTAACTAGGTTATAATTAGATGTTTTGTAATGTTTGGTTAACTAATTTGGTTAACTAAGTAGATGTTAATTATGTTAGGGCAGTAGTGGTACTATTAATTAGATGTTTTTTAGTTAGGGAAGTAGGTTAGGTAACTAAGTAGATGTTAATTAGGTTAGGTAACTAAGTAGATGTTAATTTAGGGTAGTAGTGTTTAGTTTAGAGAAAAAATCAAGTATAGTTTTTTTACTATTTTTTAGTAAGTGTTTAATAGAATTAGTAAGAAAATTAATAGAACTAGTTGAACTAGTTTATTTTTAGTAAGTACAAGTTTATTTTTATTTATAGTAAATGCTTAGTTGAACTAGTTGAATTAATAGAACTAGTTTATTTTTAGTAAGAAAATTTAGGTATATGAGATTTGATGATCTAATTAAAATTTTACTATAGAACTATTTTATCTTTAGTAAAAAAATTAATAAAACTAGTTTATTTTTTAGTTAAAGCAATTATTCCTGCATTGACATCGACGATACCTATCCCGCATCCTCGTCATCGACTCGGCGAAAGACACCTGCTTGATCAGAGGGGCCATGTCCGAGACTGGGCTCCACCGGGCTGGTACTAGGAGGTGCTACCTTCCGAGGGGCGCAACTTGGTGAGGAGCCAGCCCATCGTTGACCCGAACCTTCTTTGGTGGCGGCCGCATTGGCCAGTGACGGTGCGGAGGCTTTCGTCCCTAGCGGAGATGGTACGTCACCGTGTCAGCGAGGAGGACGAGCACGTCCGTTGCTACATGGTTGCGTTGGAGGGCAGGTTCTCCAATACCTGGTAGGTTCTTCAGGGATCTCACTGAAGCTATGATCCTGTGATAGTTCCTTCTCTTTGGATGTCCACCGCCCATGCCGATACCTGTCGTTCGCTAGGATTTTAGCTGTATTAGTGATGTTATATGTATGATACTATTTGAGATGTATTAGTGATAATATTCGACGATGTACAGACGCAAGAGATGATTTAGTTTTGCTTATTGAATGCATGCTAATTTGAATACCTATTTATTTTACGATTTGGTTTTGCTTATTGTATGCTCAAATTGGATAAGTACTCCTACTTTGAATGCTCAAATTGGACCCCGCTATGCAAGGCGTATGCATTTGATTAGTTGATAGCTTATAGGGTTTTTGTTTTTGCAGAAACCAAGGAGCCCCTCCATCATCCCCGCCGTCGTCCCCGTTACCGACCCCCTCCGACCTCGAGGTGAGACCAACCAAATATCCATGTCAATATGAGTCCTATAAGACATTTTGAAATGTTTTTTTATATTTTGAACCATTGAAATGCAATGACCATCAACTTTGAATGCTCATATGATGTAGATATAAACATGTATATCTTGTGTTGCTCAAATAGGATATGTGCTTGCCCAAGTGGCCGGCCATGTTTGCAGGTTACACCTCTGAGTGGCCTATGTTTTGCCGGAGTGTTGATTAATTTCCGTTCCGGCAAATTTCAGGCGCTCGATATGTCCCTTTTTAGCAAAGGTCATGCCAGATTTTTCCGTGAATTCTGGCATGACTTGTGCTAGAATATGTAGGAAATGTCGAGTGGCCTGGATTTTCTAGAAAAAAAATTAAGCGACATTTCGGGTTGACTTTAAGTCTGTCGAGGCTCCATACATGATAGTCAACAAATGAGTGAGGGAGAAAGTCTGCACCATATTTGAGAGAAGAAGAATCCCGACTGTTGTCGTGGGGGTCTTTTTTCCTTCTTCTCCTTGTGCCAGACCTTTGTTATGCACTAGGGGAAGGAGGAATAACGATCATCACCGACGGTCGAAAAATCAGTGAGGGAGTGTATCCACCATATATGAGAGAGGACGAAAAATCCCGACTGTTGTCGTGGGGGTCGTTTTTCCTTCTTCTCCTTGTGCTAGACCTTTGTTATGCACTAGGGGAAGGAGGAGTAACGACCATCACCGATGGTCGCAAATGTCAGAGAGGAATCAGTGAGTGAGAGTCTCCACCACATATGAGAGGACGAAAAATTCCGACTGTTGTCGTGGGGGTCGCTTCTCCTTTGTCCCGTGTGTGATACGTCCATTTTGCATCATGCTTTTATATAAATATTTATTGCATTATGGGCTGTTATTACACGTTATGTCATAATACTTATGGCTATCTATCTTATTTTACAAGGTTTATCATGAAGAGGGAGAATGCCGGCAGCTGGGATTCTGGCTAGAAAAGGAGCAAATATTGGAAACCTATTCTGCACAGCTCCAAAAGTCCTGAAACTCCATGAAAGTCATTTTTGGAATTAATAAGAATTATTGAGCAAAGAAAGTACCATAGGGGGCCCACACCCTGGCCAGGAGGGTGGGGGCGCCCCCCTACTGGGCGCGCCCCCTGTCTCCTGGGCCCCCTGGTGGCCCTCCGGTGCCCATCTTCTTCTATATGAAGGATTCTACCCTGGAAAAAATCATAAGCAAGCTTACGGGATGAACTCCGCCGCCATGAGGCGGAACCTTGGCGGAACCAATCTAGGGCTCCGGCAGAGCTTTTCTGCCGGGGAAACTTCCCTCCGGGAGGGGGAAATCATCACCATCGTCATCACCAATGATCCTCTCATCGGGAGGGGGTCAATCTCTGATACGTCTCCAACGTATCTATAATTTTTGATTGTTCCATGCTCTTATATTACCTGTTTTGGATGTTTATGGGCTTTATTTTACACTTTTATATCATTTTTGGGATTAACCTACTAACCGGAAGCCCAGCCCGTATTGCTATTTTTTTTGCCTATTTCAGTGTTTCGAAGAAAAGGAATATCAAACGGAGTCCAAACGGAATGAAACCTTCAGGAGCGATCTTTTTGGAACGAACGCAATCTAGAGGACTTGGAGTGCAAGTCAAGAAGCAATCGAGGAAGGCATGAGAGTGGAGGCCCCCCCCCCTATGGGGCGCGCCCCCCTGTCTCGTGGGCCCCTCGGGCATCCACCGACGTACTTCTTCCTCCTATATATACTCACGTACCCCGAAAACACCTGGAGCAACGACGCAAAACTATTTCCACCACCGTAACCTTCTGTATCCACGAGATCCCATCTTGGAGCCTTCGCTGGCGCTCCGCCGGAGGGGGAATCGACCATGGAGGGCTTCTACATCAACACCATAGCCTCTCCGATGAGTTGTGAGTAGTTTACCACAGACCTTCGGGTCCATAGTTATTAGCTAGATGGCTTCTTCTCTCTCTTCGAATCTCAATACCATGTTCTCCTTGATCTTCTTGGAGATCTATTCGATGTAACTCTTTTTGCGGTGTGTTTCTCGAGATCCGATGAATTGTGGGTTTAAGATCAAGTTTATCTATGAGAAATATTTGGATCTCCTCTGAATTCTTTTATGTATGATTAAGTTATCTTTGCAAGTCTCTTCGAATTATCAGTTTGGTTTGGCCTACTAGATTGATCTTTCTTGCAATGGGAGAAGTGCTTAGCTTTGGGTTCAATCTTGCGGTGTCCTTTCCCAGTGACAGCAGGGGCAGCAAGGCACATATTGTATTGTTGCCATCGAGGATAAAAAGATGGGGTTTATATCATATTGCATGAGTTTATCCCTCTACATCATGTCATCTTTCTTAAGGCGTTACTCTATTCTTTATGAACTTAATACTCTAGATGCATGCTGGATAGCGATCAATGTGTGGACTAATAGTAGTAGATGCAGGCAAGAGTCGGTCTACTTGTCACGGACGTGATGCCTATATACATGATCATGCCTAGATAATCTCATAATTATTCGCTTTTCTATCAATTGCTCGACAGTAATTTGTTCACCCATCGTAATAATTATGATATCTTGAGAGAAGCCACTAGTGAAACCTATGGCCCCGGAGTCTGTCTCTTATCATATAAGCTTGCTATTTACTTTTATTTGCATCTTTACTTTTTCAATCTATATTATAAAATACCAAAAATATATTTATCTTATCATATTATCTCTATCAGATCTCACTTTCGCAAGTGGCCATGAAGGGATTGACAACCCCTTTATTACATTGGTTGCGAGTTCTTGTTTGTTTGTGTAGGTGCGTGGGACTTGTGAGGAGCCTCCTACTGGATTGATACCTTGGTTCTCAAAACCTGAGGGAAATACTTACGCTACTATTGCTGCATCACCCTTTCCTCTTTAAGGAAAACCAACGCAAGCTCAAGACGTAGCAATCTCCATCAACATCTTCACCAGCACCATATCCTCTCAAACCCTAGTTTATCTCTTGTATCCAATCTTGTATCCAAAACCACAAATTGGTACCTGTGGGTTGCTAGTAGTGTTGATTACTCCTTGTAGTTGATGCTAATTGGTTTACTTGGTGGAAGATCATATGTTCAGATCCTTAATGCATATTAATACTCCTCTGATCATGAGCATGGATATGCTTTGTGAGTAGTTACGTTTGCTCCTGAGGACATGGGTGAAGTCTTGCTATTAGTAGTCATGTGAATTTCGTATTCGTTCGATATTTTGATGAGATGTATGTTGTCTCTCCTCTAGTGGTGTTATGTGAGCGTCGACTACATGACACTTCACCATTATTTGGGCCTAGAGGAAGGAATTGGGAAGTAATAAGTAGATGATGGGTTGCCAGAGTGACAAAAGCTTAAACCCTAGTTTATGCGTTCCTTCGTAAGGGGCTGATTTGGATCCACTAGTTTAATGCTATGGTTAGGTTTACCTTAATACTTCTTTTGTAGTTGCGGATGCTTGCAATAGGGGTTAATCATAAGTGGGATGCTTGTCCAAGAAAGGGCAGTACCCAAGCATTGGTCCACCCACATATCAAATTATCAAAGTAACAAACGTGAATCATATGAGCGTGATGAAAACTAGCTTGACGATAATTCCCATGTGTCCTCGGGAGCGCTTTTCTCATTATAAGAAATTGTCCAGGCTTGTCCTTTGCTACAAAAAGGATTGGGCCACCTTGCTGCACCTTATTTACTTTCATTGCTTGTTACCCGTTACAAATTATCTTATCACAAAACTATCTGTTACCTACAATTTCAGTGCTTGCAAAGAATACCTTACTGAAAACCGCTTGTCATTTCCTTCTGCTCCTCGTTGGGTTCGACACTCTTACTTATCGAAAGGACTACGATAGATCCCTTATACTTGTGGGTCATTGATACGTCTCTAACGTATCTATAATTTTTTATTGTACCATGCTATTATATTACCTGTTTTGGATGTTTATGGGCTTTATTGCTGTTTTTTGCCTATTTCAGTATTTCAAAGAAAAGGAATATCAAACGGATTCCAAACGGAATGAAACCTTCGGGAGCGATCTTTTTAGAACAAACGTGATCCAGAGGACTTGGAGTGCAAGTCAAGAAACTGTCGAGGCGGCCACGAGGGTGGAGGGCGCCCCCCTGCTGGGCGCCCCCCTGTCTCGTGGGCCCCTCAGGAGGCCACCGACGTACTTCTTCCTCCAATATATACCCACGTATCCTGAAAACATCCAGGGAGCCACCGAAACACAATTTCCACCGCCGTAACCTTCTGTATCCGCGAGATCCCATCTTGGAGACTTCATCGGCGCTCCGCCGAAGGGGGGATCGACCATGGAGGTCTTCTACATCAACATTGTAGCCCCTCTGATGAGTTGTGAGTAGTTTACCATAGACCTTCGGGTCCATAGTTATTAGCTAGATGTCTTCTTGTCTCTTTTTGGATCTCAATACCATGTTCTCCCCCTCTCTTGTGGAGATCTATTTGATGTAACTCCTTTTGCGGTGTGTTTGTCAAGATCCAATGAATATTAGGTTTATGATCAAGTTTATCTATGAGAAATATTTGAATCTCCTCTGAATTCTTTTATGTATGATTGAGTTATCTTTGCAAGTCTCTTCGAATTATCAGTTTGGTTTCGCCTACTAGATTGATCTTTCTTGCCATGGGAGAAGTGCTTAGCTTTGGGTTCAATCTTGCGGTGTCCTTTCCCAGTGACAGCAGGGGCAGCAAGGCACATATTGTATTGTTGCCATCGAGGATAAAAAGATGGGGTTTATATCATATTGGATGAGTTTATCCCTCTACATCATGTCATCTTTCTTAATGCGTTACTCTGTTCTTATGAACTTAATACTCTAGATGCATGCTGGATAGCGGTCGATGTGTGGAGTAATAGTAGTAGATGCAGGCAGGAGTCGGTCTACTTGTTGCAGACGTGATGCCTATATACATGATCATGCCTAGATAATCTCATAATTATTCGCTTTTCTATCAATTGCTTGACAGTAATTTGTTCACCCACCGTAATACTTATGCTATCTTGAGAGAAGCCACTAGTGAAACCTATGGCCCCCGGGTCTATCTTTTATTATATAAGCTTTCAATCTACTTTTATTTGCATCTTTACCTTTCCAATCTATATCATAAAATACCAAAAATATATTTATCTTATCATACTATCTCTATCAGATCTCACTTTCGCAAGTGGCCGTGAAGGGATTGACAACCACTTTATCGCGTTGGTTGCGAGTTCTTTCTTTGTTTGTGTAGGTGCGTGGGACTTTTGAGGAGCCTCCTACTGGATTGATACCTTGGTTCTCAAAAACTGAGGGAAATACTTATGCTACTATTGTTGCATCACCCTTTTCCTCTTCAAGGAAAACCAACGCAAGCTCAAGACGTAGCAAGAAGGATTTCTGGCACCGTTGCCGGGGAGGTTTTCGCTCAAGTCAAGACATACCAAGTACCCATCACAAACTCATCTCCCTCGCATTTACATTATTTGCCATTTGCCTCTCGTTTTCCTCTCCCCCACTTCACCCTTGCCGTTTTATTCGCCCTCTCTTTCCCAATCTTCTCCTATCTCTCTCTCGCTTGTCTTTTTGTGTGCCTATTTATTCTTATGGCTTTTCCTAAGGGTACCGACATCCTTCTTAGGTGGATGGAAGAGATTGAATCAAACATTAGAAGTTTTATGACTCTACAATTTGAGCACAATAATTTCTTGATGAAAGAGCTTAAAGAACAAAAAGGTTCTTTGGGGTTTATGAACAAGGAGCTTGATGATATGTCTAAAGAATTTTATGGTTTGAACTCTAAAATTACCCGGCTTGAAAATTTTATGGCCCAAATTTCTGATAAGCAAGCTACCTTAGTCAATAAGATGGCTGCCAAACCAGAAAAATTAGGTGAAAATAATGATGAAGATCTTAAATTTATTGATGTGTCCCCTATTAGATCTTTGTTTTGCAATATGAATCTTAATAATAATGGGACTGGAGATGAGTCAACTTTAGTTAGAAGGAGTCCCAATAATTCAGAGTTTTTAGATCTTGATGCTAAATTTGGTAAAAGTGGGATTGGAGAGGTCATGACTTTAAATAGCATTGAACCCACTATCTCGGATTTCAAGGAATTTGATTATGATAATTGTTCTTTAGAAAGTTGTATTTCCTTGTTGCAATCCGTTGTGAATTATCCTCATGCTTATAGTCAAAATAAAGCTTTTACCAAACATATCGTTGATGCCTTGATGCAATCTTTTGATGAAAAACTTAATTTGGAAGTTTCTATACCTAGAAAACTTAATGATGAGTGGGAACCTACTATAAAGATTAAAATTAAAGATCATGAGTGTTTTGCTTTGTGTGATTTGGGTGCTAGTGTTTCCACGATTCCGAAAACTTTATGTGATATTCTAGGTTTCGATGATCTTGATGATTGCTCTTTAAATTTCCACCTTGCGGATTCCACCATTAAAAAGCCAATGGGAAGGATCAATGATGTTCACATTGTTGCAAATAGAAATTTGGTGCCCGTAGATTTTATCGTTCTTGATATTGATTGCAGTCTTTCTTGCCCTATTATACCTTGTAGACCTTTCCTTAGAATGATTGGCGCGATTATTGATATGAAGGAAGGGAATATTAGATTCCAATTCCCATTAAGGAAGGGCATGGAGCACTTTCCAAGAAAGAAAATTAAATTACCTTATGAATCTATCATGCGAGCTACTTATGAATCGAGTGCCAAAGATGGCACTACTTAGATCTATCTTCGTTTTATGCCTAGCTAGGGGTATTAAACGATAGCGCTAGTTGGGAGGCAACCCAATTTTCTTTGGTTTTTTTTGTTTTTGTTCCTGTTTAGTAATAAATTTTTCATCTACCTTTTGTTTAGATGTGTTTTCATGTTTTAATTAGTGTTTGTGCCAAGTAGAACCTATAGGATAACCTATGATGCTAGTTAATTTGATTCTGCTGAAAAACAGAAACTTTGCGCTCACGAGAAAAACAAATCAATAAATCACAAAAACGTGATTTTTTTCATTGATTAATTTGCTAAAGATCAATAGAAAAATTGTCCAGGACGTCCTATTTTGGTAGGATTTTTAGAGTTCCAGAAGTTTGCGTTAGTTACATATTGCTACAGACTGTTCTGTGTTTGACAGATTCTGCCTTTCGTGTGTTGTTTGCTTATTTTGATGCATCTATGGCTAGTATTAAGTGGTATGAACCATAGAGAACTTGGAATACAGTAGGTTCAACACCAATATAAATAAAGAATGAGTTCATTACAGTACCTTATGTGGTGGTTTTCTTTTCTTTCACTAACGGAGCTTATGAGATTTCCTGTTGAGTTTTGTGTTGTGAAGTTTCAAGTTTTGGGTAAAGATTTGATGGACTATGGAATAAGGAGTGGCAAAAGCCTAAGCTTGGGGATGCCCATGGCACCCCAAGATATTCAAGAATAGACAAAAGCCTAAGCCTTGGGATGCCCCCGGAAGGCATCCCCTCTTTCGTCTTCGTTCATTGGTAACTTTACTTGGAGCTATATTTTTATTCGCCACATGATATATGTTTTGCTTGGAGCGTTGTGTATGATATTAGTATTTGCTTTTTAGTTTACCACAATCATCCTTTATGTACACACCTTTTGGGAGAAGCCCATTTGATTGTAATTTACTAGAATACTCTATGTGCTTCACTTATATCTTTTGAGCTAGATAGTTTTTGCTCTAGTGCTTCACTTATATCTTTTAGAGGACGACGGTGGCTTGATTTTGTAGAAATTGCTAGTCTATAATGCTTCACTTATATTATTTTGAGAGTCTCTTAGAACAGCACGGTATTTGCTATGGTTGTGAATTTGGTCCTAGAATGATGAGCATCCAAGTTGGGTATAATAAAAACTATCATAGAAAGTGCATTAAACACTAGGATCAATTTGGTGCTCGATAATTTTTTTGAGATATAAAGGTAGTAATGTTAGGGTCATGCTAGTGGGTAATTATGAAATTGAGAAATACTTGTGTTAAAGTTGGCAACTCCCGTAGCATGCACGTATGGTAAAAGTTGTGTGACAAATTTGTTGCATGAGGTGCTCTTTTGAGTGTCTTCCTTATGAGTGGCAATCGGGGACGAGCGATGGTCTTTTCCTACCAATCTACCCCTCTAGGGGCATGCGTAGTAGTACTTTGCTTCGAGGGCTAAGTAGACTTTTGCAATAAGTATATGAGTTCTTTACGACTAATGTGAGTCCATGGATATACGCACACTCACCCTTCCATTTAGCTAGCCTCTATTATTCCGCGCAACTTTCGCCGGTATCATGCACCCATTATTTACCTTCCTCAAAACAGCCACCATACGTACCTATTTTGGCATTTCCATAGCCATTCCGAGATGTATTGCCATGCAACTTTACACCGTTCCGTTTACTATGACATGCTCCATCGTTGTCATATTGCTCTTTGCATGATCATGTAGTTGACATCGTATTTGTGACAAGGCCACCTTCCTAATTTTCATACATGTCGCTCTTGATTCATTGCATACCCCGATACACCGTCGGAGGCATTCATATAGAGTCATATCTTGTTCTAGCTTTGAGTTGTAATTCTTGAGTTGTAAATCAATAGAAGTGTGATGATCTTCATTATTAGAGCATTGTCCCAGTGAGGAAAGGATGATGAAGACTATGATTCCCCCTCAAGTCGGGATGAGACTTCGGACTTTAGAAAAGAAAAAAAAGAAAAAAAGAGAAAGGCCCAAAAGAAAAAAAGTAAGGCCAAGAAAAAAAAGAAAAAGAAAAAAAAGAAAAAAAGGAAAAAAATAAAAAAATGAGAGAAAAAGAGAGAAGGGACAATTGCTACTATCTCTTTTCCACACTTGTGCTTCAAAATAGCACCATGATCTTCATGATAGAGAGTCTCCTATGTTGTCACTTTCATAAACTAGTGGGAATTTTTCATTATAGAACTTGGCTTGTATATTCCAATGATGGGCTTCCTCAAAATGCCCTAGGTCTTCGTGAGCAAGCGAGTTGGATGCACACCCATTTAGTTTCTTTTGTTGAGCTTTCATACATTTATAGCTCTAGTGCATCCGTTGCATGGCAATCCCTACTCACTCACATTGATATCTATTAATGGGCATCTCCATATCCCGTTGATACGCCTAGTTGATGTGAGACTATCTTTTCCCTTTTTTCCTTACAACCACCACCATATACCACCATAGTGCTATGTCCATGGCTTGCGCTCATGTATTGCGTAAGAGTTGAAAAAAAGCTGAAACGCGTTAAAAAGTATGAACCAATTGCTCGGCTCGTCATCGAGGTTGTACATGATGGGAGTATTTTGTGTAATGAAAATAAAGCATGGCCTAACTATATGGTTTTGTAGGGATAAGCTTTCTTTGGTTATGCTATTTTGATAGGACATGATTATTTGTTAGTATACTTCGAAGTATTATTATTTTTATGTTTTATAAGCTTTTATCTTGAATCATTTGGATCTGAACAATCATGCCACAATAAAGAAAATTACATTGAGAATTATGCTAGGTAGCATTCCACATCAAAAATTCTGTTTTTATCATTTACCTACTCGAGGACGAGCAGGAATTAAGCTTGGGGATGCTTGATACGTCTCCAACGTATCTATAATTTTTTATTGTTCCATGCTATTATATTACCCCTTTTGGATGTTTATGGGCTTTATTTTACACATTTATATCATTTTGGGACTAACCTACTAACCGGAGGCCCAGCCCGTATTGCTGTTTTTTTGCCTATTTCAGTATTTCGAAGAAAAGGAATATCAAACAGAGTCCAAACGGAATGAAACCTTCGGGAGTGTGATTTTTGGAACGAACCTGATCCAGAGGACTTGGAGTGCAAGTCAAGGAACAATCGAGGCGGTCACGAGGGTGGAGGGCACGCCCCCCTATCTCGTGGGCCCCTCGGGCGGCCACCGACGTATTTCTTCCTCCTATATATACCCTCGTACCCCGAAAACATCCAGAGATCCACCGAAACACAATTTCCACCGCCGTAACCTTCTATATCCGCAAGATCCCGTCTTGGAGCCTTCGTCGGCGCTCCGCCGGAGGGGGAATCAACCACGAAGGGCTTCTACATCAACACCATAGCCCTTCCGATGAGTTGTGAGTAGTTTATCACAGACCTTCGGGTCCATAGTTATTAGCTAGATGGCTTCTTCTCTATTTTTGGTTCTCAATACCATGATCTCCCCCTCTCTTGTGGAGATCTATTCTATGTAACTCTTTTTGCGGTGTGTTTGTCGAGATCCGATGAATTATGGGTTTATGATCAAGTTTATCTATGAGAAATATTTGAATCTCCTCTGAATTCTTTTATGTATGATTGAGTTACTTTGAATTATCAGTTTGGTTTGGCCTACTAGATTGATCTTTCTTGCAATGGGAGAAGTGCTTAGCTTTGGGTTCAATCTTGCGGTGTCCTTTCCCAGTGATAGTAGGGGCAGCAAGGCACGTATTGTATTGTTGCCATCAAGGATAAAAAGATGGGGTTTATATCATATTGCATGAGTTTATCCCTCTACATCATGTCATCTTTCTTAATGTGTTACTCTTTTCTTATGAACTTTGAAAGGATCAATATAGTTGACTAGAGGGGGGTGGTGAATAGGCAACTAACAATTTTTAGCTTTTCTTTACCAAATTAAACTTTGCATCAAGTAGGTTGTCTAAATATGCAACTAGGTGAACAACCTATATGATGCAATAACAACAGGCACACAAGCAAGCAAGGAAAATAACACAAGTAAGCTTGCAAAAGTAAAGACACGAGGTAACCAAGAGTGGAGCCGGTGAAGACGAGGATGTGTTACCGAAGTTCCTTCCTTTTGAGGGGAAGTACGTCTCCATTAGAGCGGTGTGGAGGCACAATGCTCCCCAAGAAGCCACTAGGGCCACCGTATTCTCCTCACACCCTCACACAATGCGAGTTGCCGTGATTCCACTATTGGTGCCCTTGAAGGCGGCGACCGAACCTTTACAAACAAGGTTGGGGCAATCTCCACAACTTAATTGGAGGCTCCCAACGGCACCACGAAGCTTCACCATAATGGACTATGGCTCCGAGGTGACCTCAACCGTCTAGGGTGCTCAAACACCCAAGAGTAACAAGATCCGCTAGGGATTAGTGGGGGGAATCAAATTTCTCTTGGTGGAAGTGTAGATCGGGGCCTTCTCAACCAATCCCGAGAAAATCAACAAGTTTGATTGGCTAGGGAGAGAGATCGGGCGAAAATGGAGTTTGGAGCAACGATGGAGCTTAGGGGTGGAAGAGGTAAGTCTTCTTGGAGAAGAAGACCCCTTAATATAGTGGGGGGACAATTCCAACCGTTACCCACCACTCAGCCCGCGAACAGCATACTACCGCACCACAGGAGCGGTACTACCGCACGGGCCTGCGGCACTACCGCGGCGGACCGCGGTACTACCGTGAGCGCGACAGAGCCTGGACCTGAACAGAAGAGCACAGACAGGGCGCGGTAGAACCGCATGCGCGGTACTTCCGCGACCCTATGCGGTACTACCACAGGGCAGCCACAGTCCAGGAACGCTAGGCACAGATGTAAAAAATTACATCCGTACTACCTCTGCTGAGATTTTATCGATATGAAAATCCGAAACAGTACTACCACGAACTAGGGGTGCGGTACTTCCATGAAGGGTGCGGATGTAAAAAATTACATCCACCCCTACCTCCGCTCCTGCTGCTGTACCTGGCCAGGCGACACGGTACTACCGCGCCGTAGCACGGTACTACCGCGTAGGGCGCAGATGTAAAAAATTACATCCGCCCCTACTACCGCTTGCGCAATAGCGCTAGGCCAGAGCATACGGCAATTATTCTCTTTTCTATCAATTGCTTGACAGTAATTTGTTCACCCACCGTAATACTTATGCTATCTTGAGAGAAGCCACTAGTGAAACCTATGGCCCATGTGACTATCTTTTATCATATAAGCTTTTAATCTACTTTTATTTGCATCTTTACTTTTCCAATCTATATCATAAAATACCAAAAATATATTTATCTTATCATACTATCTCTATCCGATCTCACTTTTGCAAGTGGCCCTGAAGGGATTGACAACCCCTTTATCGTGTTGGTTGCGAGTTATTTGTTTGTTTGTGTTGGTGCGTGGGACTTTTGAGGAGCCTCCTACTGGATTGATACCTTGGTTCTCAAAAACTGAGGGAAATACTTACGCTACTATTGTTGCATCACCCTTTCCTCTGCAAGGAAAACCAACGCAAGCTCAAGACGTAGCAGTCATAAAGACTCTTTTCTGGCGCTGTTGTCGGGGAGTGAAGCGCCTTTGGTGAGTGGAACTTGGTAAGGAAACCTTTATATAGTTTGCTCAAATTTTTTGTCACTTGTTACTATGGAAACTAATCCTTTGAGGGGCTTGTTCGGGGCATCTTCGCCCCGACCAGTAGAGCAAAGAGTTGCTCCTCAACCTACTGAACCTACTTAAAATGTTTACTTTGAGATTCCTTTAGGTATGATAGAGAAACTGTTAGCTAATCCCTTTGCAGGAGATGGAACATTGCATCCCGATTTACACCTTATCTTTGTGGATGAAGTTTGTGGATTATTTAAGCTTGCAGGTATTCCCGATGATGTTGTCAAGAGTAAGGTTTTCCCTTTATCTTTGAAGGGAGATGCATTGACATGGTATAGGCTATGTGATGATACGGGATCTTGGAACTATAAACGGTTGAAGTTGGAATTTCACTAGAAGTTCTATCCTATGCATCTTGTTCATCGTGATCGTAATTACATATATAATTTCTGGCCTCGCGAAGGAGAAAGCATTGCTCAAGCTTGGGGTAGCCTTAAGTCAATGTTATATTCATGCCCCAATCATGAGCTCTCAAGAGAAATGATTATTCAAAAAATTTATGCTCGGATTTCTCTCAATTATCGCACCATGCTTGATACTTCTTGTGCTGGTTCTTATATGCAGAAGACTACTGAATTCAAGTGGGACTTATTGGAAAGAATTAAACACAACTCTGAAGATTGGGGTTCTGATGATGGTAAGGAGTCAGGTATGACACCTAAGTTTGATTGTGTTAAATCTTTTATGGATACCGATGCTTTTCGTGGATTTAGCGCTAAATATGGACTTGACTCTGAGATAGTAGCTTCCTTCTGTGAATCTTTTGCCACTCACGTTGATCTCCCTAAGGAGAAGTGGTTTAAATATAATCCTCCCATTGAAGTAAGAGTAGTTGCACATGTTACAGTTGAAGAAAAGACTATCACTTATAATGATCCTATTGTGCCTACTACTTATGTTGAGAAACCACCTTTTCCTGTTAGAATAAAGGATCATGCTAAAGCTTCAACTGTGGTTCGTAAGAGTAATACTAGAACATATACACCTCCTGAGCAAATTAAAGTTGAACCTAGTATTGCTATGGTTAAAACATCTCTTGGATGATAATATAGATGGGCATGTTATTTACTACTGTGGTGAAGTTGCTAACATTGCTAAACCCGATGCTAAGATACATAGACCTGTTGTAGGCATGCCTGTTATTTCTGTTAAAATAGGAGATCATTGTTATCATGGCTTATGTGATATGGGTGCTAGTGCTAGTGCAATACCTATTTCCGTATATAACGAAATTATGCATGATATTGCACCTGCTGAAATAGAAGGTATTGATGTTACAATTAAGCTTGCCAATAGAGATACTATTGCACCAGTTGGGATTGTTAGAGATGTTGAAGTCTTGTGTGGGAAGGTTAAATATCCTGCTGATTTTCTTGTTCTTGGTTCCCCACAAGATAGCTTTTGTCCCATTATATTTGGTAGACCCTTCTTGAATATTGTCAATGCTAGGATTGATTGTGAAAAGGCTATTGTTACAATTGGCTTGGGGGATATGGAACATGAGTTTAATTTTGCTAAATTTCGTAGACAACCCCATGATAAAGAATTACCTAGCTCCCTCCGTTCCTTTATCTAAGGTGTATATTTTTAGGCACGGTGACCAAGGCAATGAATTATAGATACATTAGTACGAAATTACCCTTGTCAAATTTGTTGATAACTGGCAAGTAAATCAGTTAGGCTTTGAAAGAAAGAGATACAGGAAATCAGGAAAGATATACTTTCCTTCTTTTTCTATAAAGAGAGATACAGAAAATCGGGAGAGAGATACTTTCCTTTTTCTACAGGGATAAAAAAGGGATTATGAGGAATTAGAAGAAATGCACCTTATATTCTGAAATTTTATCAAAAAACAAATACACCTTATATAAAGGAACGGAGAGAGTAATGATGAAATTATTGGTCTTGCTTCTATTGTCGTGCCTCCTACTGATCCTTTAGAACAATATTTGCTAGACCATGAAAATGATATGTTTATGAATGAAAGAAGGGAGATAGATGAAGTGTTCCTTAAACAGGGTCCTATTCTGAAACACAACTTTCCTGTTGAAATCCTAGGGGATCCCCCTCCACCCAAGGGTGATCCCGTATTTGAGCTTAAACCATTACCTGATAATCTTAAGTATGCTTATCTTGATGAAAAGAAGATATATCATGTTATTATTAGTGCTAACTTTTCCGAGCAGGAAGGAAAGATTATTGAAAACTTTGAAAACCCACCGTGCTGCTATTCGATATACTCCAGATGATCTTAAGGGCATTAGTCCCACTCTATGCCAACACAAAATAAAATTGGAGAAAGATGCCAAACCAGTTAGAGATCCTCAATGATGGTTAAATCCTAAGATGAAAGACGTGGTAAGAAAGGAGATACTAAAGCTCCTAGAGGCAGGTATAATTTATCCCGTTGCTGATAGTGATTGGGTAAGTCCTGTCCATTGCATCCCTAAGAAGGAAGGTATTACTCTTGTTCCTAATGATAACGATGAATTGATTCCGCAAAGAATTATTACAGGTTATAGGATGGTAATTGATTTCCGCAAATTAAATAAAGCTACTAAGAAAGATAATTACCCTTTACCTTTTATTGATCAAATGCTAGAAAGACTATCCAAACATACACATTTCTGCTTTCTAGATGGTTATTTTGGTTTCTCTCAAATACCTGTGTCAATGGAGGATCAATCAAAAACTACTTTTACTTGCCCTTTCGGTACCTTTGCTTATAGACGTATGCCTTTTGGTTTATGCAATACACCTGCTACCTTTCAAAGATGCATGATGGCTATATTCTCTGACTTTTGTGAAAAGATTTGTGAGGTATTCATGGATGACTTCTCTGTTTATGGATCCTCTTTTGATGATTGCTTGATCAACCTTGACCGAGTTTTGCAGAGATGTGAAGACACTAGTCTCATCTTGAATTGGGAAAAGTGCCACTTTATGGTTAACGAAGGCATTGTCTTGGGGCATAAAATTTCTGAAATAGGTATTGAAGTTGATAAAGCTAAAGTTGATGCAATTGAAAAGATGTCGTGTCCCAAGGACATTAAAGGTATAAGAAGTTCCCTTGGTCATGCCAGTTTTTATAGGAGGTTCATTAAGAACTTTTCTAAAATCTCTAGGCCTCTGACTAATTTATTGCAAAAAGATATTCCTTTTGTCTTTGATGATGATTGTGTAGAAGCATTTGAAATACTTAAGAAAGCTTTGATCACTGCACCTATTGTTCAGCCACCTGATTGGAATTTACCCTTTGAAATTATGTGTGATGCTAGTGATTATGCTGTAGGTGTTGTGCTAGGGCAAAGAGTTGATAAGAAATTAAATGTTATCCAGTATGCTAGTAAAACTCTTGATACTGCCTAGATAAATTATGCTACTACTGAAAAGGAATTCTTAGGAGTTGTATTTGCTTGTGATAAGTTCAGACCTTATATTGTTGACTCTAAAGTTACTATTCACACTGATCATGCTGCTATTAAATATCTTATGGAAAAGAAAGATGCTAAACCTAGACCGATTTGATGGGTTCTCTTGCTTCAAGAATTTGATTTACATATTATTGATAGAAAGGGAGCTGAGAACCCCGTTGCAGACACCTTGTCTAGGCAGAGAATGTTCTTGATGACCCACTACCTATTGATGACAGCTTTCCTGATGAACAATTAGCGGTCATTAATGCTTCTCGTACTGCTCCATGGTATGCTGATTATGCTAATTACATTGTTGCTAAATTTATACCACCTAGTTTCACATACCAGTAAAAGAAAAAGTTCTTTTATGATTTAAGACACTACTTCTGGGATGACCCACACCTTTATAAAGAAGGAGTAGATGGTGTTATTAGACGTTGTGTACCTGAGCATGAACAGGAACAGATCCTACGCAAGTGTCACTCCGAACCATATGGAGGACACCACGCTGGAGATAGAACTGCACATAAGGTATTGCAATCCGGTTTTTATTGGCCTACTCTATTCAAAGATGCACGTAAGTTTGTCTTGTCTTCTAATGAATGTCAAAGAATTGGTAATATTAGTAGACGTCAAGAAATGCCTACAAATTATTCTCTTGTTATTGAACCATTTGATGTTTGGGGCTTTGATTATATGGGACCTTTTCCTGCCTCTAATGGATGTACACATATTTTAGTTGTTGTTGATTACGTTACTAAGTGGGTAGAAGCTATTCCAACTAGTAGTGCTGATCATAACACCACTATTAAGATGCTTAAAGAAGTTATTTTTCCGAGGTTTGGAGTCCCTAGATATCTCATGACTGATGGTGGTTCACATTTTATTCATGGTGCTTTCCGTAAAATGCTTGCTAAGTATGATGTTAATCATAGAATTGCATCTCCTTATCACCTGCAGTCTAGTGGTCAAGTAGAATTGAGCAATAGAGAGCTCAAATTAATTTTGCAAAAGACTGTTAATAGATCTAGAAAGAATTGGTCCAAGAAACTTGATGATGCATTATGGGCCTATAGAACTGCATATAAAAATCCTATGGGTATGTCTCCGTATAAGATGGTTTAGGGAAAAGCATGTCACTTACCTCTCGAACTCGAACATAAGGCATATTGGGCTATTAAAGAGCTCAACTATGACATCAAACTTGCCAGTGAGAAGAGGTTATTTGATATTAGCTTACTTGACAAATGGAGAACCCAAGCCTATGAGAATGCCAAGTTGTTTAAAGAAAATTTTAAAAGATGGCATGATAAAAGAATACAAAAGCGTGAGTTTAACGTAGGTGATTATGTGTTGCTATTCAACTCTCGTTTAAGATTTTTTGCAGGAAAACTTCTCTCTAAATGGGAAGGTCCTTACGTTATCGAGGAGGTATATAGTTCCGGTGCCATAAAAATCAACAATTTCGAGGGCACAAGTCCGAGTGTGGTGAACGGTCAAAGAATCAAACATTATATCTCAGGTAATCCTATCAATGTTGAAACCAATATTATTGAAACCGTGACCCAGGAGGAATACATAAGGGACACTTTCCAGAATGTTTCAGACTCCTAAAATGAATAGGTATGTGGTACGGTAAGTAAATCGACTCCAAAACAGCTCTAATGGCAATTTTTCTTTATTTTGGAATATTTAATAATTTTGGAAAGCAAGAAGTAATCCGGGAAGGACACGAGGCCTCCACGAGAGTGGAGGGCGTGCCCACCCTTACTGGGCGCGCCCCCTGCCTCGTGGTCACCTCATGTGCCTCCTAGACTCCATTTTCTTGCATGTTAGTTCTTTTGGTCGGTAAAAATTCATTATATAATCTCCCGAAGGTTTTGACCACTATATCACGCAAAAATCCTCTGTTTTCATTTCGAGCTGTTTTTCTGACAGATCTAGAGCACCATGATGTCTCCAAGCGCTCCCAAGGACAAGTTTTTCGAGAGGGTTATCAACCCCTATCTTGCAGAGGTGCTGCAACACCCTCAAACCATTGAGATGCGTGAGGGGGTGCTGCACATCCGCGATGTGGAGGGACCAAGGCGTAACAGAAGCATGGAGACAAAGCTCAAAGCTATGGAACACCAAGTTTTCAAGTGCCAAGGGATGGTGGAGCGTGGACTCAACGCCAACCAGATGATGATCACGGAGTTCACCAACAACCACAAGCTGGATGCCAAGAACATTGGGGAGACCATCTTCAAGCTTCAAGAGAAAATCGAGCATCTCCAAGCCCAGATCTATGACCTGCAAAACCAAACCTGTGAGTATGAATATAGGTTCAAGAGGATGAGTTTGGCTGCAGATTTGAGGATCCCAGAAACTCGATCATCCTTCTATGATGGTGAGCCTATGCCTTGGAAGATGGAAGACAAGCCTACATCATCAACAACTCCTTCTTCACCACCTCCGAGGACATAATCACATGGGTATGGGCACTCCCCTTGGCAACTGCCAAGCTTGGGGGAGGTGTCCCGGTATCGTATCACCATCACACTCCTATCTTTACCATTTTTCTTCGTTCGATCCTTTTAGTAATATCTTGATCTAGTAGAATAAAGTTTTGGTATGAAGTAGTTTTGAGTTTTGCTTTGTGATCCTTTATGTAATCGAGTCCATGAGCTATCTATAATAAAGATTAGTGTTGAGTCAAGGGCTTTGCTATCTTGCTATGATCTTGAGAAAATAGAAAGAATAAAAATAATAGGGATAATTAGATTTATGCCCCTAGTTGTGTCCCACTCGTTTGTTTTACCCCTAATGTCGGATTTTGGGTTCCGGCAGACCCTTGAGGTTCAAACACTGGGGTGCGCGCGGAGATCTCGCCCTCTACCTACCTGCACCCCACCGCCACGCTAGGATCTAAGCTATCAAAGGAACAACACAAGAGACACGGAGTTTATACTGGTTCAGGCCACCATTGTGGTGTAATATCCTACTCCAGTGTGTGGTGTGGTGGATTGCCTCTTAGGCTGATGATGAACAATACAAGGAAGAACAGCCTCGCGGGGGTCTATTCTTGGCTGGAGTGATGAACTGCTAGGGGGAGTTCAGTCGCCTCTCTCTCTCTCTGGTTATTCTCTAGATGCTGATCAAGATGCCAATATAGAGATGCCGATCCCGAGATGCCAATCCCGAGATGCCGGTCCCGAGATGCCGGTCCCGAGATCCCCCTACCCTGTGGGTGGCTAGTCCTATTTATAGGCAAAGGCCCTGGGCCTCTTCCCAAATATTGAGCGGGAAGGGCGCCAACAATTGGCCATTTTGAAGGGGAACATCTGGTACACTTATCCTGACTAAAGTTGGTCCTCGCCTGTCAAAGGCTCTGGTGGTGACGCCGGCTTGGGCTCCACGATGACCTCCATCCTGCCGTTGGGCTGGTCTTGGTCTTGTTGCACCGAAATGGATGCCTTTGTTGGATGCTCTCACGTGCGCTTGCTCCCTTTGCACCAAAGAGGAAAGGAGGACACTACACGGGCTGGCGCCCACCTGGCGCCCTTGGTTGTCATGGCTTGCGTCACGGGCACCTCGTGAGGTACCCTGCCTTGATCTCTCCGCCTCCTCGCGAGCCAGCCTGATGAGGCTGCGCCTGAGGAAGCTCCTTGTCATCCGCCCCGCGAGGCTTGGCCCCTCGCGAGGGTCTTGAGCTCGTGTTGATGAAGATGGGCCGTGCTGGGCCCCCTTTTGAGCCACGCCGCAGGCCGCAGGCAGGCAAGTCTGGGGATCCCCGTTCCCAGAACGCCGACAGTAGCCCCGAGCCCAAGGCACGCCCGGACTTGGCCGAGCAGAGAGGCGAAAGGGCAAGTGCGAAGCGCCACGGGCCCTAACAGCCTGCAGCCTTGGGCACTGCGTGGCGGTTGATGGGACGTGGGCGTCTCCACTTCCCTACGATGCCTCGGCGACTGTACGAATTGACAAGTCCCTGCATGCAAAACGGGTCATGATTACCTGCGATCGTGGAGGTCGGCGGTTGGTCTCCCTTGTCTTTAAGTACGGAACGGTGCGTGCCCTTCCAGTCCATCTCTTGTTGCTTCTCCTTCTTCCCGGTCCTTGCTCCGTCTAGCTGCGATGGCTCCAATCCGCCGGTTCTTCGCGGCGGAGAAGGGAAAGGCTCCCAGAGAGGGTCCTGACCCACTCCCGCCGAAGAAACGGCTAGCCCTCTGCCATCGGGGTGAGGGCGCTCACCAGGAAGTGTCGAGGCCCTGGTGCGAGCGGCCACCACCAGGGGTCCCGCTTCCCTTGTACGCCCACATCGAGGGCTCTGAAGGGGTTGATGCCAAGCGCCACGGGCGGCGCCGCCGCCGGCGGGTCATGAAGTTGTGTGTCTTTCCCCCTGGAGTCCACGCTGAGGGCTCCTCTCGAGAGTTCGTGCTCCACGCCGCCATGCCTCCTCAGTCTTGGGTTTGCCTTCCTCCCTTCTTCGCCTCCATCATTTCGCAGGGGGAACTCTTGGAGCTCTGGCTGCAGCACGCCGGCTGCGGCACCCTCGCGACCGGGGCAGAGGTCGCGGTCGTTGCCCCGAGCGAGGTCTTCATGACTCGAGGCTGGGGCGAGATCGCTCGGGTCTGCAGGACAAGGGGCGCCCTCACGATCCACCTGGAGTACGACGGTGCTTCGGTGATGTTCTTCAAGGTCTTTGACATGGAGGGGCGCTGGTTGGAGTGCTGCCCCGGGAGAGGTGGTCGGGACCCCGCTACGGCGAGGGCTAGGCCCGCCGATCGCTCCCTCGACAGCTCCAAAGGCGGCGATGGCGTTGAAGGATCCAGCGACTCCGGCGAGCTTTTCGTGACTTCGGAGACGAGCGACAACAGCTACGAGCCCCCGAGCCTGCGCCGCTCCCGGAGCAGGGTGGGCTCGTCAAGCCGTTGCCGCCTCTGATCTGGATGGGGTTGGCGCTGGTGGCTGACGGGCCACTGTTGATGATGGTGTCTTCTGTAGAGGCGCGTGTAGTTAGCGTTCTTTAGGATCTGTTCCCTGCGAGGAATCAAAAAACGCGTCCCGTGGGGGCTTGTAAGGTGCCTGTGGTCCTGTTTGTTAATATAATCCTTGCCATAGAGTAGTGCGAGTTGCTCATTCCATCTTAGCTCAGTTCTCCCTTTCGAACCTCGCGAGGGCTTGATGCTCTATGCCGACATGTCCCAGTCCCAAGGCGGCTTCAGCCGTCGCTGGTATGCCAGGTCGCGATGCCATGGTCAAGGCCAGGAGGTGAGCGGCCCGGGGTCCGGTAAGAGCCCTTGAGTCGCGATGCTCAGGAGGTCCCCCTTAGCGCTCAAGAAGCCACCGCTCGGTGAGAAAGGAGAGTGACGTCGCTAAAACGGGATTGCATCAGGTGCGGGGATGGTGCCGTGGTAGCTGGTGCTTCCGGGTGGTGACTTATCTCGAAAATCAGGGACCGCCTCCTGGTGTGTCGTCGGGTCCATGCATCGGCGGGCGAGAGGTTGCTTGGCGAGGTCCTCGCGTGTCCCTCCCCTCTCGCCTTTGCTCCCCTTTCTGCTCTATGTCCTCGGGTCCTGGCCCTCGAGCAAGTCTCAGCCGTCGCTGGTATGCCAGGTCGTGATGCCGTGGACAAGGCCAGAGGGTGAGGGCTGGAGAGCCAGTAGGAGCCCTGAGTTACGATGCTCAGGCACCCCCCCCCTTTAACATGCAAGCGGTTCGCGCGGACGAGAGTGGAGGAGACACCGTGAGGGCCTCGCCTGACGCTGCTCCTTGAAGAGGTCATGTAGGCTCATCATAGAAAGGACGAGAGTTCGCCACGACAATCGACAGTCAGCCGTTGGTTGCTCCGGAGGGGTGACGAGGCACTGAAGGCTTGAAGAGGTGGCACTATGCGGGGTTGCCGCGGCCAGAGCTCAGCCATTCAGGTTTGTCGACGTTGCAGGGACGGACCCATGCGCAAGCGTCGTGCCATTTGGGAGCAGCTCCATCAGTTGGTGTCAGTTGAGAGGGCAACTAGGTCAAGCACGTTAATCACGGAGGAGCGAATTCATTTAAATAGATGCCGGGCAGGCGGACGTCGCTGGGTCTGGCCCGAACGACTTGGGGATGATGCAGCCCGAGGGGCGCCCCCGACAAGGTAAGCTAGGAACATGAAATAAAAGGGGTACACGCCGCAGGGACGGACCCACGCGGCCTGGGAATAATGCAGCCCTGGGGGGCGCTCCCAGCTGTAAATGAAACTTGAAAGATGTCACCTGATAGTGTTGACGACGAAGGGGTGTTGAAGTAGCAGACGTAGCGGGCTGCGGGAGTCGATCTTCACGAGCCCCCAGGCCCAGGAGCCTCGGGAGGCTCCGGGGGCGCTGGTGGCTCCTCACAAACCATCTCCATCTCCGCCAGGACTGCAGAGTGCCTGGCCTCCTGAGCCTCCAGGATGCTCGTCATGAGGCGCTGGCGTACCGCAGCCGCATTCCGCAAGCCGTAGGGCATGCGAACGTAGCTGTGGGGTGGGCCCCCGCAGCGCCCCACACGTGAGGGCCAGAAGTGCTCCTGAGAGGCGACTCGGTTGAGCCCTGGGATGTCCATGCAGACGCGCAGCCCGCCATCCTCGCGTGGATGGGGAGCCACGGCGGGCAAGCGGCGGCTGCCTCTCATGACTCTTGACTCCTGTAGCTCCTGAATGGCCTTGCCGACGAACTCCTGAGGGTTTGGCCCTCCTTGCCTTGCTCCTTCTTGAGGGAAATGTGCTTCGAAACACGCCTCCAAGTGGTGCCCAAGCGCCTCCCTCGTGACCTTGGCAAGGTCGGTGGACCTCTAGGAGAGAGCCCCCGAGCCCTGCCTGAGGAGGGCGCCGGGCGCGCTTTCCTATGCGATAGAAGGAGGTTCCCCCTGGGTAGGCGCGGGCCCTGAGGGACCTGCCTCCTGAGGGGCCGGGCCGGACGATGTCTTCTTCTTCTTGGGGGCGGTCTCGGGAAGCCTCCTGCTTCCGCGGTCCGGGTCTTCCAGTGATGCGGCCTGAAAGGCTTGATCCAGGGAGCACACCGCATATTTCTCTTCGCAGGGCACCGTGATGACTCCGCCACTTCCTGGCATCTTGAGGATGTTGTAGCCATGGTGAGTCACAGCCATGAACTTGGCCAGCGCTGGGTACCCGAGGATGGCGTTATACGGCAGGCGAATGTGGGCGACATCAAAGTCGATGAGCTCTGTGCGGTAGTTGTCACGTGTCCCGAAGGTGACAGGGAGGCGAACCTGCCCAATCGGGACCGTGGAGCCGTCGGTGACTCCAGAGAAAGGCTTGGTTGGCTAAAGCTGATCGTAGGGCACTTGAAGATTGTTGAATGTTTCCACGGACAGGACGTTGAGCCCTGCCCCGCCATCGATGAGGGTCCTGGTGACTAGCACATTGCTGATGATTGGGGAACAGAGCATCGGGAGGACTCTGGCTGTGGCCATGCACTTGAGCTGATCCGCTGAGCTAAACGTGACGGCGCACGCCGACCACCTAAGAGGGCGCGTGGCTTCGAGCTTGGGGAGGACTGCATTCACTTCACGGGCGAACTGCTTGAAGATGCGCTGAGAGGCTGGGGCTTGAGCTCCGCCCAGGATGCAGGCGATCGCGCGTGGCTCCTGGAAGCCCCCAGCCCCCTCGTCCTGATGACGGTCCTCGTTTCTCCTTGGCTGCGGCGGTAGTGGTGGGAGGCCTGCGTTGCCTTGTGGGCGATCCTCGAGAGGCTGATCCCTCCAATCTCCCTCGCGAGGCGGGTCTTGCCAGCAATCCTCGCGAGGTCGGTCGCGCCACCCTTGGCGTGGGCCGCGGTCTTCCCAGCGTCATGCGTTCCTTCCTCCTCCTCGACCGTAGCCCCGGTCGCTGCGGTCGGGGCATCGGCCGATCCTTCCTTCTCGCACGGCCCGGAGCTCTTGACATTCGTTGGTGTTGTCGGTGTGGAGGTCGTGGTACACACAGTATCGACTGCCCTTGGAAGATTCGGGCAGATCTCTGCCCCGCTTGGTGTCTGGTTCTGTCGCGATCATGGCAGCCCCCTTGCGCTTCACATCCTTGGCCTTGGGTTTCTTCTCTTCTGGGTCTGTGTCAGGCAGCTCGAGGAGGGAGAGGCGCCCTTCCTTAGCCCTGGCGCACTTGGTCGCCAAGTTGAACAGCTCCAGAGAGGTGCACAGGTCTTCATGCATCGCCAGCTCCTCCTTCATCTTGACGTCGCGCACACCGTCGGAGAAGGCCAAGATGATGGCCTCCTTGGTCACCTTGGGAATCTTGAGGCGTGCGTTGTTCAAGCACTGGATGTACTTCTGCAGGGTCTCCCCTGGCTGCTGCTTGATGCGGCGCATGTCGCTCACGGCGGGTGGCCGGTCGCGAGTACCTTGGAAGTTGGCGATGAAGCGGGTGCGCATCTCGTCCCAGGAGGAGACCGTGCCGGGGGCCAAGTTCAGGAGCCAGGTGCGGGCCCCGTCCTTGAGCGCCATGGGGAACCAGTTCGCCATGACCTTCTCGTCTCCGTTGGCGGCTACGATGCCCAGCTCGTAGAGCTGGAGGAACTTGGTGGGGTCGGCCGTGCCGTCGTAGTGAGGAGGCAGGTCTGGCTTGAACTTGCCGGGCCACGCAACGTTGCGCAGCTCGGTGGTGAAGGCACGGCAGCCTGCTGTGGCTACGGGAGGCCTCGGGTGACGAAGAGCTTGGTCTTGCGGGTCCCCATGCGCTGCAGCTGGGAGCAGCGCGGGGTCTTGACGCGCGGGAGCAGGAGCATGGTCGCGACGAGCCGGAGCAGGGAGCACTCGGGCAGCTTCTTGCGGGCGATGGACTTCTTGGAAGCTCTGCTCTTGCCGCGCTGGCGCCTGACGGAACGGATCCCGCCCAGGGGCCACACGCCTTGGGGCCAGGGCGCCTTCTTGAGGAGGAGGCAGCTGGGGCGCTCCCGGAGCTTCATCGCCCGCGCAGGGCGGGGTGCGGTGCAGCGGGACGGACGGCGCAGGAGAGCCCCCTGCGGCATGGACGAGCTCGGTGACGCGGTCGAGCCACTCTTCATAGACGTCGTCGACGGGACGGTAGCGCAGGAGCTCATTCACCGGGATGAGCGCGGCTCGAGCCTCCATGGGTGCGCGGAACGCACGAGATGAAGAACCCGCTGGGGTGAAAGAGGGGGTACCAATGCGGCCGTCTTGCCTCACGAAGGGATGCTGGGATGATGCTTGCTGCTCGTTCCCCGCCGGACCGGTGGCGGCGTTGATGGCAGGCAATGGGGAACGACGAGGGCGCCCGCCGACGGGAGCCGTCTGGGCGACACGAGAGGCGAGAGTGGCTCGGCGCTCGGCGCGGGCCCGACGAGCGTCAGACATGGATGCGGTAGTCGGAGGAGAACAGGGCGGTGGAAGACAAATTCCGGCGCACCCCTACCTGGCGCGCCAAATGTCGGATTTCGGGTTCTGGCAGACCCTTGAGGTTCGAACACTGGGGTGCGCACGGAGATCTCGCCCTCTACCTACCTGCACCCCACCGCCACGCTAGGATCTAAGCTATCAAAGGAACAACACAAGAGACACAGAGTTTATACTAGTTCAGGCCACCATTATGGTGTAATACCCTACTCCAGTGTGTGGTGTGGTGGATTGCCTCTTGGGCTGATGATGAACAATACAAGGAAGGACAGCCTCGCAGGGGTCTGTTCTTGGCTAGAGCGATGAACTGCTAGAGGGAGTTCAGTCGCCTCTCTCTCTCTGGTTATTCTCTAGATGCTGATCAAGATGCCGATCCAGAGATGTCGATCCAGAGATGCCGATCCGGAGATGCCGATCCCGAGATGCCGGTCCTAAGATCCCCCTACCCTGTGGGTGGCTAGTCCTATTTATAGGCAAATGCCCTGGGCCTCTTCCCAAATATTGAGCGGGAAGGGCGCCAACAATTGGCCATTTTGAAGGGGAACATCTGGTACACTTATCCTGACTAAAGTTGGTCCTCGCCTGTCAAAGGTTCTGGTGGTGACGCCGGCTTGGGCTCCACGATGACCTCCATCCTGCCGTTGGGCTGGTCTTGGTCTTGTTGCACCGAAATGGATGCCTTTGCTGGATGCTCTCGCCTGCGCTTGCTCCCTTTGCACCAAAGAGGAAAGGAGGACACTGCGCGGGCTGGCGCCCGCCTGGTGCCCTTGGTCGTCATGGCTTGCGTCACGGGCACCTTGTGAGGTACCCTGCCTTGATCTCTCCGCCTCCTCGTGAGCCAGCCTGATGAGGCCACGCCTGAGGAAGCTCCTTGTCGTCCGCCCCGCGAGGCTTGGCCCCTCGTGAGGGTCTTGAGCTCGTGTTGATGAAGATGGGCCGTGCTAGGCCCCCTTTTGAGCCATGCCGCAGGCCGCAGGCAGGCAAGTCTGGGGACCCCGTTCCCAGAACGCGGACACCTAATTCCCAAAAGTCACCGGTTCTGTCCAAGTCACTTTTCTCCTCTTATGCTTTTGCCCTTTGACCATTTGACCGTTAGTTTGAAAACTTCATAACTAATTCATACTAAATCAAAAAAATGCAAATAAGATACCAAATGTTCAGAAAAACATCACCTATATGTCAGTGTCATTTGCATTCATGAAAAAAGTGTTAGAAAGTGCACATCCGAGTTTTAGCTCTTATGCTACCACCATGAATAGTAAAATCTAGAAAAGTTCAAAAAAATTAAAAAAAATCGGTGGCAAAGATTGACAAATGTTTTAAGTGCCTGCCAAGTTTCATCAGGGAATAACATTCATGTGTGCCGTGAAAAAAACAATCAACACTCCAAAATAGATTATTTTTTTGCCACGACTTCCACAAATGTCATTCCTTAATGAAACTTGGCAAGCACTTAGAACATTTGTCGTTCTTTGCCACCATATTTTTTTGATTTTTTTTTTGATTTTTTTAGGGTTTACTATTCATGGTGGTATCAAAAGAGCTAAAAATTAGATGTGCACTTTCCAACATTTTTTTCATGAATGCAAATGACACTGACATATAGGTGATGTTTTTCTGAACATTTTGGTATCTTATTTGCATTTTTTTTATTTAGTATGAATTAGTTATGAAGTTTTCAAACTGACGGTCAAACGGTCAAAGGGCAAAAGCATAAGAGGAGCAAAGTGAGTTGGACAGAACCGGTGACTTTTGGGAATTAGGGGTAAAACAGATGAGTGGGACACAACTAGGGGCATAAATCTAATTATCCCAAAATAATAAAGAGTTCATATTGATCTTATGGATAGTAATGACTTCACATATAAAGAGTATGAGGCATAAAATTTGTTGAGAGTTGACAAACCTAGTTTTGGTCATCGTTGCAATTAATAGGACGTAATAAAGAAAGAGAGGTTTTCACATATAAATATACTATCTTCGACATCTTTTATAATTGTGAGCACTCATTAAGTATGACATGCTAAAGAGTTGATGTTGGACAAGGAAGACAATGTAATGGGTTATGTTTTCTCACATCTTAGTTAAAGTATATTTTCATGGATCGTCCAACATGTTGAGCTTGTCTTTCCCGCTCATGCTAGCCAAATTCCTTGCACCAAGTAGAGATACTACTTGTGCTTCCAAATATCCTTAAACCCAGTTTTGCCATGAGAGTCCACCATACCTACCTATGGATTGACTAAGATCCTTCAAGTAAGTTGTCATGTTGCAAGCAATAAAAATTGCTCTCTAAATATGTATGAGTTATTAGTGCGGAGAAAATAAGCTTTATACGATCGTGTGATATGGAAGTAATAAAAGCAACGGACTGCATAATAAAGGTTCATATCACAAGTGGCAATATAAAGTGACGTTCTTTTGCATTAAGATTTTGTGCATCCAACCCTAAAAGCACAGGACAACCTCTGCTTCCCTGTGCGAAGGGCCTATCTTTTACTGTATGTCTTTTACTTTATGCAAGAGTCAAGGTGATCTTCACCTTTCCCTTTTTCATTTTATCCTTTGTCAAGCACCTCGTGTTGGAAAGATCCTGATATATATATATATATATATATATATATATATATATATATATATATATATATATATATATATATATATATCCAATTGGATGTAAGTTAGCATGAACTATTATTGTTGACATCACCCAAAGGTCAATATGTTGGGAGGTGAAATTATAAGCCCCTATCTTTCTCAGTGTCCGATTAAAACTCCATAACCATAAGTATTGCGTGAGTGTTAGCAATTGTTGAAGACTATATGATAGTTGAGTATGTGGACTTGCTAAAAAGCTCTATTCTTGACTCTTTCTGATGTTATGATAAATTGCAATTGCCTCAATGACTAAGATTTTAGTTTGTTAGTTCTCAATGAAGTTTATGATCCATACTTGACATTGTGAATAGATTGTAACTTGAGCATAAGAAATCATATGACAAAATATATATATTGTTGTTATAAGAATGATCATGATGCCCTCATGTCTGTATTTTATTTTTATCGGCACCTCTATCTCTAAACATGTGGACATATTTTTCGATATCGGCTTCCGCTTGAGGACAAGCGAGGTCTAAGCTTGGGGGAGTTGATACGTCCATTTTGCATCATGCTTTTATATCAATATTTATTGCATTATGGGCTGTTATTACACGTTATGTCACAATACTTATGGCTATTCTCTCTTATTTTACAAGGTTTATCATGAAGAGGGAGAATGCCGACAACTGGGATTCTGGCTGGAAAAGGAGCAAATATTGGAAACTATTCTGCACAGCTCCAAAAGTCCTGAAACTCCACGAAAGTCATTTTTTGGAATTAATAAGAATTATTGAGCAAAGAAAGTACCAGATGGGGCCCACACCCTGGCCAGGAGGGTGGGGGCGCCCCCTACTGGGCGCGCCCCTGTCTCCTGGGCCCCCTGGTGGCCCTCCGATGCCCATCTTCTGCTATATGAAGGCTTCTACCCTGGAAAAAAATCATAAGCAAGCTTATGGGACAAAACTCCGCCGCCATGAGTAGTTATGTTTGTTCCTGGGGACATGGGTGAAGTATTGCTATTAGTAGTCATGTGAATTTGGTATTCGTTCGATATTTTGTTGAGATGTATGTTGTCTCTCCTCTAGTGGTGTTATGTGAACGTCGACTACATGACACTTCACCATTATTTGGGCCTAGAGGAAGGCATTGGGAAGTAATAAGTAGATGATGGGTTGGTAGAGTGACAGAAGCTTAAACCCTAGTTTATGCGTTGCTTCGTAAGGGGCTGATTTGGATCCACTAGTTTCATGCTATGATTAGGTTTACCTTAATACTTCTTTTGTAGTTGAGGATGCTTGCAATAGGGGTTAATCATAAATGGTATGCTTGACCAAGAAAGGGCAGTAACCCAAGCACCGGTCCACCCACATATCAAATTATCAAAGTAACGAACACGAATCATATGAGCGTGATGAAAACTAGTTTGACGATAATTCCCATGTGTCCTCGGGAGCGCTTTTCTCATTATAAGAAATTGTCCAGGCTTGTCCTTTGCTACAAAAAGGATTGGGCCACCTTGCTGCACCTTATTTACTTTCATTGCTTGTTACCCATTACAAATTATCTTATCACAAACTATCTGTTACCTACAATTTCAGTGCTTGCACAGAATACCTTACTCAAAACCGCTTGTCATTTCCTTCTGCTCCTCGTTGGGTTCAACACTCTTACTTATCGAAAGGACTATGATAGATCCCCTATACTTGTGGGTCATCAGTGTGCTAGGCATTTTGGTGTAATGCACTCGGGGACGAAGGGAGGAGCGACCATCACCGACGGTCAAAATATACACCACGTGAGGTGAGAGTTTTCAAGAAAAGACTCGGGAGACCAATAGTCAACCCTTGATGAATAATAATGATCTAATTTAGTTTTTTTAGTACATATTTTTAAGTGTACAAGTTTAATCTTTGAAATATATGAACCTAGGAAATGTCGTCATCGGACTACGAAAGTCTCCCCGGGGAATGCGACTGGTGCAATGACGACCGGGGTCTGTGCGATGGGCCTCACCCGGACGAAGGTCGGCGCTGCAGCATTAAGCTCCAGGAGACCTTCGATGTTCAAACGGTACGCAACGACAACAAGTTTTTTTTCATAATTAAGCACGACTTCTACTACTTCAATGTGTAATTTTCATCTTTTACAATACGACTAGCTTATCCCATGCCATCCAAGACGCTATGTCTTGGAGAGGCTGGATTTTGAAGATCATGAAACTATGGAAACAAAGAAAATTTATCTAAGGACCCATCATGGTATGGATTTGGAAGTAAATCTGTACAATTCTGAGAGCGTAACCCATTTTGGTTGCATGAATTGGGAAGCACTTTGCAAGATGCACGATTTTTTTATGAGGGTATGCTTGTCACCATGGATCTTGGTGAGCCTGACATCGCCAAAGACAATTTGGACATTTGGGTCCTTGTTAACACGCTTCCAATTCCACCGCTATGTGAGTTACTCAAACATAGTTATTAAGTAATTTATATTGGTTATTTTAAAATAGTTGACAGATTATTTCCATTGACAGCTTATTTTCATTCTTCAAATTAAGAATGTGAGGAAGATGGTAGACAGAACCTACTACATTGATGGCTCAGAATTAACTTATCAGGAGAAAAATCATCTGATCGCATTTTGTACTGATCTTGAGAATTACAATATCTATTATCAAACTCCTCCACATTATGGTTAATACATGCCACTAGTGCACGTGTTGAACTACGGTAACATCCATGGAGATGACATGGTAAGATTTTTTACTATTACAACATCCGTGCATGTTTTGCATAAATTCTTCTAAAACTGAACGACATTGCTAACTATGAAGTTATTACTATGTTTTTCAACAGAAAATCCCGAAGGATTGTGTGCCTCATTTGATGTTTCAGAATGGTCGCCTTGATGTTTTGAACATACGGCCAGGTCATCCTACGTCACATCTGTCCATATCAGATTTCTAAAACCGGTGAAGACATGACAATCAAAGAATGGAAAAAATGTATGATCAGTCGTAGGGAGCTACTTGAAAGCAACATTATGAGAAAGACAAGAATTGGAGACAGAATAATCTCCATTCCCCATAATGGAGAGTCAGGGCCTATCTTGTTTTATGCTATTTTACCTCAGAGATGGTAGTAGGTCCTAGCTAATACTCATGATCATGTGCTAAGAACAACTAAGTAGGATTGATTAGATGACTATGATGATGATGAGTATGACTTGTTATTATGGTATCGAGTATAAGTTGTATGATCGATGATGATGAGTATGACTTGTTATTATGATACCAATGATGAGTTATTTATTATTATGATCGATGATGCATGATGATAAGTTGTTATATGAGCATGATCAGTTATTATATATATCAGTAGGTGAAATGAACATGCATTAGATTCAAGTGGAGGCAACATGTGATGCACATCAAAAGTACTACTAATCCAAACTAGATCAAGCTTGGATTAGTAGTACTTTCGACATGCATCACATGTCGCCTCCACTTGAATCTACTCCATGTTAATTTCACCCACTATTATATATAATAACTAATCATGGTCATAAAATCATATGATGAAAGTATTGTATATAAAACCACAACAAAAATAAGCTGTATTTTTAAAAATACAGGAAAAGTTAGCACTAGCGTTTTTTAGAAGAAACGCTACTGCTACTTACTACTATCGGTAGCGCTTTCCCAACAAAAGCGCTTCTGCTAACTAGGTATAGCAGTAGCGCTCCCTTTCCAGCGATACTGCTACTAGTTAGCTGTAGCGCCTTAGTGGTAGCACTCGTACAAGGCTACTGCTAGCTATAAAACAAGCGCTACTACTAGGGTTTACCCTAGTAGTGGTAGGACGAAAGGCATGAGTTGGTGAGGACAAGTCAGGCAACCAAGGACATGAACTTGCCTCACCACAACGCCACATGACCTACGACCTTGGTGTAGGGGGCTTCCCATTCATCGATAGTAAGCTTTCCATATCTACTGGTAAGGCCGATATATGTAATCGAAAACTTTCCCAAGTTACAACCAAGGAGGTTAGCAACCTGCCTGGCCTCATTGCCGTCCATCCCCATGGCGATAACCTCACATTTGTGAAAGTTGATTTTTTAGCCTCAACATCACTTCAAAATAGTGTAGGAACAAATTAACAGTAGCAATGTTGTGTTGATATCGTACAAAGTGCAACATCCTATCATCCACATATTGAAGTTGGGATACCACTCCCGGAATCAGGTGAGAGACCATCCCACGGATATGTCCACAGCTCGTGCTTTTTACACCATGGTTGTTAGGGTCTATGCAAGAAAATTAAATAATAGATGGGACATAGGGTCTCCGTGTCTAAGTCCCCACCGGATGTGAAAGAATGGACCCACTTTGCCATTGAGGGAGATTGCAGTTTGGCCCCCAAGACCAAATGCATGATACATGCACAGAGACTGCCTTGAATCTTTTGTGCAACAACACTTGCTGAAGGAATGACATGCGATTTTACCTGATTTGATACATGGACAATTTCTTACATGGTAACACAAACTTCATGAATGAAACATTCCTTAATGAACATAGATTGATATTTATGAATAATACTATGAGCAATCGACGATACCCTATTCGCATAAACTTCAGTTGCAATTTCAAACAGGATGTTAATACAAACGACTAATCTAAATTGCCTGATGGATCTATGCATTTGACTTTAGGGATGAGAGAGAATGCCAAACTTAAGACACAATATCCATGATACCAAAGGCAAAGCCGTTAATCATTTCGTAAACATCCTCTTTAAGCAAACCCCAAAATTTACAAAAAGGAAACAAGCCACCCATTGAGCCCAGGGTTGTATGGGTTTCATGCTAAATAAGGCGTAGTAGGTTTCTTCTAGAAGGAATGAAAGGGCAAGCATGTCATTTTCGTGAGGTGAAATCATTTCCGCGGGGTCCCGAATATTGGGGGCAAGGCCAGTAAGATGGTGCTTCCCTCATCCCAACAACTTTATGTGAAAAATAGTAAACATTCCTCTTGATCTCGCCCTAGCCCAAGAGGAGCCATTAACCCGACATGAGGCACATGAGGCAACACTTGTGACGTCTCGCATTTGCCGTATTGTCATCATCATGTGTGATTCACTTTTGCCTACCCCTTTGAGGCCAGTACTCCTCTTCGACCCTAAGAAGTTGTTGAACTTGATCTTCATCCCCATATCTCCTGGCCCATTCCGCCTCGAAGAAGAGCTAGTTGTCAAATCATGAATCCATGGCAGCCAGCTCCACCACCAGAGTTTTACTATTACACTTGTCATTTGGTACTCTCTGAAATAAAAGGTTACTCAGTATGTTCGAGATCCCAATCATTTTTGTAGCATTGGATCTCAATCCATCCAAAAGCCCACGCCGCTTTAATCCCTAACCCTAATTCCCGTCGCCTCTCACCCATGCGCCTCCGTCACTCACTCCGACCCATTTTTCCTGCGCCACTTCTCACTTCTCACTTCATCCTTGACAATATCATCGCCTTCCATTGTCTTTTCGACCCACCCCTTCCCGGTCGATTCTCTTTGTTGCCCACGACTGAGGGTGCTAAAATGCTATTTTGACTGACTTGACCTAACCATGACCACCCTTGCTCTTGTCATCTCTCTAATAGGCATCCCCTTAGCTCTAAGATGTACAAGTTCTTCTCCACATTTGTGCTTCCACTTGCAATCCTAAGCCATGTATCGTGAATTCCCTCTATCTCATGTCCAACCTTTGCTCAACTTCACTCGCGCCTTTGCTCCATGTTGTAGCCTTTTGCCTCAGTGTCGTGCAGTTGATACCTCCTTGTTGGTTTGCAAGATAGACAACCGTTCATGCCGAGAGGTGTGTAGCTGGTACCTTCAATCGCATATAGATCCCACATTACGAAGTTTGACTAAGGTTCACAACAATCGCGGTTGTCTTGAGAGTGTTTTGAAAAAGAGAAAGTGCATATTTCAACCCCAACTTTTACCCTAGTCTAATTAACAGCTCCCAACTCCATACAGTCTACATCACAATCCCGAACTCTTAATACTGGCTAGGATTCAACCCTCCCCTCCCTGTTGGCCGGTTTTGACCCATTGACCATCCAGTTAGCAAGCTACGCCACCTTAGGAAAATGTAAAAAAGTTTCTAGAAAAAATTGAAAAAAATTCCAAAGAATTAAAAAAAAATCTAGAACATTTCAAATTTCTAGCAAATAAAAAAATGGGGTTGTTTTCTAAAAATTCTGTAAAAAGTTCAAAATTCTAAAAAAACAGATTTTTTTTAAGTTTGGGTTGTTTTTTGAAAATTTTGGATAATAATTTCAAAATTCTGAAAAATCTGTAAAAAAAAACTTTTCTTGGTGCTTAGCAATGTTTTCTTGATTTTATAGATATTTCTGAAATTTTAATTTGATTTTAAGTTTTTTGTTTTAAATTTTTTTCTAGAAAATATTAATATTTTATTGTACATATTTTTTTTGTTTTTCCTGGAAGTTTTGTTTTTGTTTGCTAACGTATCTTGTATATTGGACATGTTGACTGGATGGTCAACTGGGTCAAATCCGGTCAATGGGAAGGCGAGGGTTGAATCCTGGTCGATTTTAAGAGTTTGAGATTGTAATGTGGAAGGTATTGTAGTTGGGGGATGCAAATTAGACTCGGGCAAGATTTAGGGGTTGAAATATGATTTGTAGCACCTGGGTGCTTTGCCCCCAGATATGAACATTTATTTCAAAAAAATACGAGGAAATTTGGAAAAAAGGGGATTTTGAAATATCAAACCTAGGTACCCAATCTACTTTCGTGTGAAATTTCGTGAAAAAATACCAGGAACCATATCCGTGGCAAAATAATAATAATTCCTATGTATAGAAAAAAATACTGTTTTGATGGATCGTAGGACTTCATTTTCTTCCTCACGGATACATTTCCTCGTATTTTTTTCATAAAACTTCACACAAGAGTAGATTGGGCACCCGTGTTTGATATCCCAAAATTTTCAGATTTTTAAATAAAATTCCTGGTATTTTTTGAATTTAATATTTGTATAGGGGTGGGACACCGGGGTGCTCATGTGTATTTCCCGTCGAAATATGCACTTCTCTCTCTCTCTCTTTTGAAAAAATGAATCTGAGTCCATCGATGGCAAAAATAATATTTAATGGGTCCGAATAACTGCCACACGTGTGGCGTCAGTGAGAACCAGCCCGCACGCCTCGTGTGGCACGGACGGGAACCGGCCCGCACGACCACATCCGCGCGCACAAAAGCACGGCCCGCACGTCCATTGCGTGCCAACCCCGCCCGCACTGCCTCGTCCGGGCAAGCCGACCCGCTGCCCGCATGACCAGGCAGTTCACGGCCTCCGATCAATCCCCTCTCTCGTCTGCCACCATCGTCCCCCACCTCTCGAACCCCGACCTCCGTCGCCGGCCTTCTCTGGTTGCCATGGCAATCAGAGCACATCCATAGGGCACTCCCACCTCAAAACCACACCCCAATCCTCCCCACCCCCAGCCCCAAACTCCAACCCAGCCCTCCAGAGACGAAAACCTAAAAACCAGGTGAGAATCTCCCGATCTCGACCTTCTCATCCTTAAGGCTGAAAATATCCCGATCTTGTGCTGGATCTATGCTGTAGGGGTAGAACACTACATGGTTTAGTGTGTAGTCGCAATTGCCAGGCAGAGTACACCAGATCTGCCATGTACTACGTTTGAAAATGACTTAACTTCCTAGCTTAATTGACGCAAGTAGTTGGGTATGAAAAATGGATGAGTAGGAATCACTAAAGAAGGACAGTAGAGGCAAATGTTGGAATGAAGAGGGTTGGAAGAAATTAGTTGCCACTTGTCTATAACGACAGTTGCCACCTTTCCTTGTCAGTAGCTGCCACCTATTTTGACCCTTCGCTTGTCATCCATTTCTTCTATGTGCAAGCAGCAGAAGAATACAATTCTTGTGGATTTTTTATGCCTTCTTGTTCATACAGTTATTGAGAACACATTGGAAAGAAGCGAGACACGGAAAGAATGAATCACGAAGATGGCGCCGATGCTTGGGGTTCTCAAAGGCCAGAAACGCCCCCTTGGGATGCAACAGAGTACAGTCAGCTCATCTCTTCAGGGCCGTTGTTGCCACTACTAGAGCAGTATGCAGGCGTAGGTATGATGCGTGATAACAAAAGAATAGAATAGTTGCCATATTCGCAACGATGAAGATGACATTCTACTTATGTCGTGCACTGCCATTTTTTCGCAGGTTCTTATGACCAAAACACAATTAGGGGGCCCCCGTGGCAAGTTCACTCACAAGGCGCTAACACTGACGAATGTATAGGCAGCCAACTTCAACTAGCTTGTATGGATAATCAAGGTAATGCAAACCGAGAAAAGAGAACATACTGCAGTGGACATGAAAAAACATGCAAAAAAACTGGCAAAAAGGACTCACGAGTTAACACGTGTGAAAATGCAGAGCCTTCATGCAGCGCGTGGCATCAGGCAGCATCAATGTACCTGCCATCGACGATATACACAGGTGAGTCCATAAAAAAGTGAAGTTGCGGATGATCAATTAGCAGAAGGAGCATAGTTGACAACTACAATTGCCAGGACTGGACAACCATAGTTGCCGTGAATTAGAAAATACACTTGACATCTCTGCACAATTGTTGTTGCCATCCATGGACACCTGTAGTTGCCATGGAAGAACAACTACAGTTGCCATGCCAGTGCGACTGCATTTGCCATGCCATGGCAACTGTAGCTGCCATGAAGGAACAACTGCAGTTGCCACGCCGATGCAAATACAGTTGCCATACCAGTAAAACTGCAGCTGCCACAAAAGGGGCAACTGCGGTTGCCGTGCTAACACAAAATGCATTTGCCATGAATTGACCAACCACTACTTTGCGTACAGGTTATTACGCTGGTGGTAACCCGGCAAACGTCTCGTGGCAAGCTTCAGAAACTGCAGGTGGAGCACGTCATTTTGGTGTCACAAACGACACAAGAAGGTCAAATGCAACACAACAAGGTAAGGGAAAAAAACTGAACCACAAAAACAGCACTACATTTGTTATTTCAAGTTATTTGTAGGCAAAAACAATAGTTGCCATGTTTGTTGAATAGTAGCTGCCATCACTGGATAGTTGTAGCTGCCGTACATGTCACGTGCAGAATCACGGCTTGCTGTTTGAAATGATGTCGTGCAAAATCACTCGTAGATGGTGTGATCCGTTGCGATACACATGTTATTCAAACAAAAAACTTACTCTCGTACCTGTTTTTCCTATTACAGGGCCTACAACTACAGTTAACAGCGGCGCGGGGACATCTACTGCGGGGAGCTCTAAACGCACGGAAGACGCGTACCACCAGCCAGCAGACAATCATGCCCCAGACAATTTCGAGTCACAGTCGAGAATGGCAATCATTCCAGCAATACCGACAAGCACCCCTTTGAACACAAGCACTGCCAACACTCAAGTGGATGGAATTGCCGCCGATACTGAAGTGAATGATGAAACTGACGACGAGGCAGAAGGGGATGAAGATGGTGGGCAATCAGAGATCATGGTACCTCAGCCACCGTACATTGGGCAGAGATTTGAATCGTTCGAAGAAGCAAAGGAATACTACCAGACATATGCAAAGTTCCATGGATTTGCGGTCAACACCGAGTACCATAGGAAAATTAAGAAAACTAATGAGTACAGCAGAGGTGAAATGAGGTGCCAGAAGGCATGGAGGAACAAGAAGGGGAAAGGTGATGCGCCTGTCGTTCCGGAATGAAAAAGAGGAATCATTCTCAAGACGGGATGCCCTGTCCGGTGTAAGCTGAACGTAGATGGAACACAGTATGTGGTCACTGAATATTTTGACGAACACAACCACAAACTCATAAAGAAGTTCGACCTGGTCAAATTTCTGACCGCCCACAGAGGATTCACCCTAGTCGAAAGGCAATTCGTAAAGCTGCTACATGATTGTAACGTCGGTCCATCAAGAATGGTCCAGATACTATCACTCATCCACAGCAAAAAGGGGAAACTGAGTAGCATGTCATACATACCGGCTAACGTCACAAACCTACAGGCCAAGTACCATAGAGAGAGCAAGCTGGCTGACATAGAGGCTACAATTGCCTACTTCGATGAGAAAGCAAAAGAAGATCCAGATTTCTTCTACAAGATAAGGTTGGACGATGAGGACCGTGTCAGGAACATGTATTGGGTGGATGGTGCTGCAAGGAGAGCCTACAAACATTTCCAAGATTGCATTTCATTCAACGCGACGTACCTCACCAATATGTACAAGATGCCATGCATTTCGTTCATAGGAATAAATAACCACAATCAGTCGTTGCAGTTCGGCTGCGGGCTCGTTCGGAACGAAGACACGGATGGGTACGTCTGGTTGTTCAAGACCTTCTTGGAGTGTATGGATGGACTTGCGCCGATGAACATAATAACAGACCAGGATTTCAGCATGCGTGCAGGCATAGAGGAGGTCTTTCCGTTGGCAGTGCACAGGCACTGCAGGTGGCACATTATAAAGAAGGCTGAGGAGACGCTAGGACCGTTCTTTGCTGACCGTCCAGAGCTGCACAAGGCATTCGAGCTGTGCGTGGACCACAGCTTGACGGTCGAGGAGTTTGAAAGGAGCTGGATGGCCATGGTTGAAACACATGAAGTCCAAGACAACGAGACGCTTGCTAGCCTGTGGGAGAAGCGAATGTACTGGGTGCCCGCCTACTTCATGCAGTGCTTCTTCCCCTTTCTGCAGACTACGCAGCGCAGCGAGGGGTTCAATGCTGTTTTGAAGCGATACGTGAGTCCTGGCAACTCATTGCTACAGTTTGCCAAGCAATATACAGCTTTGCAACAAAAAATACTAGGATCTGAGCTACAGCAAGAAGCGAACACCGCACTGAAGCAGCCAAAATTGCTGACGTATTTACCGATGGAGAGGCAAATGAGCAAGATATACACAAACAAGATATTTAACAAGTAAGTCAGTTGCGTTACGGTCTTATTTGCGCAAAAGTACTAAGTCAGTAGGTGCCTAATAGAATGCAATGCAGTTGCCATGATATGCAGTTGCCATGTTTAATGAAAAACTGTTTGCCATGCTTACTCAGCTGCAGTTGCCATGTTCAATGAAAAATTTGTTTACAATGCTTACTCAGATACATTTTCCATGTTCAAATGAAGTGCAGATGCCATGTTTAATGAACTGTACTTCCATGGGGGCATGTTGGTATGCAAATGCCAATATCAACTGAAAAATGTTATATTGTCAACGCATATGCTGAAATGCAATTGCCATGTTTACTGAAATGCAACTGCCATGTTTGTTGAAAATGCAATTGCTATGTTTACTCAAATGAAGATGCCATGTTTTATGCACTGTGCTTCCATTGGGGGAAAATATTGGTGTGGAAATGACGATGGCCAATTGAAAATGTAGTACAGTTGCCATGTTTAGTGTACTCCAGTTGCCATGTCTGATGTACTGCAGTTGCCATGTCTAGTATACTACAGTTGCCATGTTCAGTGTACTACAGTTGCCATGTCTGATGTACTGCAGTTGCCATGTCTGGTATACTGCAGTTGCCATGTCTGGTATACTACAGTTGCCATGTTCAGTGTACTATGTTTGCCATGTTCAGTGTACTATGTTTGCCATATTCAAACAAAAATCTAGTTCTATTTCCATGACAGCGTAATGTCCTACAAAAAAAAGATCGCACGATAGATTAACACAAAACACACAAAATTTGCAGATTCCAGGAAAAAATAAAGCGTGCCAGCATGTTCACGGCTTTCCAGGTGGACGAACATACGTTCAAGGTGTGTTCTATTTTGGGCAGGTCAGATTCAGAACCTGAAGACCCAGACAAAGGAAGGAACTACTTCGTGAAAACCTCGATCGAGCAAGGCGAATACTACTACCAATGTTGCAAGTTCGAACGGGACGACATTGTGTGTTGTCACATACTAAAGGTAATGGACATGAACGCTGTGACACGGATGCCCCGCCATTTCATAAGGCGACGATGGACTTGGGACGCTGACGACGCATTGGCGCCGCAGACAACACACGCGGTTCTGGCTGTGTGCATGACGAGAGACCTGAGTCAACCATGGAAGTCGTGAGGCACGTTGTGCTCACAAAGAACTATGCTGAGCTAATTGATGAAGCATGCAATAGTGATGAGACAGCGAGAGTCGCAGAAAAACACAGGAAGGCACTTAAAAGAGAGCTTGAGGAGATCAAGAAGAGGAAAGCTGAGGAAGCCTTACACCGGTTCCCCCGCACATCAAGTGTGCCTTCATCGACGGGGCCATCGTCTGAAAACTCGGAGATAGGATCTGGAACAGCAAGCACACAAACCCACGTCAGGAACCCACCCCGTTCAATCACAAAGGGTCGCCCCAGAGAGATAAGGTACAAGTCAGGATTGGAGATTCAAGCAAAACACAAGAAAACGAAGAAAGGGGCGGGCAATCCATGAGCAGAAATTGTCGCAATGTGAAATGGTCCTTGTGGACATTTTATTCTGTACCCTAGACGACAAGTTTTTTTAAAAAAAAATTGGGAGAATAACTCTTGAGGATCATCAGAAGTGGAAGGAAAATTCACTGAGTGGAGAAATGCAGTTGCCATTTATGGGTACTTAATCGGCCATGTTATGGGTATTTAATCTGCCATGTTATGTGTATTAAATCTGCCATGTTATGTGTACTAAATCTGCCATGCCATGCTATTTTGTACTAAAATATGTGCCATGCTACTTTGTACTAAATATGCCATGCTAGATGTACTGGATCTGCCATTTTAGTTGTACTGGATCTGCCATGTTAGTTGTACTATATCTGCCATGTTAATTATGCTTGATCTGCCATGTTGTTTGAACTGTATCTGCCATGTTAGCTCTGCTGAAAATATACCATGGTATTTGAAATGACTTTGCGTGACACATATTTCCATGGCAAATACCACGCGGTTTAGAGAAACAATAGTGTGTTGTGGGCGATGTATGGGAAACAAGTTGGAAAAAGGCGTAACGTGCATAAACCATAGCCAAGGTTGTGGATGCATGACCAACCCTACCCCATGCTAGCCGGTGCACTTAGCGACGAAAAAGAAGAATCAAAACCGACAAAATGAAAACCGACGATGACTTTCGCTGTCCGTGTATGTTGAACTACATTTGCCATCTGTTTTAGAACATCATAGACGCAATCAAAACAGCAAACTGGAGCTGTAAGCGATGAAACCGTTGTAATAATGATAAAACATAAAAACATATGTGCATGTACGCCTAAAAATGGTTCACGTCCACACATATATTAGAGAAACTACTAAATTGTCGCTCACACACCACCACTACAAAGTAGCATGCGCGGGGTCGCAGTCGTAACATAGCACACTGACATAGTTTGCAACGATAACAAAAGGGATAAGTACCTTACATTCCTCCTCAGCAACAGAATGTAAGGTATGCGTTCGGTGTGTAACACCACGTGATCACTTGTACTTCTTGTTGATTTTCTTGACAGCTTCCTCCACGAACTCGCGTGCTCTGGACCGCTTGTTGAAATCTTCATTCGTCAGCCAGTTCCATGTGTGGATTTTCCGGAGCTCAACGACATTTGCAGCTGAGATAGCGGGGACAACTATGCCTTCCCACTTTGCAAAGTATTCCAGCGCATGAAAGCCACAGTCCGTACTGCACGAGAAAAAGACTCAAATGAACACGCAAAAAAGGACAGACGTATCAAAGATAGACTTTAATTCAGATGTGACAGCAAAAATAGGGGTTGGATTGATGTAAACGGCACATGAAGGAGGGGGTTGAGAAATTACGTGTTCCCTTGCTTCACAATCGCCACATACTCAATCGGGAAATGCCTGATCTGGACCTTTGAATGTTCATAGTGACGGTTCCATGTCTCTTTGAGGTTGTTGATGAAGAATTCGGCATGCGTAGTAAGGTCTGAATCAGCTCCCGAACGGATTGAATCAAGCACCTCAAAACGTTGGTTCTTCAGGTCAAGGCAGATGGCATAGTGGTGACCACACTTGTCTTGCTGGTCATGTGGTGCAAGCTCCTGGAACATGGGGAACATTACCTGCATTTGAAAAGTGAATGAATGAGAAAGCAGATTACACAAAAAGAACAGCGGAGGGACAAAAAAATAGAATCACGTAGATTTGGTTATGGGTGAGCAAAATGTGTCATGCATTTTACAATCAAATTGCCACATAGTTCGCACGGGATGCAAAAATCAAGGTGACAGTGTGCACGGCAGCTGTTGCCACATGAAAACATCTGCCACATAATCACAAGTGCAGCAGATGGCAAAAACCACAACATTTGAAAAAATAGTGCATACAGGGGAGGAGAACTCACATATTTCTTTAGTGTTAGCTTGAATTCACCGTGTTGAGCAAAATTCTTCCTCAGGATTTTGTGGTTGAAGTCACCATCCCATATTTTGCATGTCACACTGTAATGCATGATGATCTTGTCGCACACACATCGATGTGATTGTTGATGTAGTCGATCCCGCATGCAACTACATTTGTCGACATTTTACCGTTTGGCCTCACGGACTCGGCGAGATCACCTAGGTCGACGTACGTCGCTCCGCATTGAATGACTTTGGTTCTGTCCAAACATGAGCTGTATGAAAACGACATAACATGGAAGAATCATGCCTGCTAAGTAAAAAAATATATGAAAGAACTAGAACGTAAGCGCATCATGTACAGAGAGTACGAATAAGGTGAATGTTAAGAAAGGAACAAAGCAAAATGAGAGATTATAGGGTGTGGTCATTTACGCTTTCAACTCCTTCATGTGCTTGCTGCTGGCACTCGCATTTCCAAACCGCTTGATGATGTCGTACAGCTGGGTCTGTTCCTTAGTGGCCCTGAATTCGGGCTCGTAGTCTTCCGCGGGAGGTGGGTGAACTACCCTCTGCTGTCTCACAGAACCAGGGGTGGCACTTCTGATGGTATCCTCAGATGCCATCTCTGCGGGCAAGTTGGAACTTGATTGCCCTTGCCCTCGCGAGGTCCTCCTCTGCAATGCTGCCTCCTCGATTTTGCGGTAAGCTTCGTCAAGTGACGGTGAAATTTCAGGGGTGCCTGCAAATAGCTCAAAAAATAAAAAGTGTGTTAGGACAAGGAGAAAGTCAGAAACAGATGGGTTGTGAGGGAATAGGGTGTATGATGTGACATGTAGGTAGAAAAATAGTGGGGAAATTGACATGTGTGGTGCAACTACAGTGGCCACGTCATGGCAACTGCAGTTGCCATGCAGTTGTGCTGAATTACCATCTAGGAGGATTGTGGTTGCCATGTCACATGAAATGCAGTTGCCATGCTGTGTCAACTCCACTTGCCAGGTGATTGCCGTACAGAAAAAATGCAGAATGGTAACAAAAAAATGCAGATGACATGGTGTGGCAAATCCAGTTGCCATGTGGAATGCACTATATTTGCCATGTACCAGCAAATACAGTTGCCATGATGAATCAACTTCAGTTGCCACGTGTTTACCCGAATGTCAAAAATGCAGCATGGCAACCAAAAAAAATGTAGGCCATGGTGCATCAAATCCACTTGCCATGCCACCACACGGCAGTTGCCATCACAAGTGAGAACACCCAAAAGAATATGATTGGGACAAAATTCAAACCACAAAGATGTATCCAGGAAAATCATAAGGACATGACAAGTGTACCTTGCACAATTGGCTCCGCGAACTTGACAGCCTTCCTGCCCTCGACCATTGGCTGCGCCATCATTGCGGGCATGCCTCCTGGGAAAGCAAAGGCAACTGGCAAAGGATCGTGCACCACCGATTGATCTTGACTGGTGCCAAGGCTGAAGCTCGGTGGGGTAAATGACATTGGGTGCCTCTCATTCCTACTGGCCGGACCACAAACGATTTGCGGGGCAGAATCCAATGGTGAAAGATCGACAAACATATCTAAATCGGCCGCTACAGAATGTTCGGGCTTATTTGCAGGGCGGGGCGTGTTGTCGGCGGTATCAGTAGCAGCTTTCATGGCAATCTTCTTGTTTGGGCTGTAGGGGACACCGACATTTACTGGGAGCCTGGAAGTGCGCAGATTTATGCTGGGGATTTCCACTGCGGGTAAAGGCGCAGTCTGCCCCGGCCGTTCACCTGCGTCACTCGTGCCCGTCTTCACACCTGCATCAATTGTGCTCCAGTCTTGCGGTTTCTCCGTCACATTGCTTCTGGCGGGTGGCAGGAACAGTGTGGACGCAGGAACATACCCAGGCTCGTCTCTCCTGCTCCTAGATACAGCCGGTGCATTGGGTATGATTGTTGGTTGCTTGCGGGGGCTGCGACGCCTAGGTGGAAGACCAGCACGAGCCACGGTCACCTTAGCAGTATCTGCACCGACAGGGGCTGGAGCTGTTGTGCCATGACTCTCACCTGTAGATGGCATATCCTTATGAACTGCCGCCTCAGCAGCTTCTGTCGTGGACACAGGTGTGCCACCACGCACGCGCTTGGAATCAGTGTCAGAAGAGCGGGAATCTTCCTTGCCTAGGTTCGTCTCGGGAGCGTCCACTTCAACACTTACTGATGGGGTGGCATGGCTCACAGCAGCATCCTTCATTGCTAGAAGAGTTGGCAATATTTCAGCTGTCCTGGCAGATACCGATTCGTCACTCCCCGATGTACGGATGCCTGTTGTTCTAGCCTGGACATCCACAGCCGGCGGAGATGGTCGGCCACTTGCATCAGAGTTGGTGGGAGCTGTCATCGATGCAGCAGCAGTGTTGACGCCGGGTGCCTCATGTACATCTGAGTTGTCCCACGTTGACAACTTTGAATGTAGGCGTTCGAACGGGTCCTTACTGCTATGCTTGGCCCCGCGCATAGTGGTCTTCTTCACCCTGCAAAAAGAAAAAAATCACATGAGAAAGGTATGAAAAAATGAACAAAAAATATGTTTGCCATGGTAGAAATCTTAAAAGAATTGAAAAAACAAGTGGAAAAGCTGGTAGTTGCCATGTAATGGGAAAATGAGTTGCCATGTGTCATAGTTGGCAGTTGCCATCCAGCAGCAGTTGCCATGTTAGCAAACTTAAAGAATGATACAAGTGTATGTTCTGTCAGGAATGCAATTTGAAACCTGTGTGTGGGATGAGCTCACAAAGCCAAAGGCAAAAGATGGCAGCTGCCATTAGCTAGAGTGCTAGTTGCCAGTTGGCCTAGATGCCAGTTGCCATGTAAAGACCAATAGGAGTTGCCGTAAACTAAAAAAATGAAGGAAGAAATTAGTTGGAAAAACAGCGGTTGCCGCCTAGGGGACGATGACAGAAGAACATGTGACAAGCTGAATCAGTAGCATTGGAAATTCAAGAAAAAATACCACTATGTAAATGAAAGCACATGGATGAACATACTTCTTGACTGGCTTCCTCAGGTCTGGCAACACGACAGGATCCCCGGTGTTGGTCGTCGTCGTACGAGGAGAAGACCTGGTGGAAGGGATGTCACCGACAATGGGGGCACCTTTGTTCAAGCGAGCAGAAACACGGGTTGGTGTTGGCGCCTGTTTCTTCGTAGCTGCTCGTCCACCAGCAGTCGGCTCACTACACGTAACAGATGGAGGGGAAAAGGAAGGTGGCAACTGTCAGACAACAAACCCATTGCCGCGCTTGACAAAAAACAAGTGCAAAGAAATGGATGAGATTGTTCCAAGAAAATAGACACAGCATAAAACTAAAATTGAAAGTCGAACCTCCTCCTGGCAGCTACGGGATCGGTCCTAGACCTCTTGCCATGCGAACCCTGCCCAACATCATCTGGAGCCCTCCCCCTCCTTGATGGCAACACCCCCTCGCCTCTCGCAGCCGTATGTTCTATCACTTTCTCCAGTGGGGGGCATCTGTTGCATCCTTGCCCTTGTTGGCGCCTGTGCGAACTTCAGCATGTTCATCGCCATCCGTGTCCTGATGCACATCATCCATGTCATCGTCGTCATCCTTGCTGAGGCCAGCGTCTCCATCTACATCATCTTGTGTGTCACCGGGCTCTTGGGAACTGTTGTAGTCATACCGGCCACGGCAACCGGTTGGTCGATGTGTACGTTCTGGGACAAATGAAGTGAACTGCCTCGCAACCGCATCGCTGTCAGAGGCACTGAGGGACGTCCACCCCTCAACCAACTTCTCGAGCAAGTCGGTCATTCCGGATGCAAACTGCCCAATTAGATGCTCAACTGGTGGCCTCGCCTGTGCACGAAAACAAGAAGCATCAACAACAACCCGTATTGCAGTTGCTTGCGGGACAGCAACAACTAATCCACGGCAAACAATGGATGTCGATATTTTGATTACCTCAGAAGGGCAAGACGGAGCTGAGTGCACGTCCATCCACTTTCCAAATTTTTGAGGCCCCCAAACACGATGTAGTCTATAGCATGCTTGGCCATCAGCTATGAAAAACAAAAAGAAATTGTAAGCATGCCTTATAAACCACGGACGGTTGCCTCATGTCAAATTTGTAAGCATGCCGTGTGAAGAGATAAACAAAAACTAACCTGTAGTTTTCCATATGTGGTATCAGTTGCCCTGTCTACGGCAAGCACTGCCTTGACAGCGTTGATGGTCCACGCAGAAACAGCAAACTTGTGCATAGGCGGCGGGCCTCCTACCCCAGAGAAATCCACGGTGGACAGATCAAGACAGTCGACATACATGAGCTGATTTAAAACAGTTTTACAAAGAAAGAAATGTTAGTTGCCATCATGGGTACTGTAGTTGTTGGGAAAAAGAGCAGGATAATGCATGGTCCAAATGATAGTATGTATGTGCTAGTTGCCATCATAGTGTGCTGGCAGTTGCCATCATACTGTGATAGCAGTTGCCATGCTAATAATATGATGGCAGTTGCCACATTGTCAGTATGACAGTTGCCATATTGTCAATATGGCAGTTGCCACATTGTCATTATGGCAGTTGCCATCTTGTTATGATCGGGTTGCCATGCATGAATAAAACTGTGTTATAAACAAGAGTTCACACAGAGATCTGGTAAAGTAAATACCATTAAATGCAGTCGACAACCCTTCTGGTACATCTTGTTTTTGAAAGCATCGTGGAGAAAGTCGGCAATAAACTTACACCAGTTCATGTTCTTCACATTTTTCAGATTCGCCTGCACCACACAAAATTTCAGGGCAAAAAGTTTGCCTCATCAGAAATCAAACGAAAAATAACAACGAAAACACTTGCAGTCATTAGCTTAACACATGACATCGGAGCCATAAGATTGAAGGAAAATAAAGTAGAAAGGATGGATCATTCACCAGGATGGGGAAACATTTGTTGCTTGGGCGAAGGGAAGTGGTCGGCGCGAAAATAGCTGAGATGGGGTATATGAGTAACTTCATCTTGAAAACATCTCCGTGCGTCGTCATGGCCCGCAGCGAATCTGCCAGTACAGACGTGTTCGGCATGGACTCCAATCCAGGAAACAAACGGGCGAACATAGCTTCCTTGATCTCATTATTGACCTCGTACGGGATTTTGATATGTCCACGAGGCACACCCAAAGTGCAGAACACGGATTCCTCGTTCAACGGAAGTCTTCCGCGTCCAGGAATCACGAATTCCCTGGAGGCAGGCTTGTAGATCTCACCAAGCCAGTTGCATACAGGGTTGACAAGGTTCGTGCACCGGACAGCAATCATAGACTGCATGCCCATCTCAGCAGCAGCCCCCTTCTGATCATCGCTGAATTTGTCAGTCAACGCAGTCAGTCGTTCTTGGGAGGCTCTGTTGCGAATTCGTTTCTTTTTCTGCAAAAAACAGACACAAAAGTGATCAGCTGTTGCCATGTTTTGCAATGTCATGAGAATTTAGTTCATGACAGACGACTACAAAAGATATAGGTGCCAACCAATAACAAAAATCGGGAGGAGATGGGGCGGGTGTGTGGACAGTTACCTCGTCGTCCTCTTTTCTCCGTCCAGTTACCCGGTTACGCTGTGGTGGATCCATGAAATCGTCGTCATCATTTTGATGATCGCCACGAGCCATTCTGCTGATGTAGGAACATACCAAATTGTTAAGGGGGGAAATGTAAATGCAAGAGGTAAGCATTTGCCACCTAATAGAAAATGTCAACTAGTGAATGCAAAAATATAGCATGAACACGCACGCGGCCCCCCCTCCCCCATATGATTGTCGAGAACATAAACGTGACAAGTAAGCATGTTGGTTAATACACTTGAAAACAAAATGTTGAAGTTGCCATGTTAGCCCACTGTAGTACAAAAAAAGCAATGAAACCACATCTGAATCGATAACCTGAAAAAACAGGCAGAGTGTGTTCACATATCACAAAAGCCAGTGTGGCAAAACGAAAAAATTGCGTCCGTAGTACAATGAAAATGCCACATTATACTGACTGTAACATGGCAACAGACATGATGTGGCAACAGATATGATATGGCATCTGGCACAATAGGTGCGCAAATGTGGTTGCCATATTATGCAGCCAGTTTGCCACACTGTCATATCTGCATTGTGGCAACAGACATTGTATTCACATTCTATTTGCCACATGATTATACAATCCAAGTGGCAAACACGCAAAGTCGATGTGCACATTAGTTGCCGTCCAGTGCAGCTGGATGCCGAAACTGCATTGACTACCGATTGTGGCAACTATCAAAGTGTGGAAAGTATAACAAATAATTCAGAAAAAAAATAGATCTCACAATGAAAAAGCATGTTTGTGGTTACTATCATATAAATTCAGCAAAATTCAGTTTGCCACATGGAAGAACGTGGGTGTGGCAACTATCATAGTCATTCAATAGAATTAGTTGCCATATGTGAAAGCTTGAAGTGGCAACTATGACAGACATTTTCAGTATTTTGTTGCCGCAAAGGAAAACACGTTTGTGGCAACTATCACATTTGTTCAGTGAGTTTAGTTGCCACACAAAATTCACCTCGTTCTGCCAAGTTCAGCCATTCTGCCAAGTTCGCCTCGTTCTACAGTTTCAAAACCAAACCTAACTAGATCTAGGTTTCAATGGCAACTACTTCGACTTCAAAATCACCCTCAAAATTCTCGCATGAACTGACTGTAAACACAAAATCGAACCAATGCGCATCAAAACAAACCGGGGGGCACCTCCCAAATCCATGCGCAAGACTAGTGCGTGCCTCGGAACAGGCATAACGGCACCGACGATGTCGCAGCCGCGGCGGCGACGAAACTGCCCAGTGCCACAAAAAAACGGCTACCAGACAACTTCGGACGCACCGCCGAATCGCCAGAATCTCTATGAATCGATCTAGGGATCGAACAGGGAGGGAAAGGGGAAAAATGCAGGAAGTGGTTGCAAGAGATGAAGCGAGCATTACCTTCAACCCGCACGGCTTCCGGCGAAGCCGCTCCGCTCCGGCGAGCACCACCGACAGCCGCGAACACCGTCGATTGTTCCGCCTCCGCCGTCGCCTTCTCCTCTCGCCTTCTCTTCCAGTGGTTTCAAGTGCGAGTGGGTTGTGCCAATAAATGCGTCGCAGGTGAGTAAAATGGAACCGTGAGGGAGAGGGTGGAGGGGTGTGCGACGTGTTTGACGTCAACCGTGGTCGGAGCGTGGCGTGCGGGCGCATGGCAGTTCCACCGCACGCCTCTGAGTGGCAACCGCTGACCACGGGATGGCAACCACCGTGCGGGTGAACTGACTTGCACACCGCACACGAGACTCGTCCTACGTGGCACCGAAAACCGGCCTGTTTGCTACAAGATTCGTGCATACCGAAGCCAACGAAGATGGAGGCGTGTGGTCGAAATGTTGAACGCCCACACGTGTGGGCGTTAACATTTCCCTATTTAATCCGAGTCTTTTGTTAGGAGAAGCCTGACAACACTAATGTGGTAAGCAAACGTTACGCCCAAAGAACGTGGACATAATAGTAGCTGCTCGCCCTGAAACCCCAGCACCCTATAAATGGCCGGGCCATCAGACCCCTGCTCCGGTATACGTACATAGCAATGGGCGAGACAGCAGCGGACGAGCGCGGCCTCGCCGCCGCCCCCGGCAAACTGGAGGAGTCGTCGGAGGAGGAGAATTCCCCGATCGAGCAGGTGCGGCTAACGGTCCCCACTGTTGACGACCCGACGCTGCCAGTGTGGACGTTCCGGATGTGGAGCATCGGGCTCTTCTCCTGCTCGCTCCTGAGCTTCCTCAACCAGTTCTTCTCCTACCGGACGGAGCCGCTCGTCATCACCTCGCTCACGGTGCAACTGGCGTCGCTGCCCATGGGCCACTTCCTGGCGCGCGTGCTGCCGCGCCGCAAGTTCCGGGCGCCGGGGCTGCTCGGCGGCGGGGAGTGGAGCCTCAACCCGGGGCCCTTCAACATGAAGGAGCACGTGCTCATCTCCATCTTCGCCAATGCCGGCTACGCCTTCGGCGGTGGCAACGCCTACGCCGTCATGATCGTCGACATCATCCGCGCCTTCTACGGCCGCTCCATCTCCTACATCGCTGCCTGGCTCCTCATCATCACCACCCAGGTACGTAGTTCATACTATATGCGTTGGTGTTCTTTCTGATGGCCACCGAGCACAGTTTTCATGCTACTCTTTCTTACTTGTGCTCTGTGGCACCGAAATCAAATGGATCTAGGTGCTTGGGTACGGTTGGGCCGGGCTGATGCGCAAGTACGTGGTGGAGCCGGCGCACATGTGGTGGCCGAGCACGCTCGTCCAGGTTTCGCTCTTCCGGTGAGCACCTCTGACGATCACCATACCCACTACTCGAGTTCGTTTGGTCGCCTTCTTGCGTTATTACATTCTTTTTACTCTATATATATACAGAGCGCACATCGTTGATGGCTTGAGTTGGTTGGATTTTTGTTGGTTTTACCACTAGATTTTGCATTTTGGAGACGGGCGAACCAAGCACTTCCCCATTAAAGCCTCCTTTGGTTTGTTTGGAGGAATTTTGTAGGAATTTTAGAGGATAAAAACTTTGTAGGAAAATTTCTTTAGAGCCCTTTGATTTGTAGGAGTGGATACATATTTCTATGTAGGATAGAAATCAATCTTTTATTTTTCAAAGAGAAAAAATATTAGCCTAGACTCAATGAAAAAATTCATATCCTATAAATTAATTGAATTTTTTTTCTCTATAAAAATTGAGATGCATGGCATCTCATCTTCTATAATTTTCCTATTCCTATAGTATTCCTGTCCTATGAAGCAAAGAAGGCCTAAATTTATACGAGTATCCGTTGCTCAACAGTCCGTTGTGGTTCGTCCTCGACTCGGTAGAGAAACCGCGCATAGCTACAAATAGTAGTACATCTACTACAACTGGCATTTTCACCAGTTTGTCGATGAAGTCGATGGAGAAAGGTACTGCCCCTAGGTAAAGTGACAAGAACCACTAACAGAACCAAAAGCTGGGCCGAGCTAATAATTTTAGTGTCAAGTATGTTAACCATCTTTCCCGAGAACAGGCCACTGTTTTTTATACTAGAATCAAGTTGTGCACATAGTATTATCAGTAGCCGTCGCTTTGCCCCAAGGTGTTAAAATTGGCTCCAGGCGGCGGGCCGTCATTAATTAAGGACGTCGATAACTGTCACACGTGTGGTAGGAAAAAAAACACACCACACGTCTCTAATGCAAATAGATTGCCACGTCATCGCATGCATGCATGCGAGAATCTTTTCGGATTTTCAGTTTTTAAAATGTTTTATCTCTTAAATGAAAAATCCGATTGAAGATCCGTTTTCACCATTAAATCCCTCGCGACGAGATCTTCAAAACTAGATCTCATATCGATATATTTCGGTGAATTTTTTTTTGTTAAAAGTTGCCATGTCTATTGCACATGAATTGCCATGATATTTACACTGAAGTTGTCATGATATGTTCCAACTATTTTATTTTACATTTAAAAGTAAATTTTAACATATTATAGAACGGAGAATTAAGAAACTAGACTTGCCATGCACCATAAACTAAAATTGCCATGATACATGCACTTAAAATTGCCATGGTTCAATAAAAAAATTAATTTCATGATCAAAGTACTGGAATTGTCATCATCAAAAAACTAAAATTGCCATGATCTACAAACTAAAATTGCCACATGGCAACTTTAGTTTAAGCGCTATGGCAACTATAGTGTAAACATCATGGCAACTTCTGTGCAAAAAAAAATTCGTCGAAACATATCAACATGGGGTCTAGTTTTGAAGATCTCGTCGAGACGGATTTAATGGTGAAAACGGATTTTTAGTTCGCTTTTTTATTTAGGAGATAAAACATTTTTAAGCCGAAACCAAAAAGATTTCTACTGATGTCATCTATTCATACGTGGCAAAATGAGTGGTGATGGAGACGTGTGGGCGATCTGCAAACGCCCACACGTGTGGGCGTTAGTTTTTTCCTTAATTAAAGATACAAAGGACGATGATGGAAAATAGCGGCAGAATCTGTGAAGCATAAGTATTGGATTTAGCTACACACCGACATAGAGGGAATAGGCTTTCACCCGGCTTTGCATATAAAGCACCACACCAAAATACAATCCGCTGGCACAACAATAGTTACATTCTCTTGAAATAGACTTTTGCCCCGCTATATTAATATGATAATCATCCGATACAACAGTGAGTTCACTGGGGCAAACAACACAATCATGCCTAAAATAGAAAACAGGAGAAAAAATGCCAGCAGCACCGAATCAATGAAAGGTACAGTATCCCGCAACCCTGCGCCCACCAGAGAATTTCACCACGCTCTTATGCCATCGAATTACCATGTACCAAGCAACACCTTCAAGAATAACTGCAACGACGACGACGCTGCTGCCCGGACAAGTCCTAGGATTTTTTTCCGGTACACGGAAGGGAGTGGGGGAGAGGTACACCCGACGCCCTTCAAGAAGGGTGGCGCCCACAGATGTCACCACGTTGGTGCCGACCAAATCTGACAGCGATTTCTCCCATCCCCTCACACCCACAACCCAGGACCAACCGTCGGCTCCACCATGCCTACAGCCCACCAACATTCGCCAGCATAGTCACAAGGACACCACCATTGTCTCACCACGACAAACGCTGCAAGGCCGACCGGACCAAAACGAAGCCACCATATACAGGGACCGGCAATACCGTAGCCACGTGCGAGGGGACAACATCCACCGGCTTAGGCGGTAGCAGACCGGACGCAGCAGCAAGAGCACACCAGGCCAACTGTCCGACTGGGCCCAAAACCGGGCCGCTAAGCTCCCGCCGCCGCGCTGCAGCGGACGCAGCACGGTAGCCACCGCCCCCATCGCCTGTAGCACGCCAGACCAGCCAGAAGTGACCCGCCGGAGTCCACGGCCCGCCCTGACCCAGATGGGGCCCAAAGGGCCCATATCTAGGCTTGCAGGAGCCAACGGTTCACAATAATGAAACCACCACACATGTTTTTAATTGATCCACTCCAGGTTACTAAACACCAAGCCATTATTAAACCACCACACATAATGATTTTTAGTAAGCAACTAGATTGAGGATGTTGCAAGTGATAGTCATCTAATATATTCCCTCCGTTCTAAAATAGATGGCCCAATTTTGGACTAACTTATTTTGAAATCGGAGGGAGTAATTATCATGAAATCATGCCTCAACATGTAGCGCGACACTAACAAGTAACAACACCTGCATTGTTGTACCAGGGCACTGCACGAGAAGGAAGAGTTCGCCAAGGGCTCGCGCCAAATCTCACGCTTCAAGTTCTTCCTGGTGGTGCTCATCTGCAGCTTCTCGTATTACGCCCTGCCAGGCTTCATCTTCCAGAGCCTGACGTCCATCGCATGGGTGTGCTGGGCGTTCCCCAAGTCGGTGACCGCGCAGCAGCTCGGCTCCGGCCTCAAAGGCCTGGGCCTCGGAGCCTTCACCCTCGACTGGGAGACCGTCGCCTCCTACCTCGGCAGCCCGCTCATCACGCCCTTCTTCGCCATCGCCAACATCTTCGTCGGCTACGTCTTCTTCGTCTGGGTGCTGGTGCCCACGGCGTACTGGGGGACCAACCTGTACCACGCCAAGACGTTCCCCCTCTTCTCCACGCAGCTCTTCATGTCCAACGGGACGGACTACGACATCAACGCCATTGTGAACAAGCAGTTCGAGCTCGACTATGACGCTTACAGTGAGCTCGGCAGGGTCAACATCAGTACCTTCTTTGCGCTCTCTTACGGGCTCAGCTTCGCCACCATCGCCGCCACCATCTCGCACGTCGGCCTCTTCTACGGGAAGTAAGGGCTCTCCTCTCGGTGCGTACATGGACAAACAGACGCAGCCGTGATCACGTCTGGTATCTCAACTGAAATGGGACATGGACCAATGTGCAGGGAGATCTACCAGCGGTTCAGAGTTTCGCGGCGTGAGGATCCTGACATCCACACGAAGCTGATGAGGACGTACGAGGACATACCGGCATGGTGGTTCTACTCGCTGACGGTACTGTCGATGGCAGTGGCCCTCATCCTCTGCACCGTCCTCATCGACCAGGTTCAGCTCCCATGGTGGGGCCTCGTCTTCGCCTGTGGCATGTCCTTCGTCTTCACCCTCCCCATAAGCATTATCACGGCCACCACGAACCAGGCAAGTTAATTTAAGAATCTGCAGTGTAACCTCCTGCAATTTTGCAAGAAAACTGACGAAAGGCATTTATAAATTGACGGACGGCAGGCGCCTGGTCTGAATGTCATCTCGGAGTACGCCATGGGGCTGATAAGGCCCGGCTATCCCATCGCCAATGTTTGCTTCAAGGTGTATGGTTACATGAGCATGTCACAGGCCGTCGCCTTCCTCTCAGACTTCAAGCTTGGCCACTACATGAAGATACCCCCCAGATCAATGTTTGTTGTTCAGGTAAAAGAGCCCCTCAATCTGACCACCTTCCAAAGCAGAGGAGTTCAGTAACATATGTGTAAAGATGAAATTTACTGACCTTCACGCTCTGTTCACGCTCAGTTTGTCGGTACAATTGTGGCCGGCACAATCAACCTCAGCGTGGCATGGTGGCTGCTGGGCTCCGTCGAGAACATCTGCCATATCGAAAAGCTCTCGGCAAATAGCCCATGGACGTGCCCCAACGACCGGGTCTTCTTCGACGCGTCGGTCATCTGGGGCCTTGTTGGTCCACGGCGCATTTTCGGGCCGCTTGGCAACTACGCAGCCATCAACTACTTCTTCCTCATCGGCGCTGCGTCTCCGTTCGTCGTGTACATCTTCCACAGGATATTCCCCGACCAGAAATGGATACTGCTGATCAACCTGCCGGTGCTCATCAACGCGACGGCCAGCATGCCGCCGGCGACGGCCGTGAACTACAACTCTTGGCTGCTCGTCGGGACCATCTTCAACTTCTTTGTGTTCCGCTACCGGAAGAGGTGGTGGCAGAGGTACAACTACATCTTCTCCGCCGCGATGGACGCAGGGGTCGCCTTCATGGCGGTGCTGCTCTACTTCGCGCTCACCATGCAGAACCGGAGCATTGTTTGGTGGGGCACGGCCGGCGAGCACTGCCCTCTGGCCATATGCCCCACCGCTAAAGGGGTCGACCTGGGTCGGGATAGTGTGTGCCCAGTGTTCTAAGCTAAATGCCTCGTCTTCCATGCCTCAAGATTGGTCATGAACTCATGATCCTTTGCAATTGTGTTCGTGTCATACTGTCACACTCCAAGCAATTCTGATTTGTTGGTAAAAGAAAATTTATGGAATCAAATATCGTATCAAAACTATTCAACCGCAAATAGTTCATGCCCGCATCATACAGTAAGATACACATTTTGTGACCGTATGCATCGTTCTGATGTAGAGGCTAGGGAGTCCCTTTTTGAAGAAAAAAAAGTAAGATACACATTTCCCGAAGAACGACCAAACTAAAATAGAACTGGCATTTTTTTTTCATTTTTCACGAAAAGAACTTGACATGATTTGACAAAAAGAAGACAATTTTTATTTTTTTGCGGGTGAAAGAAAAAGACAATTTAAGGCAGACCGATCCATAAAGAGCCTACTTCACGTACGGCATAAAATGTCCGATTTTTGTACGACGCTGAATGCACACCATTGGTTGCATATTTTTTGCATCCTCACGGCGCATCCATGTATCTATATCTATACCTAATAATAAAAGACGATGCATTTCTCCATTTTTTTAGTATGTTCACCCCCATTTTCATCCGTCTACTATACGCGAGGTGGTACCAATAATTCGTTATTCAAGTCACAGTTCAAAAACTAAATGAAAAACAGTTCAGCTGGACCTCGCCCGTGGTGTGCGGCAGCCCAACAAAGCCGGCCCAGTAGTACAATTACATAAAAGGAGGCAAAAATATTTGCCAGAGCAGATACCCAAACTCGCAACATACGAGGCTATTTCTTCCGCTGTGACCAACCGAACTAAATACCAATTGTGCTCAATTTGAAGGCCCGCAGAACTTATATGTGCGTCAAACTTGCATACACCAGCCCGTTGGTGTAAAAAGAAGAGAGGGCCCGTATATATTTAGTCTCACCTCATCCGCTTTCACACAATTTGACCAATTTATATACATATGTGAGTTGAACTCGGTAATTAAGCCAACTTAAGAATCAATAAGAAATGCCTTTGAAGAGGAGAGACCCGGGATTCGTGATTCATATGTGGAATGAAGAGAAGAGGCCAAGAACAAACATTTCTTGAAAACAAGGAAATAATTAACAGGATTGGGAATTAATGGATTCGTTAGACATGCAAATGAAGAAATTAATGAAAAGAGAGCCTGATTAATGCGGCGCTGATGCTAGTACACGATGTGGCTCTGATGATGGTGCGGGATTGACAGAGAAAGTGAGTAATGTGATCTTGAAGGCAGTGGAAACGCATGCCACACGACGCATGCTCGGAAACAAATAATGATCAAAGATCTTCCAGGCCACAACACCCTCCCCTCCCCGCCGCCACGCCTCATCTGAGCTCATCCTCCGCATAAGCTCATGCGATCTTGGGATGTGGGATTTTGGGGACGAAGGACCAACTTTAAGGGAGGGCGGATGAGCAGTCGAGCGGTAAATGAAGAGGGATGCGTGTTTGCGTATAGAGAGAGGTGTATGTATTTTCTGTAGTTTTGATCAGGGGCGGTTATATCTTTTCCATGTCCAGACCAGCTGCTGCTCCCGGAGATGCTCAGGCCCACGAGCATCATGCATGCTGCACAACGAGGGCATGGACCTCAAGTAGAGTACTAAGATACTAATCTTCAGACGACCCATCAACCACCACCCTTATATATCAAGCAGAGTGAACGAGTCCAATGACAGTAACACATCATAATCATTTAACGGTTAGTTGTTTCTCTTCAAAATGTCTCAGTCTGTCATGACAACTGATATTGGCAATTTCCAATTCGGCCTCCTGAGAACGGTTGCTTTTGGTGCATGGACATTGGTGTTATCGACAACATATTTCAGGGATGCTATACTTCATGTTACTTAGACAAATAATGAACTTTCAAAATCAGGTGTTATGTTGATATTCCTTTTCTTATAGAGATATGCTATTTCTTTGGGAATGTAAGTTTTGGAGTTACCATCTTTCAGTTTGCATCCTTTTCAGGGAAACCATCTTATAATGATTGGTCCTTGTCAATGCATAATGTATTTCACCTCTTTTCCTTTCATTCCATTGGGCATATTTGATCAGGTTGTTTCTTCCCGGATGTGTTTACATGTACGTCAATGCCAAAGTGTTTGGAAAAAAATAGAATCTTTCATAATAGTATGAGCAAATTAGGAAAAGTCCACCTCAAATTCTAAATTCTCTTGAAATATGTTCCGCTTCATTTCTCTGAGGAAATATGCTGCCTGTATCACTCTGCTCATAGAAGGTGCATAGTTAGGTTCTGTTTACAACAAGTTCAAACTTGTACATATTTTTGTATACTTGGTTCATTTGATTAGGTTATAATTTGGTAAATTCATACAATATTTTTTAATAGATTTAATAATTACCTACTTAATCCAAGACGTCTTACCCAAAAGGGCAAAAGGCGCCCAAGCTTTCAGTACTCCTATTTGTCACCATTGTAGGTTCCTTTTTCATAGTTATCTTGGACAAATAAAGGTATTTTTCATACCAAACAAAATGCGAGTTTTTCTAAGAAAGCAAGGAGAACATATAAAAATCATCATGTACTTTTTTTTTGTCTTACTAGCAGCGTGTCCGGTGATCTTAGAACAACATGTTCTTACAATGGCCTCTCTTTACGTTATGAAACATGTTATGATGTGAAATCGTGCATCTACTTTGAAAAACACATTTGCATGAATATATTTTTATCCCGTTGCAACGCACGGGCTTTTTTATTAGTTCTCTTGAAATATGTTCCACTTTATTAGTTCTCTTGAAATATGTTCCGCTTCATTTCTCTGAGGAAGTATGCTACATGTATCACTCTGCTCTATATAGAAGGTACATAGTTATGTTCTGTTTACGACAAGTTCAAACTTGTACATATTTTGTATACTTGGTTCATTTGATTAGGTTACAATTTGATAAATTCATACAATATTTTTTTCATAGATTTAATAATTACCTACTTAATCCAAGATTATTGGGGAACGTAGCATGCAATTTAAAAAAAATCCTACGATCACGCAAGATCTATCTAGGAGATGCATAGCAACGAGAGGGGGATATTGTGTCCATGTACCCTCGTAGACCGAAAGCGGAAGCGTTAGTTAACGTGGTTGATGTAGTTGAACGTCTTCACGAACCAACCAATCCAACTACCGAACGTACGACACCTCTGTGTTCAGCACACGTTCAGCTCGATGACGTCCCTCGAACTCTTGATCCAGCAGAGGGTCGAGGGAGAGTTTGGTCAGCACGGCGGTATGATGACGGTGTTGATGATGTGATCCACGCAGGGCTTCGCCTAAGCACTACGATGGTACTATCGGAGGAGTAAACGGTGGAGGGGGGCACCGCACATGGCTAAGACAATGTTGTGCCTTTGGGGTGCCCCCCTTCCCCCGTATATAAAGGAGGAGGGGAGGAGGCGGCCGGCCAAGGGGCGCGCCAAGTGTGGGGAGTCCTACTAGGACTCCCTACTCCTAGTAGGATTCCCCTTTCCTTTTCTGGAGTGGGAAAGGCAGAAAGAAGTGGAGAGGGAGAAGGAAAAGGGGGGCCGCGCCCCCACCCCTTGTCCAATTTGGATTGGGGCTTGGGGGCACGCCAGCACCTGGCCGCCGGCCTCCTCTCTCCACTAGGGCCCATGAAGGCCAAATAGTCCCCCAGGGGGTTCCGGTAACCTCCCGATACTCCGAAAATTATCCAATACTTCCCGAAACCATTCCGGTGTCCGAATGTAACCTTTCAATATATCAATCTTTACCTCTCGACCATTTCGAGACTCCTCGTCATGTCTGTGATCTCATCCGGGACTCCGAACAAACTTCACCAAAACACATAACTCATAATATAAATCGTCATCGAACGTTAAGCGTGCGGACCCTACGGGTTCGAGAACTATGTAGACATGATCGAGACACAGCTCCAATCAATAACCAATAGCGGAACCTGGATGCTCATATTGGCTCCTACATATTCTACGAAGATCTTTATCAGTCAAACCGCACAACAACATACGTTGTTCCTTTTGTCATCGGTATGTTACTTGCCTGAGATTCGATCGTCGGTATCATCATACCTAGTTCAATCTCGTTACTGGCAAGTCTCTTTACTCGTTCCATAATGCTTCATCCCGCAACTAACTCATTAGTCACATTGCTTGCAAGGCTTATAGTGATGAGCATTACCGAGAGGGCCCAGAGATACCTCTCCGATATATGGAGTGACAAATCATATTCTTGATCTATGCCAACCCAACAAACACCTTCAAAGACACCTATAAAGCATCTTTATAATCACCCAGTTACGTTGTGACATTTGATAGCACACAAGGTGTTCCTCTGGTATTCGGGAGTTGCATAATCTCATAGTCAGAGAAACATGTATAAGTCATGAAGAGAGCAGTAGCAATAAAACTTAATGATCATTATGCTAAGCTAACAGATGGGTCTTGTCCATCACATCATTCTCTAATGATGTAATCCCGTTCACCAAATGACAACACATGTCTATGGTCAGGAAACATAACCATCTTTGATTAACGAGCTAGTCAAGTAGAGGCATACTAGGGACACTTTGTTTTGTCTATGTATTCACACATGTACTAAGTTTCCGATTAATACAATTCTAGCATGAATAATAAACATTTATCATGATATAAGGAAATATAAATAACAACTTTAATATTGCCTCTAGGGCATATTTCCTTCAAAGATGTCTTACCCAAAAGGGCAAAAGGCGTCTCGAGCCTTCACTATTCCTATTTGTCACCGTTGTAGGTTCCTTTTTCATAATTATCTTTGAAAAATAAAGGTATATTTCATACCACACAAAATCTGAATTTTTCTAAGAAGGCAAGGAGAACATATAAAAATCATCATTTACTATTTCTTTTGTCTTACTAGCGGCGTGTCTGGTGGTCTTAGAACAACATGTTCTTAAAATGGCCTCTCTTTTACGTTACAAACACGTTATGATCTGAAATCATGCATCTCCTTCGAAAAACACATTTGCATGAAATTTTTTTTGTTGTTACAACGCACGGGCTCTTTTTCTACTCGTACCAAAATCCAAATGAATTTTGTCTCACCTGGGTAATTCCGAGGCATAATTATTTCCCCTTTGGTCATTTTTATTCCGCGTATTAGAATGGGGTTAAGTCAAATTTATATTAAAAAATATTGACATATACAATACCAAAATATATACTATGAAACTACATTTCGTAACGAATCTAACAATATTGATGTTGTTAATTTTTTTTCTAAAAGTTTGGTCGAAATAGAGATACCTTTACTTCTGGTAAAAGTTATATGCAGACTAAAAAGACCAGAGGGGGTATTTTTTAAAATAAGATATGTCTCATTCATTAATTAAGGGAATAGAGTTTGACTTACAATTCACCCTCAAAATACTAAAAAGATTATTCTTCCAAAATTAAAGTCCCTAGTTTCTTTGCACCCGGGGTGACCCAAAACTTTATCTCCACAGTGATAATTTTTAGCAAGATTGGAGGGGGGAGCTTTTTCATGGAAGAACAGATAATTTCTCTCATTCCAAATTGTCTAAGATATGAGCATGGTGAGAGAGGCCATGACTTTCCTATTGCGGTGCCAACACCAAAGCAATTAGCCCGCCAATCCATGATGGTGCGCTCCAAGTGCCACGAAGATGTGTTGATGCCCAAAAGGTGTAGCTCGTCAACGACCAAGTTCCAAAGCCGAAGTGTGTAACACCATTTGAAGAAGAGGTGGTCACTAGGCTCTCGCATCCCATTGCAAAGTGGCCAAAGTCCACAATTTGGCCACCCATGCTTGGCCAACATATAGACGGTCCAAATTCTATCTTGCATTGCCAACCAAGGAAAGAACTTAACTTTTGGCGATGCCCAAACCTTCCAAATCATATGCTCCATCTGAGGGAGAATCGTCCCAAAGAACTGTGCCTTGCAAGCGGAGGCTGCCGATCACTAGTCGTGTGTTTCCACACAATGTCATCCTCAGTAAGGCCATCGAGGTGGAAATCATGAAGAAGCATCCAAAGGGAGAAGAACTCTCGAATGTGATGAATGGAGACAATGGTAGACAGTTTTATCTTGAAGATACAAGCATTATCTCTAAGTGCCTCCCGCACCTTCCAATTTTTCCTTGAAGACACAAAATGAGGGGACGAATATCCTTAGGCTCGACTAAGTAGCCATGGAGAGTCCCCAAAACGTGTCTTAGAGCCATTACCCATGGTGATGGTGGTGGAGGTATAGAACAAGTTGAGATCATCCTCATCACATCGGTTGCGCATTCCCACCCACAACCTGGAAGGATCCTTCCACTCATACCACAACCATCTTAATCTCAGGGCATGTGCAAAATTTTCAATACTGAGCACACCAAGGACACCATATTACTTTGTACGAGAAACCACCTCCCAATTCTCCTTGCCATTTTTCCCTGGTAATTTCATTCGAACCGGACCATAGAAGAGCACGCTCACGATTGTTAACATTGTGGAGGATGCACGGTGGCACAACAAGCAAGCTTATGAAGTATATCGTTTGTGAGGTGATCACGGACTTGACGAGCTCAATGCACCCAATGGTGATTATGTTCTGGCCCTTCCAAGGGGAGAGCTTCCCCACTACCTTGTCCTCAAGGTATTGGAGATCCACCTTTTTAAGTTAGAAAACAAAAGCGGAAGCCCCAAGTATCTCATTGGGAAGGAAGCTTTAGATGCCACTCACTAACCATGAAGATCACCGCATCATCTGTGTAAAGTGAAGTTCTCACCATGATGCCCCTCCCAAGAAGAAGACCCTTCTTAGTTGACAATTCGATAATTTGTTGAAGAGGTGATGAGTGTTATTTTTACAATCCTCTAACCTAACTTCAAACCGAAAACAGTCCATTAAAACTGAGATGTTCGCTTCAATATTGCCACTAATGACTAATAATGCAAAGGGTTCCAAATATCCCATCTTTATTTTGTTTCCACGAGAAATAGGCTATTTATGGATGAAATCAAGCCAATACATGGAAATGATTAAAGCGAAGATAGAGGAGATAAAGTGGGAGGAGCACTAGAGGAAACAGTGCAAAAGACGACCTTCCATACAACCATCCCTGCTCGTATGGATGGTCGTATGGCGTGGCAACCGAGGCGTCTGATCCACCTGAACCTTTATAAATGGACCTGCGCCAAATGAGCAACAAAACATTGCAGAACAAGCCAGTCATCGCCATCTTCACCATAGCCATCTCCATCAACCTAGCCGTCACCATTTCCCATCTCCACATCCACAACCTTCACCACCACCATACTTCTCAACAATCTAGTCATACTTGTAATCATGTATCGCATGCGACATCCATTGTAAGACCTATTATCAATCAATCAGTCTTCGTGATGTGTTCTTCGATGAGTTCTTCATGTGATCTGATCTCCATGTGTGAATAATTCAGTAAGGTCATGGGTTGAGGCAAGGGCCTTGCAACCCAATATACTTGTTGGAGTAACCAAAGGCAGATCTTGTGCCTAATTCTGCTAGCAGCTTTCCACAATCCTTGAAACAAAGCATTTGCTTTAGTTGGCCCCATGAGTTGCTTGTACATCTGTTTAAACTGAAAATTGATCCGACTTCCAAATGTAAGGTCGTTTGTCTTCAAAGTTATTGGAATAGTTCAGTTTTGGCAGTAGATAATTGAACTGGTGATAGGCTGGGCAGATAGAGGTGTATGGAAGTTCTCTAGCAGCCCAGAGGGCTATGAACTTGTCCAAAGAGGAATTTTACAGCTTCTGCAATGAATGAAGTTCGGGGTACTACTAAATCGATGGAGTATCTTGCCATTTATCTATCCAGAAGAGAATAGAGTCTCCCGTTTCTGCAGTGCATGTTGTAGTAGATTTGCACAAGATGCCTTAGCTAGGTACTTTAGATGACAGAGATCGCCTAGCGTCGCCGGTGTCATGGTTTCATTTTCACGTCCGTTCACACGAAAGTTCTGCAAAAATTAACAATATTTTTGTTTTGGGAAACACTTATGTTCACCCGATCGGTCTTTATATGAGCATCCATCGCCTTTATGGTCGTTGAATCTTACTTTAATCGGATGGCTCAGAAGCATCCTCTTTCCACATCCTAGGTTTGCAACTGGATCACTGTTGCAATTTTCTAGCTTGTTGCAAGATCTGAATTCCAAAGCCTCCAGATACGCGCGCCACTAGACACGTCAGCGCGCCGGCGCGGATGAGCATGCTCTCCTCCTCCCTTTCCTCCTTCATCGACCTTCCTTCCCCTCTGCCATCCGCCTTTCTCTCCTTCGTCATCGGGCCCGACCCTTTCTTCTGCTCCATCTCCTTGCCCGCTGGTCGCCTCTCCATCGGCCGGCCAAAAATCTCATTTGAGCCACCTTTCGACATATCTACGCCACTCCGGCGAGATCGACGCCACATTGCCTTTTCATCCTCCGCCCCTTGGTCGTCGCCGACCTCGCCCGCATCTGCCGTTGCTGCTGGACGGCGTGGAGTGGGATCCACACTTGATTTTTTTTGTCTTAAGGAACATGGTGCTTTTGCAAACGGACTCTTGTTGTAATAGGTTTGAAGGGAAAATCTTTTTTTAATTTCTGCAACATGATCTTTGTTGCGAATAATTTCTGTAACCAGACTTTTGTTGCAAAAAGTACTGCAACAACACATTTGTTGCAAAGATGACGGATCACGTTGGTTGATTACACATCCATCTACAACTTCATCCAATGGTCAAAGAGGCATCCAATCTTTTTAATTTTATCCGTCGGCGGGCGGACGCGTAGCCTCGCCCTTTCTTTTTTGTTACAACTCTCCATTATATGAGGTACCTAGAGCCAGGGCTCCGCCTCCTCCTCCTCCTCCAAGAAAGAAAGTTAGGGTTCGTGCCTCTCGCCGGCGCCGGCGCAGGTCCGCCTCATCTCCGGTGGCCCTAGGGCCATGGAGGCGCGGTGGATCCTGGCAAGGGCCGGCGGGAGGGCTCCGTTTTAGTTGTTTTTTTTCAATCTTGTTAGGGTTTGTGTCCTACTCAGGAAGGCGAGACGGCGGCGGCTCCCTGAAAATGGAATAAAGGTCTCCTCGCCTAGCCCCCGTTCTAGCGGTGCGTCTAGCATCATTGGTGGGCCTGTGAAGGTGTGTCTCCGGCAGATCTATCTTTGGTGGATTTGCTCGGATCTCGTCGTTGTTCGTATACGTTCGTGTGTATTCGGTTTGGATCCTTCCGATCTACGTCATTTTTCATCGGCGGCAGTTGTTGTTCTGGGATGCTGGTCCTATGGGGCCTTAGCAGGACGACTTCCCGACTGTCTACTACAACAAGTTGTGCCCGGCTCTGGCGATGGAGGGGCGATAACGGCGGCGCGCCTTCGGCTCGCTTCGGTGCTTGTAGTCGTCACTAGGTGGTCTACGAATTTGGATGTAATTTTTATTTCTTGTATTCGTTGTACTGCCATGATTGAAGATGAATAGATTAAAAGTTTTTCCGTAAAAAAACTCTCCATTACATGGTTATAAGTATCCTGAACGAAAAAGATAGGCAAAAAAAAAAGATTCACGTAAATATATGTATGTAGGACAGCAAGATTGACGCCACCTTCTGAGCCACCTTCCGCCAGGTCTACGCTGCTCCGGCAAGATCGACGCCACATTGCCCTTTCATCCTCCGCCTCTCCGGCGTCCTCGACCTCGCCTGCATTTGTCGTTGCTGCTGGACGGCGTGGAGTGGGATCCACACTTGATTTTTTGTCTTAAGAACCATGGTGTTTTTGCGAAAAGTCTCTTGTTGTAACATGTTTGAAGGAAAAACATTTTTAAAATTTCTGCAACATGATCTTTATTGCGAATAATTTCTGTAACTAGACTTTTGTTGCAAAAGTATTGCAACAACACATTTCTTGCAAAGATGACTGGATCACTTGGTTGATCACACTGCCCTCTACAACTTCATCCAATGGTCAAAGAGGCGGCCGATCTTTTAATTTTATCCGTCGGCGGACACGTAGCGTCGCCCTTTCTTTTTTTGATACTCCCTCGTTTTTTAGTCTGTATATAAGATTTGACCAAAGTTAAACTTTGTAAAGTTTGACTAACTTTCTCAGAAAAAAAATATTAATATCTTTAATACTAAAGTTATATGTTATGAAAATTAATTTCGTGATACATCTAATAATATTGATTTCATAGCGTGAGTGTTGATATGTTTTCCTACGAAGCTAGTCAAATTTTTATAAAGTTTGACTTTGACCAAATCTTATATGCAAACTAAAACCCAAATGATAACGCCCACATGTGTGGCACGTAGCAACATGGCCCAAACGCCTTCATTACCATTCATTTTGCCACGTCAAAATAGATGACATTAGCGAGAATCTTTTTGGTTTTCGGCTTAAAAATGTTTTATCTCCTAATTAGAAAATCCAATTAAAAATCCATTTTTACCACTAAAATCCGACTCGACAAGATCTTCAAAACTAGATCTCATGTAGATATATTTCGACGAAAAAAATTGGCAAAACTTGCCATTATGTTTACACTGTAGTTTCCATAGTGTTTACAACAAAGTTGCCATATGACAATTTTAGTTTATAGATCATGGCAATTTTAGTATTTTAATTTGACCATGACAATTTCAGTATTTTGACCATGGAAATTATTTTTTGTATGAACCATGGCAATTTTAAGTGCATGTATCATGGTAATTTTAGTTTATTGTTCATGGCAAGTCTGGTTTCTTAATTCCCCATTTTATAATATGTCAAAATTTACTTTTAAATGTACAAGAAAAAATAGCTAAAACATATCATGGCAACTTCAGTGTAAACACTATGGCAATTCATGTGCAATAGACATGACAACTTTTAACCCCCCAAAAAAATGCCGTCGAAACATATTGATATGAGATCTAGTTTCGAAGATCTCGTCGCCATGGACTTAATGGTGAAACCGATCTTCAATCGGATTTTTCATTTAAGAGATAAAACATTTTAAAAAATAAAAATTCAAAAAGATTGTCACATGCATGCATTCGTTGACGTAGTGCAATCTGTGGGCGTTATCAGCGTCCAACTAAAAAAAAACGGAGGGAGTACAACTCTCGATTATCTGGGTATAAGTATCTTGAACGAAGAAGATTTGAAAAGAAGATTCACGGTACATATACGTTCGTAGGACAGCAAGATTCCTGTCTGAATTTTTTTTTAAGCAAGATTCCTGTCTTACGTATATCCTGCAATCGGTATACAACTTCAAGTGGCAGCAGCAAATAATGAGGACACGCTACGTCCCAAACAATCCGGACAGAATACGCACAGCCGGGGGACGCTCCCCCGCCACCATACCGCGGCGCCCATATAAACACGCGCGCGCGCGTGCCTCTGCTCTCAAAGCCACCTCCCCTCGCCGGTCCAGGCTACAGCAGAGCACGCGTAGTCACCGCTAAGCCGCCCGGCCTTGGCCACCATTAAACCACCTCACGCGCAATGGGTGAGATAGCGGCGGACGAGCGCGGGCTCGCCGGCGGCAAGGGGTCGGAGGAGGAGGAGGAGGAGACGTCCCCGATCGAGGAGGTGCGGCTGACGGTGCCCCCCGGCGACGACCCGACGCTGCCGGTGTGGACGTTCCGGATGTGGAGCATCGGGCTGCTCTCCTGCGCGCTCATGAGCTTCCTCAACCAGTTCTTCTCCTACCGGACGGAGCCGCTGATCGTGACCCAGATCACGGTGCAGGTGGCGTCGCTGCCCATGGGCCACTTCCTGGCCCGCGTGCTGCCGCGCCGCAAGTTCCGGGCGCCGGCGGCCCTCGGCGGCGGGGAGTGGAGCCTCAACCCTGGGCCCTTCAACATGAAGGAGCACGTGCTCATCTCCATCTTCGCCAATGCCGGCTACGCCTTCGGCAACGGCAACGCCTACGCCGTCATGATCGTCGACATCATCCGCGCCTTCTACGGCCGCTCCATCTCCTTCATCGCCGCCTGGCTCCTCATCACCACCACCCAGGTACTGCCCTCCCTTCGCAAGCTCCATTGTTCTCCCGACTAAGAGTATTAATTAGCTGCTCCCTTCGTTGCTACTCTATCCGATTTCTCACTTGGCATCGGAATCAAATGGATCTAGGTGCTCGGGTACGGGTGGGCGGGGCTGATGCGCAAGTACGTGGTGGAGCCGGCGCACATGTGGTGGCCGAGTACGCTCGTGCAGGTCTCGCTCTTCCGGTGAGCACCACTCTACACTCCTCCTCTGTCCTCCCCTTGGTCCGGTTGCTTTCTTGCGTTGCTGCATTTTCTTACAGCCGGGTTGGCATGCTACCAGATTTATTGGTCGTTCCGGTGACCCGCGAACAAGGCGTTGCGCTCATAAAATTTCCCTACAATTTCACCCGTTTCTTGACGCTCCGACGGGTTGGTTGGTTTGTCCTCGGGTGGTTGTAACTTTCCACTTGGCGCCTATCCTACGTGGGGTACAACTTAACATTTTGTGATATAGTGTTCCCCAGTTTCTCGGCGAACCCGATACATAGAACAGGCTAGAAATAAGTTGCGTATGTTGTTGTATTATCACTCGTCACCAGGTGCATATCATTGGCTCCAGATTGGAGAATCTGACCCAACCGGCTGGCATCATTAGTAAAGGAAACAAAAGGCGATTGAGAAAATAACCAAGGAGAAAATCTGACGAGCATGAGTACTACTACATCTCGCGAGACACTGACATGCATTTCAGTCCGATGTCCCCCTTCCTTTTTCCTCTTGATTATCATTGTCCCGCTCGACACCGACGCAGGAGCAGAAAGAAAGACCCCACCACGAACATGGGAGTGCACCCATCCGCTGGATTGGTGGATGGATAAGCTGCTTCTGCTGCTGCTGATTTAAACCCGAACCACCATTACGTTGTCCAATGCATTCTTGCATAAAACATAGTGCTTAGTTGTGCAACTTGGACTATGTTTGGCCTTTCCGAGCACCGAGGGCACGTTTTGTTTTGCTTTTTAAACCACGTACTAGTAGTGCATTGCAAATGCAAACACGCTGTTGCTTTGTCCATGGAACTTTGTTAGGCGTTATCTAGGGCGACTGATTGCGGCGCACGCATGGGTGGAAAGCTCGCGTGGTAGGTTATGGGTGGAAAGGTTTTACTCTCCTCCACTCCAAGGGTTTATTTGAGTACAAAACAAAAATATACAGGGAAATATGATCGTAGTGCCACATCCTGAGTTCTCGCCCTCCAATTATCGAAGGGTCTCTTTCATTCAAAAGATCTTCAAAGAAATTTTAGAGGAACTTCGTCCTTAAGATTTTTTTTTAATATTAGTTGTCTGATTTGTATGATCGTAACACAAACGATTTTTTCTGTAGTAGGATGCATTTGTATTAGATTTGATAGGAAATTTCCTCCCTCTCAAACCTCATTTTGAATAATCCTACGTTTTCCTTTGCATAACCAAACAGCCTTTCAACCATGTATGGATTACTAAAGATGACATGCCATTTCTAATCCCGTGTCTTTCCTTTTTATGCGTTTTGAGATGTGAATCACAAATGCCACTAAGAAAAAAGTTGATGTCGAGGTTTGATTTAGACCAATGCAGTGATTGCATGATACTATGATGATGACAGATATGATGAATATACTAGTCAGGCCCTACAGGCCACATCACCGTTGCCTGCCATGATGCAGTACAAGAGTATCGTTTTGATACGATCTAGCACAAGGCCCCATCTTACGCCAATTGACACTAGTTTTCTTCCCTGAACCAACCTGCAACCCACCTACCATTCACACCCAGACAGACAGACAGATACCTGAATGGCTGAATCTAGTCGGCATGCCGTTTAATATGTGGCGCGAGCCTCTTGCCTCCACCGGTACACATGTTTCTTTTCCCACTTAGAGGGATTTCATCAGAAGTGAGATACACCAAAACACCAGTCGCTGACAAGCGACAACCTTGCACCTGAATGGCATCATTCCAAACTTTCCGACGGCATCCCGTGCTTGGTTCAAGTAGAAACGGTTATTCAGGAACCGAAAGAAAGAAAAATACTAGCAGCAGCAGCAGTAGCAGTAGCTTTCGAGACAGTTGGGAGCACGTCTCAGCAGTCAGCAGATTTAGATTCCGTCGAGTCGACTGGAGGGCGACGCTTGGGTGCATGGGCGTGTTTTGTCTTCGTCAGCGCCGGGCAGACGCGTCGCTCTGCTTGCGGTGCATCCGGATTCGGCAGTAGGCCAAGGCGGCCTTCGGAAGTCGCCGTATGATGGAGGAGTGGCGGCACGCCAAGGGCGTGATGTGAACGCGCACGGCCGGTCGGGTACGACGGCTGAAGGCCTAACTTGCACTGCACAGTATTGACACCTCTGATGGAGGGAGACGGCGCGTGTTTGAAATTTGTGTGCAACTGGATGGATTAGTGTTGTATTTTCGTGGTCCAGGTCCAAGTTATGCCCACAAAAGGCGCGATCCTTGCACATGCCCGCGATCCTTTTAGTGGCCAACTGGCCACCAAATCAATTGTTATCCGGTCGTACTGTTTCATGCAACAATGGCTTAGTTAACAACATGGTAAACAACTGACCAAGGGTTGGTTGCCTTCGATATAAAAGTAAAACGGTAAAACAAGGCGCGGTGCTTCCAGTCCTGGAGACGCCAGCTCTTCATGTGGAAAGGTATATCAAGAAAATATATCAGGCCGTTTAATGGTGAACTGGTGAATGATGGTTGATGGATCACTTTGTTTACATGGCAACAATTCGAATCCATGAAGCTGCGAAAGTTCTGCACTACTCCTACATAGCATTGGCACTAACACCATCCTTGTATGCACCAGGGCACTGCACGAGAAGGAGGAATCTCCCAAGGGCTCGCGGCAGATCTCCCGCTCCAAGTTCTTCCTGGTGGCGCTCATCTGCAGCTTCGCGTGGTACGTCGTGCCGGGCTACCTCTTCCCGGCGCTCACCTCCATCTCATGGGTCTGCTGGGTCTTCTCCAAGTCCGTGACTGCGCAGCAGCTCGGCTCCGGCATGAAGGGCCTGGGTATCGGAGCTTTCACGCTCGACTGGTCGGCCGTCTCCTCCTTCCTCTTCAGCCCGCTCATCTCGCCCTTCTTCGCCACCGCCAACATCTTCGTCGGCTACTTCTGCTTCCTTTACGTGCTCGTGCCAACGGCGTACTGGGGGATGAACCTCTACAACGCCAAGACATTCCCCATATTCTCATCGCACCTGTTCATGTCTAACGGATCGGCATATCAAATCACTGACATTGTGAACCAGCAGTTCCAGCTTGACACGGAGGCGTATGCAAGGCTCGGAAGGATAAACCTCAGCACCTTCTTCGCACTGTCTTATGGGCTCAGCTTCGCCACCATTGCATCCACCATCACGCACGTCGGCATCTTCTACGGGAAGTAAGTGCTCTCAACTCTGTATGTGAATAAACTGACACAGCTCAGCTTTGAATCCATGTGGTTTTTGAACTGAAAGATGAAAAATTCACATCTGCAATTGGACACCGATGCACAGGGAGATCTACCACCGGTTCCGTGCTTCGCAGCAGGAGGAGCCTGACATCCACACAAAGCTGATGAGGAAGTACGACGACATACCAGCGTGGTGGTTCTACTCACTGACAGTATTGTCGATGACAGTGTCCCTCATCCTCTGCACCGTCCTGAAGGACCAGGTTCAGCTCCCTTGGTGGGGCCTCCTCTTCGCCTGTGGCATGGCCTTCGTCTTCACGCTCCCCATAAGCATCATTACTGCAACCACTAACCAGGCAAGTTTATTTCAGAATTTTTAATGTTTCTCCATTTGCCCTGCTCTTTCATGATTTCTGCAAGAAAAACTGACCAAAGCCTTTAAAATTTTATGGACAGACTCCTGGCCTGAATGTCATCACTGAATACGCCATGGGGCTAATAATGCCTGGATACCCCATCGCCAATGTCTGCTTCAAGGTGTACGGCTACATGAGCATGTCGCAGGCAGTTGCATTCCTCTCAGATTTCAAGCTCGGACACTACATGAAGATACCTCCAAGATCAATGTTCATTGTTCAGGTAATTAAACCACTAAATCTCCTCACATTGTAACTTGTAAGCAAAGGAGCGGCATGTAGGAAGATAAATTTACTGACATTCCGCGCGCTGTATTTATCCAGTTTGCCGGTACACTGGTGGCCGGGACTGTTAACCTCAGCGTGGCATGGTGGCTACTTGGGTCTGTCGAGAACATCTGCCAGGACCAACTGCTGCCACCAGACAGCCCATGGACATGCCCTGGTGACCGTGTCTTCTTTGACGCATCGGTCATCTGGGGCCTTGTTGGCCCGAAGCGCATTTTCGGGCCACATGGTAACTATGAAGCCGTCAACTGGTTCTTCCTCATCGGCGCAGCAGGCCCTGTCATCGTGTACATCTTCCACAGGATATTTCCCAGTCAGAGGTGGATACTGATGATAAACCTGCCGGTGCTCATCGGCGCTACAGCCAACATGCCACCAGCAACAGCCGTGAATTACAACTCATGGCTGCTGATAGGCACCATCTTCAACTTCTTCGTGTTCCGGTACCGGAAGAAGTGGTGGCAGAGGTACAACTACATCCTCTCTGCCGCGCTCGATGCAGGCGTCGCGTTCATGGCAGTGCTGCTGTACTTCACACTGACCATGGAGAACCGGACAGTCAACTGGTGGGGCACGGCAGGTGAGCACTGTCCTCTGGCCTCATGCCCCACTGCTAAAGGGGTGGACTTGGGCCCGGATAGTGTGTGCCCTGTGTTCTAAGCTAAAACTCTTTCACCCTCACGGTACAGCTACAAGATTAGTCATGATCCATTCCAGTCGTGTGAGTGTAATAGCATGATCATAGATTTCTGTTGTACTTCTCCACCAAAAGAGAGAGAGCAAAGCTTCTAGATGCGTGTAAACTGTAAAGGCCGTAGTCGTCCACGCAAAAGAGAAAAGACAATAACTATCAGCCGCAATGTGCGACAATCAGTCATTTGGGAACACAAATGCATGCTAGTTCTGGAATCCTATAAACTTTGACACTTGTTGCAAAAAAATACCTTTTAGAGCAGTATACTGTGCATCTCAATTGAATTGGAGAACAGTAACACAAGCTGCTCATCAACAGCATTCAGTGATAGCAAATTCAAACGCACAACTTGAGGTCATGGCGACATTCTTCGTTTCTTATTGGCTTCACAACATATTTATGATTTGCAGTGCATACATAGAGGAACGACTAGGCAACAGATTGTTTCAATTGAACTAAATGGCACCAGATTAATCCCGTACTACATTACAATCGACTCAAGCATAGGCTAAAGGGAACAGGGAAGAGGCGAGGTACCCGCGAGGTTAGGGCTAGGCGCCTTCCTTGCTCTCTAGGGGAGGCGGCCGCGGTTGAGGAGGCCGAGGGTATGGCGCGCGGCGTCGAGGAGGTCCTGGATGTTGTGCAGCGACCTCTCCTCGGCGCCGAAGATGAAGATGGCGCGGCACTCGGCCTTCTTGGCCAGCCGCGCCGCGTGGCCCAGCGGCAGCGCCGGCGAGTTGAGCGCCCGCAGGATCTGCCGGTACATGGACAGCACCACCGGCCGGTTCCGCGCCAGGTCCTCCGCCGTCGCCCAGATCAGGCCCCCGCCGGCCTTCGCCATCCTCCGCCACGGCCTCGCCTCGCCGAGCGCCCCCGCTGTATCGCGCTGGAACGAGAGACGCCGACGCGCGCTGTCGCGGCTGGAGGATGGAGGCGGAAGGGAGGAGCAGCGAGAGAGAAAGGCTAACTAACTGGGCTTCGGCGGGCCCGTCACTGGGCTTTAAGGCCGGAGAGGCGGGCCACAAAGCCACGTCGCTTCCCTCAGAGAGAGAAAAAAAACGTAGCCCCGTCGCCAGCCACCCTCCAAGTTTCCGCGTCACCAGTCACCACCCCCTGCTCCGACGAAACCGGCGGCAAAATGCGCGCGGTGGATCCACCCCCGTCGCCTCTTCCCCATTTCCCGTCCCCAACTCGAGCTCGTCGTCGGAGTCGGGAGCCGTGTGGATCGTGCCGCCGGAGGTGAGAATCAGTTCCTCTTCTTCCACTCCCCAGGTCCCTCCATTCTTATGGGCCTGGAGTAATGTGAGGATTCCAGATCGGAATGTTCCTTTTCTTTTCGGCTATCCATTGGTATTTAGGAAATCTTGTTCTATTTGGTTGCATGATGATGGCATTACACGTCGTGCTTGCTGTGTCCCCGGTGGTATTTGTCTAACTAGTATTTCGGAGCTGCCATCGCCATTGGAGAAAATCTGAAACGCCTGAATCCTCGAAATTTCCCTTTGCCAGAGGATCAATGTGTATTCTTGCCGATAAATATGATGCACGATGGCTTGAACTGCTGAGAATATGTAATTTATTGAACGTTTGTCTGGGTTCGCATACTTCCAAGAGGAAGAATTCTTCCGGTTTACATTTCATTAATTTTGACCCATTTCGGCATTAACAGTTTCGTAGTCTAATGAAAGTTCTTTATTCTGGCAAATGGTCATTGGAATCATTTTTGTATATGGATCCGGATCTTTCACTTATCAGGATATGAACCATATATGGAACGGTGGTGTTTGACCTACTTCAAACTTCAAAGTAATGTTTGTGTAACATTCAAGCATGTGCTCACATGAACAACCATTAGAAAATCGTGCAATTTGTATAACTATAAGCATAAAAAGCATCACGTGATGTTTCATGCTTCCATTTTGCTCTCATATATGCCTGTTTAGTCCATACTATCATATGCTCACATGAGCAGTAAACATCGCCCGAGAGTGCATTTTAAAACTGACTCTGTAGGCTGTAGACTTTGGCTAGCTTGGTGTCCAGTTTCAGTTTCTCTGTTTTGAGCTTCAGTTTCTGTTTCGCCTTTTCCTTTGGCTAGCTTAGGACCCTTTGTTTCTTTTATATTCGGTTCCCCGTTTTTAAACTTCGCAACTGGCTGTCTTTTGACTGTTATGCTTGTTTCTCGTAGAGTTTGCGAAATTGGATGAGGTCTTGGAACACATGGTTATTTAAAATGCATCTATATCTGATAATGAAACATGTATACTCCTAGATATTTCTTCCACTAACTATTTGGCATAAAGTTCATTTCTGGACTCCGTTTAGAAAACCCCGGACAATATCTCGCTATTTGTTCTTTATTTGGCTGAAAGAAGTATATTCGACACCTTTTTGTTTTACTGGTGAAGAATGTTAAAGCTGAAATATTATGCTAATTAATTCCTTCATGTTCATTCCATTTTTCAAGACAAGCATGTTTAGCACAGTAAAGGTCCACAATGTCTCACTTCAAGCATCAGAACGAGTTATCAAGGAGTTCTTTAGCTTTTCTGGTGACATCGTACATGTCGAAATGCAAAGGCTAGTGCCACATGATCTCCATTATATATCTGTTATCATTTAGATTTATACATAACATGTGTTATGTTAACTTAGCGATGCTCTGCAGTGGTGATAAGCGTTCTCAGTTCGCCTACATCACCTTCAGAGATGAGCAAGAAGCGGAGAGGGCAATGCTTTTGACAGTACGATTTCTCTACCTCTTAACACAATCATTGTAGCTATTTATTCGCTGTGTGAATATCCATTTTTTGCTGCAGGGCGCGACTATAGTGGATATGGCTATCATCATCACCCCAGCCACAAATTACCAGCTGCCAGCAGCCGTTTTAGCTGATTTAGAGGTAGGAGTCTACGACCATGCTAATTCTACATTTATCTATGATTTCTCAACTCCTTTCAGTAGTCTCGGAACTCCTGACACTCTTTGCACTCCCAGTCAAAAAGTCCTAGTAGCATAGAAGCTGCCCTTCGAAAGGCAGAGGATGTTGCTGGTTCCATGTTGGCCAAAGGATTTATTCTTGGCAAGGACGCCGTTGAAAAGGCAAAGACTTTTGATGAAACACATCAGCTCACGTCGACTGCAAGTGCTAAAGTATCTTCCATTGATAAGAGTCTGGGCCTCAGTGAGAAGATCAGCACTAGCACCATAGTGGTGAATGAGAAAATGAAGGAAATGGATGAGAAATACCAGGTTGCAGAGAAGACCAAGTCTGCATTGGTAGCTGCGGAGCAGACCGTTTCTACTGCTGGTTCCAAGATCATGAGACACAGATATATCCTTACCGGCGCAGCATGGGTAACTGGTGCCTACAGCAAAGTTGCGACGACTGCGACTGAGGCCTACAACAAGGAAAGGGCGATGGCTGAGCAGGAAGATGAACTCGCGAAGAGTTCTGAAGAGGCAGGACAAGAGAGCAAGTGTCAGGAAAGTGATCCAGCTAAGGTGCCTGTTCCAGAAAATACTGAAACGGGCCAAATGGCTGATCAGGAGGGCGAATGTCCAAAGACCAACAAACCAGAAGATACTGAAATGGGTAATGGTGAGCAGAAAGGTCAAGATGCTGAAATCGCAAAGGCCCAAACTCAAGAAAACACTGGAATAACAGCCGAGGAGCATAAGCATCGGGAGGCTGAGTTACCGAAGGCCAGCACGCCTGAAAGTTTTCTGATGACTGAGCAAACTGAGCAGGAACACAAGCAACCGGTCACTGAAGTTGCAAACAGCGATATTCCAAGCAGCCCTGTAACCATCCCCGTCTGCATGGCCACTGATGATGCAAATTCTAGCAATTCCCCAAAGAAGCCCGGACCTGCCTAGGGATGCATTTGATGATTTATTTGATAGTGCAGCTGCAACTGAATTATATTGTCTTCTATAGTTTGCGTTGTCGATGTGTTGTTGTTTTATTGCGGAAGGAAAGTGGTGCCATAAGCTTTATTGTCTGTACAAAGTAACCATGGTGTCTGTTTATTTTCTACTCGTAGATTCCTACTGCGCGGTGTATTTTCATTTGTTCTTTTCCGAGCCTTGCCACAAATGGGATTCTGCATCCAAATTCTGGTTTCTCTGAAACCATTTGAATATGCAACATCCACACCATGCATTGTGCTAATAGTTGAAGTGTGGACCAGACAAACATGACAATGTATAAGCAGATATGCTACTATCATATCAATTTTGTTGAGAAGCAACTCAAACGACCAAGAATCCTGGAAGCAAGGAGGCAAGGCAAGCATACAATTCAAGATTTCATTACTGCTGCTGCACAAGTACAGTATACGCAGCTGCATAGCTGAGTGCAAATTACATCGCGCTGTTGGATTGAAACTGGCAAAGGAAGGAGCCACAAAAATTTAAGGTCTGGTATACTAGCTGATGCGAGAAGCTTATAGCATCATCAGCCTCCGGTTGCCAGCCTTCCGTCCGCCGGCGCCGCCGCCGCCACCGCCGAAGCTCGACATATCTAAGAAAGACCAAGTCAAAACGCGAATTGTGAGAAGGGAAAGCACGCGACGACTATTTATTCACATGAATCTGGATCTGTGGCCATGGACGATGATGCTTACCGGAGGAGGAAGGGGCGTGGGAGCAGAGGAAGAGGAGGAGGAAGCAGAGGAAGGTGAGCAGCGGGATGAGGTGGATGGACCTCTCCGGGCGGCCGCCGGGCGCCTTGTCGGCCTTGGCCTCCGCGGACTGCTCGGGCACCCACAGCGGCACCGCCTCCACCGCGTCGCCGCCGTCGCCGTCGTCGTGCTGCTGCTGCTTCGGCGCCGGCGAGAGGTTGAGCTGCCGCTGCATCTTGGGAAGGGTTGCTGTCGGTGGAGCTGCCGCGTTTGGTCTGGGGTCGGAGGCGGGGCAGGGTTGACGGTGTGGGGTGGAGGAGCGGGCGAGGGGCGCTTTTAAATGCCACGGGAAAGGAAGCAGCAGCGGGTGCTTGGTTTGGTTTGGTTTGCAAGTGAAGGAAGGAAGGAAGGGAAATATCTGCAGTTGAATAGTGCTCGAAGATGATGCTGCTGTGGCGCCTAACTCGGAGGTCGTAGCTGGTGGGAAATGCGGAGCCGCCCACCGCGGGCCGCGGCGCATCATGAGCCGACGACCGCGCCGCGAGGCAAGCCATTAGGCCGCTGGCCACTTGGTGGTGCTCCTCGGATTCTCGCTGTCTCCGGAAGCGCGGCGCGATCGCACCACCTCGCTGGCACGCGCGCGCACGGCCGTTGCCCCGCAGCTTCGCGCGCGCGCGTCTGTGGAGAGCGCAATTGTCAAAGGAGCAAACCGTGTTTGTTTTCTGCGCTGAAGAGAAGTGTGGTCAACATATTTTTTTTCGATCGCTTCTTTGCTTTGTTTAGTTTTAGTGTGGCTGTAATCTTTGGGCGTGTTGGCATTAGTTAGTGCCCTAACGGAGCACACCAAAATGGGTCTGATGGCGACGGGTTGTGCGGTATTGCACAATACGCAAAAAAAAAAATATAAAAGAAAGATAAACAACACAAGAGAGATGGGGTGCACGTTGTTCGTGTTAGGGGTTGTTGGCTTCGACAACACGTCGGTGGACATTGCGCCAGATGTTTTAGAGGGAAAATGTGGCTAAATTCTTTGGGGCCTGATAGGCGCCGGTGCACCGGCCCAAATTTGGGCTGGTCGCTGCCCAGCCGTGCGATCCAGCAGCTAAACAACCGTTCGATTTGCCCCCTCACCCCCACGTCATCGTCTTCTTCCCCCGTCTCCTTCAGTTTCAGATCCACTTGTCCGATGTGAGATGTCTCTGCCCCAGCCACCGCGTGCGTGCACCCCCGGCGAGGCCCGGCAGCACCCACGTCCTCCCCCACACCGCCGCGCTCGCGTTGGTCTCCCGCACACGCCGTCTTCTGTCATCAGATGAAGCACGCCATCTCAAAAAAAAGAAAAAAAATGAATGTATGTAGCAAAAACTCCATAGGTCGTAGCAAAAAGAAATGACAGTTGCAACACAAAATCATCTTCGCCGCCGTCGAGCCTGCAGCTCCACCATGAAAAAATGATGTAGCAAAAATCTTCGACGGACGTAGCAAAAACTACAATGGTTGCAGCAAAAAAGGTTGCCGCCGTCGCAGGACGTAGCTCAGCTGTAAATAAATGTAGCAAAAAATGAAACGGTTGTAGCAAATCAAATCACCGATGGCAGGAAAAACATACACCGGTTACAACAAAAACACATGCGTCGCTGCTGACGGCCGCAACAAAAAACTTTGCCAGATCCAGCAAATCCAGTAGCCGGTTCCAGCAAATCAGCTCGGGGGTTCCAGCAAAAGAATACCTCCACCGCCATGGATGCAGCGACTTGAATCCTCGGTTGTAACAAATCGAGTAGCCGGTTCCAGCAATTTTCTTCACTGGTTCCAGCACGGGCGTGGCCGGATTCCAGCACGGCGGCCGTAGAGCTTCCAGTACGGCGCGTCGATGGTTAGCACGGCGACGATTCCAGCACGGGAACCTGCCCCCTTGCAACACGACACATCGTCAGGTCCAGAGCGCCGCCGTCTGTGGCCATGGATCGTGGGGGATAGACTAAGGGGAAGGTTCAAGGGGTGGCCCTGGCTAACCGGAGTGGCTTGCTTGCTGGCGTGGAGTCAGAGAAAAAAAGAGGGAGGGATTTCATGGGGAACTAGGATTGGGGAGGAGAGATGCGAGGCATGAGGAAAGAGAAGTGCGTGGAGGATAGACTTTCGAAAGGAAGCGGTGGGTGAGCGATGAGTTGTGCGTGTGGCCCCATGAGCATAGCTGGGAAAGCGACCGGCCGAGCGTTGGGCCGGCGCGCCGAACCCAAACGATTCCCAAATTCTTTTAAGAGCAAGTATAATACTCCCTCTATTCCTAAATATAAGTCTTTTAAGAATTTCACTATAGACTACATACGGAGCAAAATGAGTGAATGTATACTCTAAAAGACGTCTATATACGTCTGAATATAGTCTCTATAGTGGAATCTCTTAAAAGACTTATATTTAGGAACGGAGGGAGTAAGATACAGTCAGCAGGCTGTAAGGATTACAATATTGTATGCTTGCTGAGTTGGATGAAAAAGAAGAGGAGAGAGAAGGAAAGTGGGATGTAGATTAACATCCGGCTGCAACACGTGATTCAAGAAACAATGTGAGATTGTAAGGTGGGACATCTATTAATGAAGTAGTACTACTTAGTAGTAAATAGCTACTATACATGTTGGCTATTAGATTGGCTATAGATGATGTGGCAACTTCATATAGCCGATTGTTGCTATACGATTAACCATGCTCATAAGGCACCCCGCAAAATTTATATATTCTTTTAAGGTAAATGGGAGAGATTTATTGACCTACAATGGGAGAGTTTCGTCATCACGACGGCGTGGTGACGGTGATGGTGAAGTGATCCACGCAGGGCTTCGCCTAAGCACTACGTGAATATGACCGGAGGCGTAAACTATGGAGGGGGCGCCGCACACGGCTAACAATGTTTGTTGTGTCTCCAAGGGGTGCCCTGCCCACGTATATAAAGGAGGGAGATGGAGGAGGCCGGCCGGGGGCGCGCCATAGAGGGGGGGGGGTCCTACTAGGACTCCCAGTCCTAGTAGGATTCGACCCCCTCTTATTCCTTCTCATGGAGGGGGAAAAGGGGGGAGGAGATGGAAAGGGGGGCGCCGCCCCTCCCCTAGTCCAATTCGGACTCCCATGGGGGGGGGGGGCGGCCACCCCTTGTGGGCCGCGTCTTCTCTCCCCTATGGCCCATAGTGGCCCATTACTTTCCCCGGGGGGTTCCGGTAACCCCTCGGTACTCCGATAAATACCCGAACCACTCTGAAACCATTCCGGTGTCTGAATACCATCGTCCAATATATCAATATTTACCTCTCGACCATTTCGAGACTCCTCGTCATGTCCGTGATCTCATCCTGGACTCCGAACAATCTTCGGTCACCAAAACACATAACTCATAATACAAATCGTCATCGAACGTTAAGCGCACGGACCCTACGGGTTCAAGACATGACCGAGACACATCTCTGATCAATAACCAACAGCGGAACCTGGATGCTCATATTGGTTCCTACATATTCTACGAAGATCTTTATCGGTCGAACCGCAATGACAACATACGTCATTCCCTTTGTCATCGGTATGTTACTTGCCTGAGATTCAATCGCCGGTATCTTCATACCTAGTTCAATCCCGTTACCGTCAAGTCTCTTTACTCGTTTCGCAATGCATCATCCCATAACTAACTCATTAGTCACATTGCTTGCAAGGCTTATCATGATGTGCATTACCGAGAGGGCCCAGAGCACTACAAAAAAGACACATTCGTGACATTTTGGGCCGAACGAAATTTTTTTGTCATACTTATGACACTTCTATGACAATAATTGTGACAAAACTCGGTATCATCATAGATGTGGTGGGGTCCTACTTCTATGACAAAAAATCATGACAGAAAATGGGCTACGCAGTTGCATAACATTCTTTGGGCCGTCCATGACAGAGAAAACCGTGGTAGAAGCGAGGGCGAGGAAAATATCGGGGGAGTTCCCGGTTACGGTGGGTGGTCGCGGGCCGAGCGATGCGCGTTTCTCTCGTACGTACGCGCATGTGTGCGAGGCGTTGCGCTCTAACTGAACCCGAGCGAGGCGTTGGGCTCTAACTGAACCCGAGCGATTGCACTACAGGCTACGCGCGCGTTACTGAACCCGAGCGATCGATCGATCCCTTGCTGTTAATTGAAGCCGAGTGATTCCTTTACTGCTGCTGCTAACTGAAGCCGATCGATGCTGCCTCTGGATGAACAGTGATCTTTGTTGGGGGGGTTTGGATGAATAGTTCCCGGTGGGGGGTTGGATGAACTGGACCTCGTGGTAGTAGAGGTCATTGCTGCTGGATGAACAATACCCCGATCGATCGAGCCGGTGGATGAACAGGACCCCGTGGAGGGCTGGATGAACAGGACCTCATGGAGGGCTGGTTGAACAGTAGCCGGTGGAGGGTTGGATGAACAGTAGCCCGTGGAGGGGTGGTTGAACAGGACCCCGTGGAGAGGGCTGGTTGAACATTAGCCGGTGGAGGAGTGGTGGAGGCTGGATGAACAGGAGCCCGTGGATGAACAGTCGCAGGTGGAGGCTGGAGGAGGTCGACAGTGGATGAACAGGAGCCCGTGGAGGCAGTCGACGGTGGATGAACAGTAGCCCGTGGAGGCAGTCGACGGTGGAGATGAACAGTATCCCGTGGAGTCCCGTTTTGTGGTACGCCACACCCTTCCCGATGAACAGGACCCCCGTTTCGACCGTAGCGCTCCAACACAAGTCCGTTTCCTCCATTTTGCGGTACGCCACACCCCTCTCGATTAACAGGACCCCCATTTCGACCGTAGGAGGTCCGTTTCCTCTGTTTTACGGTATGCCAGACCCCTCCCGATGAACAGGATCCCGTTTCCACCGTGGCCGGTCAAACACAAGGCCGTTTCCTCCATTCTGCGGTATACCAGGCCTCGTTTCCATCGGTTGTTCCGTCCAAGCCAGTTGGCTCCCGATGAACACGACGACGCATTCCGTTCCGACCCAGCCGGTTGGCTCCCCATGAATACGATGATGACGCAGTTTCTCCGTTCCGACCCAGCCATGTACACGAGCCCTGGCCGTACGTATGCGCGAGTAGGCATTCGAGACCCCGCCCGTACGTACGTGCGTGTCCGTATTTTCTTTCTTGCACCCTGGCCGATGTACGTACATGTACATGCTACGTGCGCGCCTCTACTACGACACGTGCGCGCCTCTACTACGACATGTGCACTTCCTTGCACGGCCACGGTTCATCGCCGCAGCCTGCAGACAGACCGATCGACCAGTATGTACATACACGTTCGCGACCAGAATGACAACGCTACGTATGCTTCGACCAGGTGGGTCCCAACTGTCAGGCACTTCCTTGAATGCGAAGATGTAGCTGGTGGGTCCCAGCAGTCAGGGGGCGAATCGTTTTTTTGCCCGTAATATGGACGCACTTCCTTGCGTGCGTAGATGTAGCTGGTGGGTCCCAGCAGTCAGGGGGCGAATCATTTTTTTGCCCGTAATATGGAGGCACTGCCTTGCGTGCAAAGATGTAGCTGGTGGGTCCCAGCAGTCAGGGGGGAAACATTTTTTCATGAAATACGGTGGCCCGTCCGGTGGGTCCCTGCTGTCAGGTGGAGGAATAATTATTTTCCGCGTAATAAGGAGGCACTTCCTTGCTGCGGCCGTGGACCCAGCTGTCAGCCTCTCCACGTATAGTACTCTTCAGATGGAAGTTGATCATTGACCACATTGACCACACCGCGCCGAGAGCACCAAGGCGGTGGACGGCGGCGAGGCCTAGGAAGGGGACGACGCGGAGCCGGGAAGATGCGGCAATGGATGCCCACGCGGAGGGGAGTACGAGGGTTCACTGGTTTGGCTGCGGTGTGAGGATGCCCTCATCGCAGGGCCTGGCATGCGGTGGGACTAGTAGGGGCTGTGAGGTCTCCGCGACAGCACAACCAGCCACGGGAGGCAGGAGCAGGCGGCACGAGCGGCGCTGCTTTGGGCGGCTGGAGCAAGAAGACCAGAGGTTTAAGAATCACAACGGCCGTTGGATGGACATCGTACGACCACTGCAGCTAGAATCGTTTATACTGACTAAGTTGACAAAGCCCTTGGTATGCGTCAACTTAGTAGGCCCACAGGTCAGCCTCCGAAATGGTGCGCCCCAGATGTCAGGGGGAGGAATCATTTTTTGGGCGGCTGAAGCTAGAATATCCGAGATTGAAGAAGAAGCACGACATCCGTTGGATGGACATCCAATGGACACTGCTGCTAGAACCATGTGTTGACTATAAGTTGACAAAGCCTTGCATACGCGTCAACTTAGTAGGACCACAAATGTGTGGCAGAGAACTTATAGCACAGTTTGTTAAAAGTACAGCCCATTTTCTAGCTAGGACAACGATTAATAATTTCAATACCGTTCAAAACAGAATTCAATAAAATTTCCCACATTTTGATAGGATCCAAAATATTTTTGTCCCGAAACTTATAGTCAGATTAAATACGATTACAATATAAATTTGTATTACGTAAAAATTCAACGAAACATTGCGCGCACAACAATTAATGAAATTAAAATTTTCAAAATCCAAAAGTAATATTTTATAAACTAATTACGTGTTTGGTGCATTTTTTTATAGTTACTGTCCAGTCTTTATATTACATCCCATTTATTATTTCTTAAATCTCATTTTATTGTTAAGCCTAATGCATCCCTCCTAGGAAAGATTTGCAGCCCAGCGGGGCGGAGAATAACAAGTTTACCCGGATTGTGTGTACAACTGTCGGCCCAGTTGCATTGTTGATGTTGAAAAAAAGGCCTGTGCAGTACAGTACAACCTTACATGGCTACTCAGCCCACATTTAGCGACACCGGAAAGGCCCAAATAAGGCTTTTGTACAACTTTTTAAAGTCACTGAGCTCAATCAATAACTGAAGAAAAAAGTTAGAGTACAGTGGAACCTAATTAAAAGCTGTCACCACTACAAAAAAATACACTTCCGTGATGATACGTGTTTGTCATAGTAGGTCGCGTTTTTTGTCATGCATGTACATCCATGACAAATTTATGACAAAATCAAGATAGTCATACCTGTGTTGTCGTAGAAGTGTTCCATGACATTACCAAAATTATCATCACGGAAGTGTCCACTTCCATGACGATAAATCGCGCGTCACAGGAGTACTTTCGTCAAGGGTGACCGACACGTGACATCCACCATAACGGAACACCGTTAAGCTATCGGGTTGGGTTTTGGATCCGATAACCCATTAACAGCCCCGACCAATGGGGATTTTTCACGTGTAAAATCATCATTGGCTGGAGGAAACACGTGTCGGCTCATCGTTGGGACAGATGTCATCCACTCATTGGACAGAAGGCGCCTATGATACGTCGACAGGTGGCACGACCCAATAGAGGCCCATTCCTGTGAAAAGGCCGGCCCGTTTGACTTGGTCAAAAAGTGGCGGGCCGGCCCATGTAAAGCCTGTTTACTTACGGCCCGTTACTATCATTTTCTGCTTGTGGGCCAAATTCAGCCCATGGTTACAGTCGGCCCGTTTGTTGTCCGTTAATACGTTGGGCCGTTTTCATAGCGTCATCAAATACGGCCTATTAACGATGGCCGTTATGGTCGGCCCATGAACGGACGATTCCAACTCTAGCCCGTTTACGGCCATAATGCGGCTTGTTACTGGCCCATGTTTGGCCAATCGATCATACTGCCCGTATAAGGCCCATTGATGATACAGCCCGTAGAAGGCCCATTGTTTCTACAACCCGTATAAGGCCCATTGTTTCTACGGCCCGTAGAAGGCCCACTGTTTCTACGGCCCGTAGAAGGCCCACTATTTCTACGGCCCGTAGGAGGCCCAGTGTCACTATAGTAAATATTAGCCCATGGTTATTGTGGCCTAGTTTTAAAAAATAGGTTATTGCAGCCACTAGCAAACCGCGGAAAAAGAGCTGCAATGACTACAAGCAAACAAATAAACAAGACAACAAGGAAATAAATAAGCAAGCAACTTACGCTAGGCTATCACGGCTATCACACATATTACGTCCACTGGGCATCAAAGTTCGCCACCAGTGCAAATAAACGCACCGACAAAAGAATATACAAAACTGAGAGCACTTCAGAAGGCACTAGGCCTGGCCAGGTCGGGCCCCCCAAACAGCTGAAGAAGCTGAGTAGACCTCAGTTGTGTCAACGATAGATGCATCAACACTAGATTTAAGGCATGATGGTGCGCACGGCAGTCCTCTGACATCTTCATTGCATCTTTGACTTCAAGTCGGAGCTGAGCTGAAGCAAGCCTTTCCGCTTTAAGTTGAGACTGAAGAAGTCGAACTGATTGAGGCAGCGACTGCACAGAGGTTGTCTCACACCTTCTGGTGAGTAGCTTCAACTCACTGTCTTCATCAAGACAGAACCTTGGGGTCATCTCGCTGTCCTCAAGATGGTTTGGCTCACTATCTTCCCTAAAGTTCTGCCTAGCGTAAGAGATACGAGTCTGAAAGAGAAACAAGGAGACACGTAACAGGTTTCACAATTATATAAGCAAATAAATGGATCTGTTCTGCATAAGGAACATGTTTTTACAACTACAATTTGAAACTGGTAGTTGTTGCAAACATCCAATCAGATGTAAACAGCAAAGCAAATAGCAGTGGAGGAAATGATGCCTATCCAAATCTATACTAGAACAAAGTTTGAAGGCTTGAGAAGGATGAACTTACATTACATGTTAACACGGGCTGGACAAAGCCCTTCTCCATGTTGATGGAAGGATAATTCAATAAATTCCCCAAAGAAAATTCTTTATAAGTGTTGCCATTATTCTACATTTTGCAAAGAGTAAATATAGATCAAATAATATTGGAAGAAACAGAGGATAATGAAGCTCAGGTGCAGACTGATGATACATAATCAAATAGCAATTAATTAAGTACAGCGTTACAAGGCAAAAGGGAGAGAGGTACTGACAAGAGCAATGCAGAGCCCATTATTGTTTTGAGATCGTATGATCCTTTGAGCAAGGAGATTCATCTGAAATTAGTTTTCATACAAGAGAGAAGGTAAGTCACAAGCAGAAATTTAGGAGTTCAAATTTTGAATTGATATCATAGACAATACCTGACGTTGGGCTCCCAGCAGTTCTAATAGGGGTTTGGCCACTGGAGTAGGGGTAAAGTGTGGTACAGTTGGGCCTGTGTTTTCTGTGGCTGCTGATCTATCTGATTTAACAGGTATCACTACCTTTTCCAAATACCTAGTTTGTACTCCTTGAGGACCTGCACTCACCCTCTTCCTTTTGGACATCTATTACGAAAGAACAACATTTGACTGGAAAAACATAGTGTGACGACACATGAAATAGGTACAGAAAATGGATAGGTATGGCATATACTCATATATGATGCTTAAACTAAGCAGATGGTGTAACAAAGTAGAAGTAATGCAAGAGGTCAGATGCAAAATATGTGCGACCAATACAACTTTGCAAAGTTAGAGCAAGCACCTTGATGGGTGAATAAGATAGGCCATCCTCCACCATGCCAAGTTTGTTAGCCAGTGGATTGTCCGCAATATTCCTCTCGTGCGCCCATTCTCATATTCATTTTGATAATGTTCAATATCTGACATGCATGAAAACATAAAAACAAGTGAGATTTTCTTTGTAATGCAGAAGTGATTCTAATCCAATACTGCCTCCCTGTAAACCCCTTTGTGCTATCTCTGCAATTCTTTTAAAAGATGCCATGCATGCTGTAATTTGTTGTGTGCATTAATATAATGTGGCCTACTACTCAAAATATGAGAGCTCCAGAAGTGATGACACTTCGCAGATGATAGCTTCAACATATAGTAAAGAAGAACAAGTCGACCTGACCTGACAGATTCAAAATATACTAAGGGAGAACAACTCGACCTGACCAGTCGACCGCAAGAGAAGAGTATCATCTTAAAGAGGAGTAGAAGAGCAAGCAGATTGAAGATATTCAAGTCTTTCAATACAATGTCGGTTGGCCACCCATGATGAACCAGAGCGCACAGAGAAATACTATTCTTTCCGGTCTCTCCATATGTGTCTCACATGCATTTCGAAGCTAAAGTAGAAACATTTAGCTAACCAATTAAACATCTCTCAGTTTTACTAATATCAGATATGAATTTGTACAACTAAGCTTGTTTAGCTCGATGGGTGGAGCAGTGCTATTACGACACGAACCACGTAGGCTGATTGTGGTCATCGTAAAATGGGGAAAACATGAGCATGATGAGTACAGTGTTGACTGTCGCAGTGGGATGGCAGATCTGAAGCTGCAAACCGCGCAAAGGGTAGTTAGCAACCGATGTTTGCTTTGAAATAACAACTAAGATTTGGTATGGACAAGAAAGTACGGTCAACAAGTGACAAAGAAATGCAATTATGCTGTCTCTCTATATGTCGCGACATGCATTTGGAAACTCAAGTGGGACCTTTAGGTAACCGATTAAATGTGTCGGTTAACTAATATCAATATCATATCACAATCATATTTGAACAACTAAGCTTTCGAATTCTGAGTGTTGTGTTGTTTAGCTTGAAGGGTGGAGTAATGCTAGTACGATAGAAAGCACCTACGCAGATCATAGTAGAGTAGATAAAAGGGGATAACCCTAAGCATCAAGAGAAAAATCAGGAAAGTGGAACTAGCTGGACCAGTGGGTGGCACACATGCTTTTCGAAACGAATATAGGAACATTAGGTGACCAATTAAACGTTCTCTGTTTTAGTGATATGAGCATCATATCAGATTCGTATTTCAACATGTAAGCTTTGGGTTGAGGTCTTGAGGAGCAGTGCTAGCACGACACGAAGCACCTACGATGATGGTAGTGAATATAAAGGGGGGAAACCATAAGCTTTACGAGTATAGTGCTTGTGCCATGGCGGATCTAAAGGTGCAAACTGGACAAAGCTACTTCGCAACCAATGTTTGCTTTCAACTAGCCACTACGATTTGGTACGGACAAGAAAAGTACAGTAAACAAATTACGATCTATTTTCCGGGTGAGATCAATAACTTAAGCACATATGAAAGAGTACCACCTCTCTTGCGACGCCGTGTAGGCCCGTGCTGATACGTTGAGGGTGTTGCGGGTGCGATGGCTGTCGGCGGCGGGGAAGAAGACTTTAGACGGCAGAAGGCCAGGTCGGGGATATATCATGTTGCCGTGGACGAGGCGGTCGTAGGAGCGGCAATGACAAGGTGGACGACGGCGCCGATGAAGCGAGAGGAGGCAATGAAAGGATCCTGGTCCAGCATCGTGGATCAGAGACGTCCATCTCTTGCAGTGGACGACGGGGTAGGGGTAGCGGCTCCGGCAAGGTGGAGGATGGGGTGGCGGACGGAGGAGGCTGGCCGCAGTGCGGAGGTTGTCGTGCCGCCGACGGTGTATGAATGGGGAAATGGAGGGGAGGGGGGATCTCAAACTTTGGGACGCACTTCTCTGAAATGGGGGAAAATTACGAACTTATCCCCCGTTTAAAATTTCGGACATCGCGTCGGTTGGGGATAGGACGGTAATCTCGCATCTCCCAAATATTTGCCGGTAACTATTTCGGGCGAGGAGAGGGTGTTTTGCCGCCCACGGTTGGCGCCCACGGTGTATGAACGGGGCTGACAGGTAGGGCGGTTGTGTCACGTCTAATGGAAGTTACACATCTGCCCCTATTTAAAATATTAGCCTACATCGATTTCGGACGAGGAGAATTTGTTTTGCCGCCCACCGTGTATGAATGGGGAAATGGAGGAAGAGACACATGTCTTTCGGACGAGCTTGAATCAAATGTGTTTTGCCGCCCACGTTTGGCGCCCACCGTGTCTGAATGGGCTCAGAGGCCGCTGTGTCACGTCTGATTGAAGTTACTAGTCTACCCCTATCGACAGCAGTGTAAATTCGGTCGATAAGGATGTCAAGTGTCAGGGGTAGACAGTAATTTCCATCTCGCAAACACTTGCTTCGGGCAGCCCACAATTTATAGTGGGTGTTTAGCCGCTTCGTTCAAAACTTGGGAGAATTAACATTCACGTTTGCCCTGGGACCTGGCAAACTAAATTCAAATCCAATTCGTATTAGATTATGAATATCCACAGATAATTATATGTTTTGTTATTTATTTCTTCAAAACCACAACAAAGATTTATTCCACCTTTATATATGATTATGATTTAGAAATGCCATGATCTTCGAATTCAGTAGGTTGGATACACTCTGAGTCAAACAGTTATTTCATCCAATACAGTATGCTCACACGAAAAACAGTTCACCTTATGTCAATCATACAAGTACTGAGGATTACCTCGCCTAAAAAATTCGGATCATTACAACACGTGGAGAACATAGGTGGTCTTGCAACATAATCTATTTAGAGACATGACACAACATGCAAGTACAAAAATCTAATGACAATTTCAACTGGTATCTAAAGAAGAACCGAGATTACCTTGGGCTTTAGATAGCAGAAACAGCAGGACCTCCTCCGTCTTCAAATGCAACATTCTTACTTCCTCCAATTCTTGGGTTGCTTGCATAATGCGTGCCGCTAATTCCGTAATTTCCAGCCTCAAGATAAAGATTACCTCATTCATGACAGCCACACCATCTCTTTCTGCCTCTAGTAGAGCCTCAAGCACTATAATATCTATGCTCAGACTGCTCTCCGGTGGTGTTGCCTCTGAACTGCTACCATCTGGTAACATGGATGGCGCACTGCTACCATCTGGTAACATGGATGGCGCACTGCTTCCACAAATAGATTCTGGGGTTGTACATTGTGTCCTAGTGTGAACGGCATCCTGAAAGGTTTCCGCTGGACATCAGTAAGAGATAGTTATCGTATGATCCAGGCAGTAAGCTTACATGTTAAATGACAGACGAATTATTGCCGAGCATGGCAAACTATATTTAAATGGTTTGAAGCAGCTTGAGCCGAAAAGAAATTAAAATGGTAAGATGAAACTAGGGATGTAAGTGGCAAATAAATGGCATTCATCAGTCCCATCTAGTTAGTTTTTGCTACCTCCCTAGTTCATTTTCCTCAAAAAAACAAAAACTCTTTTGAACTATCATACCACTAGTGGACTTTAATCAGGATTAAACGGGACCCAGTTGACATCCCTAGTTGAAAGGGACTGTACAACCACTATATTTAAGTTGTCGTGGCATCTAAGCACTTGAAATAATCCGAGAAAGCACTTAACAGTGTGGCCTCATATAAACTACGAAGACAGTCTTGTGATGAAGTTGAGAGGAAAAGTTAAGGACTCAAATGAAATAGGCATGCATTTCTTTACAATAGTACAGCATGCACTACTGACATATTGGCCAACTCAGGTATAACATAACAACAAATAAGCATTCGAATCAAGCAATACAGCAAAGCAGACAGCTGAACTATTTGTAATTCGGTAGGATTGCACGTTCAGGGCACAAGCCAAGAAAGCAGCCCACTCGCATTACATTTCACATGTACTTAAACACACTGGCTTACCATATGTTGCTGTGAAGCCTAGCTGCTGTTGCAATGTTCTTTGAAGATATCGTCAGCATCCCGTGGTTGGTTGCAAATCTAGTTGTTGTAGTTTCTGCACCACCACAAACAAGTAATGAACAGAGGCTCGGAGCAGTGATGTAATAGCTAGCATCAGAAAATGTAGGGTAAAACAAACAAAAAGCAGCGGAACCACATGCTAGTTTGCTGATGTGTAATTAAGCATAGAGAACATTAAGCAGTCTGATGGAACCAACAGGTGGCATCAGAACAAAACTAAAGCATATTAACTATATGTGCACTGGTATGTAATTTAGCACATGTAACATGTTCACTGTCAGAAGTACGGCCCTACAGGTGCAAGCAGAATAACGCCTCTCATGAAAAACTGAATGATGCCCTGAAGAAATTCAAAGGTGCGGTGCTTATGCTAGGAAAGTGAACGTAGGCGCCGGCCGTTGGATAATAGTACCGGATTCTCGGCGGCGTATGGGTATCATTGTCATACTTGATAGCTAAGGATCATCAATGGTGCTCATGTTGCGGTTGAGTTTGGGCCGGCTGTCGCCGTCGCTGAAGCGGCTCCGGTGCTACAGTTGCGGCGCCTGTCGACATACAAGAAAGCTCATCTGTGGTAAGTGAACAGTTGCACGATAAAGAGAAAAACCGAAGGAGTACAAATCAAAATAACCTGATGCGGCTGCGGCGTCGGTAAAGCAGGGCCGATGGAGTTGAATATGGCGTCCATGGAGCGGGTCCGGTGCAGTGGACGAAGGCTTCAGCGGGCGCGTTGTACAGTGCTTTCGGTGAGGCGGATCTGTTGCGGCGGACGAGGGCTTGTATGAAGGGCCAGCGAAGGGGCGGAAGAGGGAGTCAGTGAAGGGCCTATGCTGTGGTGGATGAGGGCGCCGGTTAAGCAGATCCGGTGCGGTGGACCATGATGGCGGTCAAGGAGATCTAGAGCGGTGGACAAGCTAATCGCTGAAGCGGCTCCGGTGAAGTGGTGAGTTGGCAGTTGGGGGTTCCAAGGTGCGGAAGGTAGATCCGGCGGGGTGTGAGGTCCACCGCTGCAGCGGAGGACTAGATTCGGCGGCTTGCCGTGGTTGGGGGGTCGGGAAGGGGAAGGGGAGGGGCTCTAGGGAAGAATGTTGGGGGCAAAGAGGGGAAAACAATGGAGTTACCAAAGCAGCCCTTTTCCGTTCATGTGGCAGGGGTAAAACAGGAATATCGCAGGGCTAAACTTTCGGGCGCGTGATATTTCGATGTGAGCGGGAAGTTTGAAAGCTTTTGGTGCCTAAAATTATAAGTATTCTGCTCTCGTATGGCCGACTATGATATCATGGCCGACAATTTGTTTGTTTTGCATGCAAAAAAAATGTGCAATTTTTGAAAATCAATGTCTCCAACTCGAAACTTAGATTGTCCATTCAATTCAAATATGGATCATTGAGCTACTACAAGCAAATACCATCATACGGTCCAATTCAAATGAAATTCCAAATGTGTTTATCCTAAATATGATGACAAAAGCAAAAATGTGTATGTGTATGAATAAAGTGGATGATTATAAAGTTTGAACATGCCCGTATGTGTATATCTCTAGGTTTGATATATGAATTTGAAATCACGAAATCCCGGCTTAAAAAATGTACCTCCGTTTAAATGAATTACAAAAGCTAATGATGGATTCGAATTTCAAAATTCCAATCTTAGGTTTGTAATTCTGGTACATCAAGGTATATCACGCATGTTCAAAAGTATCATTATCTCGTAGTACAAACTGTGAAACAAATTGATCAACCATGAGTGCACAATATGTCAATTACGCTAAAGTCCCTCAAATATAGACACCTCACTCTTTATCTGAAGTCAACCCCCCCCACCACCACACACACACATAGAGAAGTCGTTCTCTCCCCCAAACACCAACACACGAGCACATTAACACCCCTCTCTCTTGTAAAGTCCGGACCCCAACATAGGTCTCTATCACTTTGTCTCTCGGGCATGCACACATCTCTTCCCTCACTCTCTAGGTCTCTCTCTATCTCTCTTACCCAAGCACACGCACTATGTAGAGTGTATATTTCCCATACACACAAAACGTCGCCCCAAACGTCTATCTCCCTAGTTATGTGGTTCTCGCACACTCACCTCACACACCACCTCCACTGCAGACAAGCACACTTTGTCTCCTGGTGCACCACTCTCCTCTTTCTATCTCTCCCACATGTAGACCCGCCCCAGCTCCTTCCCTGTATACATATATGTCGTGACTCTTTGCATAGCTCCCTAATGTATAATCGTTCTCGATTTCGCACATTGTTCTCTACACCATCTATTTTAGATATCTCATGAAGTCCCTATCACACACACGATGACTCGCTTCCCTTGCGTCTCCGTTCATAGGCCAATTTTGGACAACATCAACATTGTCTCCCTATCTATACGCCATTTATGAACACAAACGACCCCTCTCGCCCCTCTCTTCCTCTCTCTCTCTCTCTCCCTCTCTCTCTCTCTCTCTCCGTCGCTAGCTCTCTCTTTCTCTCGCTCTCACACCCCTCTCCCACACACACACTCGATGTCTCTTCCAAATAGTCTGCTCCCCCCGCCCGCACCCGTGCTATCTCGCTACTACACATGTCACACCATTCCCCCTTCCCTTATACTAGGTTTACATCATCAGTGGTCTCTCTACTCCACATACACTCTCTCCCTCTCACACACAAACGCGTGCACAAACACACATAGACATGCACAAACACCCATTTATCTGGATCCTCATCTCTCCTCATGTCCGCATGTGTATCTCACACACTCACTCTCTAATTATGTATATGTGTATCCATGTTACACAACACAAAGCCCCATGTACATGTCTCTCTCTATCCTCCACACACATAGACACAAAGAATCTGTTATCATTGCCTCAATCTCTAACATATCACACACGCACATTGTTTCTCTCTCTCGCAAACACGCTCAACAAGGGTTTCCCCGTGAAAAACTTACCGTCTATTCATCAACAGTCGTGGCAGTACGGCGAACACGAGACGTGAAAAAGAATAAATCTACACGTGCTTAGACCACCTAGTATGATTACTAGGACTAGAGCAAGCCAAAAAGTGCGCCGCCGTCACCCCCTCCTTATCGGCGACGGGAAAATCTTTGTTTTACACAGTCGAGAAGTCATTGTGCTAAGGCCCCACATGCCGAGGCGTTGAATAGAATGTAGATGCTAGTTTACGGAAGCAAGTATCGATAATACGTTTGTATCTCCATACTTATATTTCTTCTCTTATAAAAAACTGAGTTGGTGATGATGGTACGTGTGCCATCTTGCAATATAGACCGTCCGATTTATATCTGACTGATGGAAATTAAACTAAAAGATACCCGCACCCCTCTCCACATTTGCAGACAAGGCCTTCCCTCGTTCATCCTTATCTCCAACAAACCTCATTGTTGAGCAATTAAGAAAGGAAGCCTCTGGAACAAACTGGCCTGGTGGCCACTCCCGGCGTCGTCAATCCCCATGCCTCCGCTCAGTCTGACCACCAACCACCACCACACCCCACTCCTCTTCACCTTATCTCATATTTCTTGAGATATCATTAGTTTTTACACATGGGATTACTCCCGCAAGGGTCAATCACAACAAGTTTTTTATAAAAAAAATGCATCTTGATGTTCCGTGCAATGCACGGATCTTGCTAGTACTCCTACACAAGACTAAGTTGGTGATGCTGGTGTGTCTGCCGTCCATCGTTTCTGACCATTAGATCTACATCTAACGATTGTGAGGTAAGTTGTTGCCTTTTCTCACCAACATCCCACTTGTCTACAATTTGCAGAAAAACCCATAATTAGTATCTTAAAACCAACCACATCCCTCCCTGACCTCACCAAAACAGCCCAAGGAATATATTCTAATTGAAACATAATATATCTCTAGTGACATATGTATATCAAAATTAGAGTGTTTTGTACCAAGTTTGTGAATAAGTATTATTCTAATTATGATTCGTTGCAACGGACATGAACATTGCTAGTATTTCCAACCATGCATTTTTTCCTAGTATTCCATAGTTTCGAGTTTTCCATCAAGATATTAGTCACTCATGGTTGATATTTACTTTCAATCATGTACACATATGCACTATGTAACTAGCCTTGCTTATTGGCTTCCAAAGCTTAACTTTCACTCCTACTTACAACATGTAGAGTATTTAACAAAAAACTACCACTTTCAACCAGCCCTAGGAAGAATCTATTGTACAAAAAATAGCAAAAACATACCCAAAATTTCTTAATCCATGCCAAAAACTACCTAGTACTCCTACCGATTAGGTTCGTTTAAACCCATTTATGACAAGGTTGGCCCACACATCCGTGCTGATGAGGCGGCTTAAACTAACACATTTTGTTTGACTGTTGACACGAGGGACCCACATCTGACCTTCTATCCTGTTATTCCTTCTCAAATCATTATTTTTCCTGAACATTACTTCAAACAGTACTGATGCGTGTTCGTTGGTGGCGCCGGTGATGAGCGAGTTGGCCGCCGCTCCGCCAGACGGGCGGGACGCCGCGCTGGCCTCCGCACGGGTTGGCATGCTGGCCCAAGCGTGACTCACGAGCGAGCAAGCCGCCACGCTAGCCTTCGCTCGGGCCAGATGGCTGGCCTTAGCGCGGCGCGCGCGAGCAAGCCGCCGCGCTGCCGTGCCAATCTAGCTAGCAAACCTTGCAGACAAGCAGCTGGATGGAGCTATCTTGGCTAGCTAGCAGCCGCGAGCGCCGGACGGAGCTGGCATCCGGGCTATCGCAACATGGGCTCTGCACCGCCTGCGGTTTTAACCTCGCCTTCTCCCGGCGGCGGTAGCTGCGTCCCATGGCCGAGGATGACTAGGTGGACGGGCCGGAGGTAGGAGGTCACTCGAGGATTTTTGTTGGTAAGAGCATGTACAATGGTTGATAAGTTAGTCTTATCTTAAGTCTGCCACGTATGCAAGTGGTAGTAGTTTCTTGGCATTTTAGTGGTTTCTTGCATTATTAGAGCAAGTACAATAGAGCTGAGTCAGCGGGCTATAAGAAATAAACTAGTATATTTCTGCTTAGTTGGAGGAAAGAGAAGAGGAGAGACAAGGTAACCGGGCTCTTTGTGAGGCTGATTGTAATGGAGAGTATCATGTACTAGTATCATGCATATGATACTAGTGTATGATACTACATCCGTAATGCCTAGTATCATATATTGGTATCATGCATGACTACATTTATTACCATGCATGACACAAAGTAGCACATCATTTAATATGATACGGTATCATGATATGATACTCAACCATCTCTTTCTTCATTTAATTCAATGCCACCTCATCAACATTGCTTAGTTGGCATGCATGATACTACTTATGATACTCCCATTACGGGCAGCCTGAAGAGCCAGCTCTAGCACGTGCTCCTAGGCACTTTGTGAGAATGAGAAGTGGGCCACATAATAAAAAAGTAGTACACTCTTTTGATCTATTATTGTACATGTTGGCTATAAGATGGGCTGTAGATGACATGGCACTGGCTTATAGCCAACAGCTGGCTATACTATTAACCATGCTCTTAGGGGTTTCTTGTAAGGAACAATGTATGTACTACTAGCAACAAAAGGCGTTTCTAGGTTGTGTTGTACTCCAACGAGTACTACTAGTGGTCGCGGGAGTGTATACCTCGTTTTGTGGGTTCGATCCCGGCCGAACGCACGGCGGATTTTTTTTAAAATAGTACTACCATACTTCGCTGCGAGCCAATATTTTACACGGGTAGTTTGAGTTTTGAAGTCAAACGGACGTGTGGCCCCACAATCTGGGTGCACTGGACAGCCTAGCCACGTGAACGGGTTTTCCTTCCCAGCATCCCTGGCTCGCGTGCTCGCCCTAGCCGCACCTCGCTTGCAGCTTCCTCATCAGCTAGTAGCATATTTAAACTAGCGCCTCCCAATTAAGCCCGAGGAGCCGGAAAAGCCTGGCGGGGCATTGAGAACTGTGCAATATGGCTCTGTACGTAAAGTGCTCTACTACTACTCTCTAGCTTGTGGCGTTGCACGCATGGACTTCACTCCATTATCGGCTCTGCTATAAAAGAAATTCCTCTTGACGTGTTTTTTGTTTTTTGAAATGGAGGCAAAAGCTTTGCTTCATCTCATTCATAAAGAAGGAACTACTAACAAAGTTCGATGAGATCCATTACACCTCCACAAATGGAAGCGAAAAGCCTAGTCTCGCTGTATCAAATAACTCAAATGTTCTGCCCCCGCAGTAACCGTCGCTGATAAACAGGCTGCTAGTGTGTGCGTGAGAGGAGCGGCTGAGTAGGCCAGCTACGTGAGAGGAGCGGCTGAATAGAGCACCGAGAGTACCCACTAGGCCACTACGCAGGTGTACTTCCCCTGCATTGATAGTACAACGATGGTTCTAGAGAACAGTAGTACCCTCCACTTCCAACTGTAGCTCGTTGGCCCTGAGATTCAAGAGTTCAAAACTGGTGCACTATACTAGACTAGACTAGAAGTACAGTACATCGCACTACTAGTTGAGAAAAGTAGTACTAGTACTGCCACAGTACGAGTACGTACTCCTCCGTCACATAATGTAAGACGTTTTTTGACACTAGTTGGCTTGTACAAAAAATGGCAAAAACATACCCAAAATTTCTTAATCCACGCCAAAAACTACTACCTAGTGCCAAAAATTTCTTACTAGTGCTATTATTTACAGTATAGTGCAATCCCATAACATTCCATAATGCTAGTACTAGTAGTAAATAATAGCCTCACTCCTTCGCTGAGGAACGATCTACAGTTGGAAGGGACGAGGCCCTGCGGTTACTACGCTCTTATCTCCTCCTCGCCAGTTCCCCTCCCCCCGAAGAGATGGCAGTTCATCGCTGCTCCCATGGATTCCCCAGGCAGTTCTCCTCCTCGTCGGGGCTGGGAGACCTTGGACGATGATCCTCTGGGAGAAATCGCATGCTGCTCCGACGTCCTCACTGCCGCAAGACTCGGTGCTTCCTACACCAACTTTTTCAAGACGCTGCTTAAACAGGCTTGGGAAAAGGCCATGCTTGTTGGTCTTCCATGCGTCCTCGAGGAGAAGGTTCTTCTATGGGACAATCCTTCGAACAGTCCACCACTCCCTGGCCATGGTTCCACGTTGACTCCGCTAGAGTTGCCGACGTTGAGAGGTAGTCGGATTTTGTCCGATGAGCAGGTTAGTAATGGAGTTTGATCATGTAGTACTTAGTTATTCCATTTCCATCCCGTAATTTCTCCGCTGCCCACCGTCTTATATATAGGTCTGGGTCAGTGCCAACAAAGATTGGCTTGCATACCTCCGGCCGGATACCACCATGATTTTGCACAACATCCACAACAGTGCGGCCGTTCCGGTAGACCCCTTCTCCACTATTGGGATCAACCTTCCAGACTGGCTGGGCAAGAGTACGTATGATGATGCCTACATGAGATTGAAGAAGATAGCAATTGCAGACCCGCCGACAAAGCAACGCGGCTACGACGATTACTATCTCATCACGGTGTTCGACATAAGGATTGCCATCAATGCAAGAGGCAGTAACGGCAGTGGCTGGCGCATGTTGGCGGCGGCAGATTTGTACCCCTACACGTTCGAAGACGCCGTGCGCCATCTAGGCCGCATCTTCGCGGTGACAAGCCAGGGGACTTGTTTCATCTGGTTGCCATCCTACAGTACGGGAGATTACAAACTGAATGCACAAACCATCATTTGCATCCCTAACGGTACTCCATTATTTTGCAGGGACCAGTCATCCCCCGATCAAAATAAGATCGCCGATCCTGGATGTGCATTTGCATCCGCGATTCGGTCTAACCTGGAACCTTGTAGCTGACTTTGGCATATTGGGATCAACTATCTTAGCAGTCGTTACCCATGGTACCACTGATGTGCAACATGGTCACACAATCTACCACGATCGGACCGTCACCATCTACCCAGGTATTCCATTTTTTAATCCTCTCGCCTTCTCTTTCATTGTTGTACTAGTAGTATACTTTGTAGTACTAGTTGGAGAACTTTTTACCTTGGAGGACGCATATAGCTAGCTAGGCCCTTGAAGACTTGAACCCACTAGCTGCCACCATTTTTGTTTTTCCATGTCTTACTATCTCATCCATGTAGCCAAGAGTGGCTATATATAATAAGCCGGTTATTTTACTTTATACCGGAGTAGTACTATTTGCTGCACAGTATTACTGACCGCCATATTTGAGCACAACATTATTATGCATGGACCTTGACTATGTACGTCACCATGTGTCCAGATCTGGGATGCCGCGTGTACCAGATGAACGGCGCCGAGTTCGACCCCCTGATGCTACGTGGGTGCCGAGGAACACTCTTGGAGAGTACTCGCTTTTCATCGGGGACAGCTACCCCATTATGAAGCGGATGCCACCTTCCGTGCACGACACGGAAGGCCTGCCGTTCATGAAGCATGGTTGTGTCTTCAGTGCGCACCGCCGGATGAACGACATGCTGGGACACGCTATCCCTGATTTATGCCGCTTCAGCTTGGATGAGTCTCCATCGTGTGGAACCGGACTAGAAAGCTGCGACAATGATTCCCGTTGCCCACCGCTATGGATCGTGCCATCCATGAAGAACACCTGGGACCGGAACCTGGAGGACGACATGTAGCCCATCTAGAATGTGTAAGTGGAGTACGGTAATTGTGAACGGTAGCGCTGTGAATATATGTAGACTAGTCGTGCACAAATTTATCACATGAATTGGAGATGAACTTGTGTGGCATACTGGCATTTGTCCTTTAGAATTTATTACTAGTAAATGTGTTATGTGTACGTGCAACTTGTGTGGTTGTTGCACGGGCTCCAACACACTCTTTGAGAAAAAAGGTGGCACAACCTTGGATATACGTGACATGGCGGCATCATACTGTAGCATCATTCGCTATAGTTGTACAAGTACACTCCTACTAGGACGACAACTCCTATAAAACCTTGCGCTTGTCTCTTTGCCTCTTTGGGAGGTTCAACAGTTCGTACTCGTGTGAACCTTGCACTTGGCTCTTCGCCTCTTCGGAAGGTCCAACAATGATGATACTACAGTACAATATGCTTCTGGCAATCTGACACCGATTGAACTGCTGCACGTCCACCGCGAGGGTGAGGGCGAGGGCGAGGGAGCGTGAGAGGGAGAGGGAGAGGGAGAGGGCGCTATAGTCAAAACCCTCTCCTCGTCCCGCGAACCACCGCGCGTGTGGGCGAGGGAGAGGCGTAGTAAGCAAGCTTCTCCTCGTTCGGAGAGTTGATGGGACACATCAAAGCAATACTAGTACCAGTAGTAGTAGTCCATACTGCATCCTTTCTGATTAATATGGCTTAATTTGAAACGAGAAAAATACACTGGCGGTCAACGTATGTAACAATACGCTCTTTACGGTCACTATATATAGTTTTGCGGCGATTATACGATCACTAGCTCATCGTAGAGCACCGTATTGCACCCTACTGACCGGCCACATAGTCGACATGGCACTTTGTTGACTGGTTAAATTGTCACCTAGTTTCTGGGTCCCACCTGTCAGTTGGCAGAGCAAAAAAATCAGTTAAACAAAACTTTACGCAGGCGCGACACGAGTCCAACCCTTGCGCGCGAACCGCCCTGGCTGTGTATGTGAGTGCATGCACGTGTCCTCCCTCGGTCTTCCAACAAAGAGTGTACTACATGATGTACATCTACACTTCCAATGCATTTAGCCTTTAATCTAAATCGATATTGATTGACAAATGCACCAACTTGTGCTGTAGGTATAGGCTACATGTCTATCCTTAATTATAGCATGCAACGGCCTTCATTGAATCTTCTTATCTCAATGGTCGCATGCACACATAAGTCTACTACTTTTGGGCGTTAATTATGCCCTGGTCAATGTGTAAATCTCTAAATGTACAGTCTTTCATGGACGTAGGGAGTAGGTTGAGCACTTGAGCGTGAGCATGTGTGTTGCGTCGTGTGCTGTGTGCCGCATGGGTGCGTGAGTGTTGCGTGCGTCCATGTGTACGTGTGAGTGTTGCATGTTGCATGCATGCATGCATGCATGGGGCTTACTCCCTCCCATTGACATGTTCATATTTCAAGCTTCCTCTGTTCCCTCCATATGGTGATACTCCCTCTGTTCCCAAATAGTACGGAGTAAAAGCCTCCCTCTGTTCCCAAATACGGAGTATTTATCTTTCTACAGATTTCAACAAGTGACTAGGTACGGAGCAAAATGAGTGAAGTGAGCATAGAGGCATAGGGATACTGTAGAAAGGAAGTCCTCGCGATCCATTATTCCCCATCTCGGTCAGAGAGAACTATTAAACTAGTCTTCACAGTGAAGTGACAATACACGCTGCAGCAGATGGGACACGTAATTAATAAGCTGAACCAGCGTGTTGGTGTTACTAAATCAGCCTTACCCAGTACTGCCATCATGTTTGCCAGTAGAGAACGCTTCCGCAAATACGCCTATGCACCTCTGTCCTCCATTAACCGACATATGGGCCCTGTTGTGGTAGACCCACATGTCATCGGTGTAACTATTTACACTCCGAAGGACAGTATATCCTGGTAGTAGTACTAGTAGAATTGAGATTGAATGCACTTTCTTCCCCGTCTTCCACTCTTCCTCCTCCTCTCTTCTTCTTCCTCCTCTCTTCCCCATCGTCGGCCGCACACCATTTACCCCCGCTCACTGCTCGCCCGCCCGCGCCATCTTCCTTGGTAGCTCGCGCGTACCATATCCCCCTGCTCACTACTCGGCCACACGAGGAGAAGCTTCTTCGCTCGCCCGCCCGAATCCACTTCCCCGCTGGCTCGCAGGCACCGAAAACCCCAATGGCAGAACCGACTAACACATAGAGCCATGATTGGAATTCCCTCCCCGATGTTCTCTTGGAGCAGATCTGTAGTCGTATGGACCTACTCAGCACTGTCCGTCTGGCCTCATGCTCGGTGTCTTTGTACCGTCTACTCGTCTGCAACCGGCCGGCTCTTTTCAAGACACCCTGCTTGCTGATGCCCGATCCTCGCAGGTGGCCTAGACACCGACTTGACGATCCTACGGAGGTTGCCGTGGTTCCCCTCGACATGCTACCACTACCCGTCCACCTGTCCTTCATGCGCGGCCACTACTGGGCGGGCATGAAGGCCAACTGGATTGTCGTCATCCACCACACCGGTAGTCCGCGGCGTCTCGTGGATATCTACACCCAGCGAGAGATCACCCTTCCATCGTTGGATACCGCCGCCATCGAGCCTCGCAGACCGCCGGACACTCCTACCTACTACGCACGAGACGCGTCAAGCTTTTGGCTCAACCTCTGTTTGCAGAAAGTTGTAATCTACAAAGTGCCCACACCATCAGAAGACTACATGGATTACAAGCTCATTGCCTTGTTCAACATGGGATTAGTCTATCTGGAATCCGGTCGCCATACATGGTTATGGCTCATCATCAATCCTGTTGAGGCAACATTTCTGTCTGATGCTATAGTGCACGATGGCATCGTTTACGCGGTCGACGCACAGATTGGCTGCCTATACTGGTGGAATCTATCGTCGTGTAATTGTTCTATCTCATCTCATCTTTACCTTATGAATACGACTGCCTATTCATTTGTTACAAATTTAGAATGCATAGCATGTCTATAACCACATCATTGCTATATATTCCTCTCATTTCCTAGATTTTTATGACCACACATGTTATTGTTAGAGTTGATATGAGAACAATTGGCATCTAATGATTGTTAGAATACATATTATGAGCATAACATCATGATCGCTATATGTTACTCTCGCTTATAAGATTTTTATAACAACGCATGTTATTGCGTAGAGTTGATATGAGAACAGTAGTAGTAAGTGCTATGGTAGAATATGAGTAGGCGCTGTCATAGCTGTTTTCCTCTCATTGTTACATGATGTTTGAACCATGACATATTGCTAGAATATGAAAGCCATTGGCTTATTTTTTAAACTTGGGGTATGATTATGACCACGGCATTGCAATTCTCTGTCTATGATATGTGTCACTGTTATAATAATCTTAATTCCACCCATACTCTGAACATGATTGTTCATTTTTGTCCGTTTGGTCTCCAATTTGAATTGTTGCAGTAGACGCAAATGCGCTGGCCTTCATGATTCCAGGACCTGGAATCATACCAGCCGATGGGTGGTGGTTTATCGCTTGTTCAGCTGACGGCGGTCATTTGATGCTCATTCGCACATAGCAAATTGACCAAACCATTACATCAAACCACATACAGTACAATGCGTGGGGCGTTCGTGACATTGATGGCTATGGCTGCTTCGTGTTCGAGAAATATCCCAGCTCCGTTGGGCCAGGCGTATTCAACTGGAGGCGGGTTTACAGCCTCGGCAACCACTCCTTGTTCCTCGGGCTCAATTATCCAATCATCCAACCAATCATCGATCATATCACTGGCGATGATTACTGTGCTATGCAACTTCCATTCGCGAGGGGGGGCTATGTTTACACATCATACCATGGGTTTCATGAATGACCATATCCAGAGATTCGTCGACACAGCTTGTTGCCAGATAATCTTCAGTGTGTGAAAGGCATCAAGCTTCCATGCGATGGATGGCTTTTGCAAACCCGACATGCGGCGATGTGGTTCATGCCAACAGCAAATATGCACAACTTGATTCGTGCTGATATCTAGACTGAGCCATGTATCTGCTGCTGTAGCACGACCCTCTTTTGTTGGATATTATGTACTATTGTTAGTTTGAAGCACTCCTCTGGTTTGAAGGATAGATACCTGTTGGGGAACGCAGTAATTTCAAAAAAATTCCTACGCACACGCAAGATCATGGTGATGGCATAGCAACGAGAGGGGAGAGTGCTATCTACGTACCCTCGTAGACCGTTAAGCGGAAGCGTTATGACAACGCGGTTGATGTAGTCGTACGTCTTCATGAATCGACCGATCCAAGCACCGAACGTATGGCACCTCCGTGTTCAGCACACGTCCAGCTCGATGACGTCCCCCGGACTCCAATCCAGCGAAGTGTCGGGGATGAGTTCCGTCAGCACGACGGCGTGGTGACGATGATGATGTTCTACCGGCGCAGGGCTTCGCCTAAACTCCGCGACGATATGACCGAGGTGGAATATGGTGGAGGGGGGCACCGCACCCGGCTAAGGAACGATCCGTAGATCAACTTGTGTGTCTATGGGGTGCCCCCCGCCCTCGTATATAAAGGGGGAGAGGAGGAGGGGGCTGGCCAAGGAGGAGGCGCACCCTAGGAGGGGGAAACCTACTCCAAGTAGGTTTGCCCCCTCCCTTTCCTATTCCAAGAAGGAGGGGGAAGGAATGAGTGGGAGAGGGGGAAGGCAAGGGGGGCGCCCCCCTTCCTTGTCCTATTCGGACTCAAGGGGAGGGGGCGCGCCTCTTGCACTGGCCGGCCCCTCTCTTTTTCCACTAGGGCCCAATAAGGCCCATTACTTCCCGGGGGGGTTCCGGTAACCCTCCGGTACTCCGGCTCTTCTCCGAAAACACCCGGAACACTTCCGGTGTCTGAATATAGTCATCCAATATATCAATCTTTATGTCTCGACCATTTCGAGACTCCTCGTCATGTCCGTGATCACATCAGGGACTCCGAACAACCTTCGGTACATCAAAATTTATAAACTCATAATAAAACTGTCATCGTAACGTTAAGCATGCGGACCCTACGGGTTCGAGAACTATGTAGACATGACCTAGAACTATTCTCGGTTAATAACCAATAGAGGAACCTGGATGTTCATATTGGTTCCCACATATTCTACGAAGATCTTTATCGGTCAAACCGCATAACAACATAGGTTGTTCCCTTTGTCATCGGTATGTTACTTGCCCGAGATTCGATCGTCGGTATCCAATACCTAGTTCAATCTCGTTACCGGCAAGTCTCTTTACTCGTTCCATAATACATCATCTCATAACTAACTCATTAGTTACAATGCTTGCAAGGCTTAGGTGATGAGTATTACCGAGAGGGCCCAGAGATACCTCTCCGACAATCGGAGTGACAAAACCTAATCTCGAATTATGCCAACTCAACATGTACCTTTGGAGACACCTGTAGAGCACCTTTATAATCACCCAGTTATGTTGTGACGTTTGGTAGCACACAAAGTGTTCCTCCGGTAAACGGGAGTTGCACAATCTCATAGTTGCAGGAACTTTGTATAAGTCATGAAGAAAGCAATAACAACATACTAAACGATCAAGTGCTAAGCTAACAAAATGGGTCAAGTCAATCACATCATTCTCCTAATGATGTGATCCCATTAATCAAATGACAACACATGCCTATGGTTAGGAAACATAACCATCTTTGATCAATGAGCTAGTCAAGTAGAGGCATACTAGTGACATTATGTTTGTCTATGTATTCACACATGTATCATGTTTCCGGTTAATACAATTCTAGCATTCATAATAAACATTTATCATGATATGAGGAAATAAATAATAACTTTATTATTGCCTCTAGGGCATATTTCCTTCAGTCTCCCACTTGCACTAGAGTCAATAATCTAGATTACATAGTAATGATTCTAACACCCATGGAGTCTTGGTGCTGATCATGTTTTGCTCGTGAGAGAGGCTTAGTCAATGGGTCTGCAACATTCAGATCCGTATGTATCTTGCAAATCTCTATGTCTCCCACTTGGACTTGGTCCCGAATGGAATTGAAGCATCTCTTGATATGCTTGGTCCTCTTGTGAAATCTGGATTCCTTTGCCAAGGCAATTGCACTAGTATTGTCACAGAAGATCTTCATCGGTCCCGATGCACTAGGTATAACACCTAGATCGGAAATGAACTCCTTCATCCAGACTCCTTCATTTGCTGCTTCCGAAGCAGCTATATACTCCGCTTCACATGTAGATCCCGCCATGACGCTTTGTTTAGAACTGCACCAACTTACAGCTCCACCGTTTAATAAAAATACGTATCCGGTTTGCGATTTAGAATCATCCGGATCAGTGTCAAAGCTTGCATCGACGTAACCATTTACGACTAGCTCTTTGTCACCTCCATATACGAGAAACATATCCTTAGTCCTTTTCAGGTATTTTAGGATGTTCTTGACCACTGTCAAGTGACCCACTCCTGGATTACTTTGGTACCTCCCTGCCAAACTAATAGCAAGGCACACATCAAGTCTGGTACACAGCATTGCATACATGATAGAGCCTATGGCTGAACCATAGGGAACTCCTTTCATTTTCTCTCTATCTTCTGCAGTGGTCGGGCATTGAGTCTGACTCAACTTTATACCTTGTAATACAGGCAAGAACCCTTTCTTCGCTTGATCCATATTGAACCTTTTCAACACTTTATCAAGGTATGTGCTTTGTGAAAGTCCAATCAAGCGTCTTGATCTATCTCTATAGATCTTAATGCCCAATATGTAAGCAGCTTCACGGAGGTCTTTCATTGAAAAAGTTTTATTCAAGTATCCTTTTATGCTATCCAGAAATTCTATATCATTTCCAATCAATAATATGTCATCCACATATAATATTAGAAATGCTACAGAGCTCCCACTCACTTTCTTGTAAATACATGCTTCTCCAAAAGTCTGTATAAAACCATATGCTTTGATCACACTATCAAAGCGTTTATTCCAACTCCGAGAGGCTTGCACCAGACCATAGATTGACCGCTGGAGCTTGCACACTTTGTTAGCTCCTTTAGTATCGACAAAATCTTCTGGTTGCATCATATACAACTCTTCTTCCAGAAATCCATTCAGGAATGCAGTTTTGACATCCATCTACCAAATTTCATAATCATAAAATGTGGCAATCGCTAACATGATTCGGACAGACTTAAGCATCGCTACAGGTGAGAAAGTCTCATCGTAGTCAACCCCTTGAACTTGTCAAAAACCTTTCGCGTCGAGCTTTATAGACAGTTACATTACCGTGAGCGTCAGTCTTCTTCTTAAAGATCCATTTATTCTCAATGGCTTGCCGATCATCGGGCAAGTCAACCAAAGTCCATACTTTGTTCTCATACATGGATCCCATCTCAGATTTCATGGCCTCTAGCCATTTTGCGGAATCTGGGCTCATCATCGCTTCCTCATAGTTCGTAGGTTCATCATGGTCAAGTAACATGACTTCCAGAACAGGATTACCGTACCACTCTGGTGCGGATCTTACTCTGGTAGACCTACGAGGTTCAGTAGACACTTGCTCTGAAGTTTCATGATCAATATCATTAGCTTCCTCACTAATTGGTGTATTTGTCACAGGAACTGATTTCTGTGATGAACTACTTTCCAATAAGGGAGCAGGTACAGTTACCTCATCAAGTTCTACTTTCCTCCCACTCACTTCTTTCGAGAGAAACTCCTTCTCTAGAAAGGATCCATTCTTAGCAACGAATGTCTTGCCTTCGGATCTGTGATAGAAGGTGTACCCAACAGTCTCTTTTGGGTATCCTATGAAGACACATTTCTCCGATTTGGGTTCGTGCTTATCTGGTTGAAGTTTCTTCACATAACCATCGCAGCCCCAAACTTTAAGAAACGACAACTTTGGTTTCTTGCCAAACCACAGTTCATAAGGCGTCGTCTCAACGGATTTAGATGGTGCCCTATTTAATGTGAATGCAGCTGTCTCTAAAGCATAACCCCAAAACGATAGCGATAAATCAGTAAGAGACATCATAGATCGCACCATATCTAGTAAAGTACGATTACGACATTCGGACACACCATTTCTTTGTGGTGTTCCAGGTGGCGTGAGTTGCGAAACTATTCCGTATTGTTTCAAATGTAAACCAAACTCGTAACTCAAATATTCTCCTCCACGATCAGATCGTAGAAACTTTATTTTCTTGTTACGATGATTTTCCACTTCACTCTGAAATTCTTTGAACTTTTCAAATGTTTCAGACTTGTGCTTCATTAAGTAGATATACCCATATCTGCTCAAATCATCTGTGAAGGTGAGAAAATAACGATATCCGCCACGAGCTTCAACATTCATAGGACCACATACATCTGTATGTATGATTTCCAACAAATCTGTTGCTCTCTCCATAGTACCGGAGAACGGTGTTTTAGTCATCTTGCCCATGAGGCACGGTTCGCAAGTACCAAGTGATTCATAATCAAGTGATTCCAAAAGTCCATCAGTATGGAGTTTCTTCATGCGCTTTACACCGATATGACCTAAACGGCAGTGCCACAAAGAAGTTGCACTATCATTATCAACTCTGCATCTTTTGGCTTCAACATTATGAATATGTGTATCACTACTATCGAGATTCAATAAAAATAGACCACTCTTCAAGGGTGCATGACCATAAAAGATATTACTCATATAAATAGAAAAACCATTATTCTCTGATTTAAATGAATAACCGTCTCGCATCAAACAAGATCCAGATATAATGTTCATGCTCAACGCTGGCACCAAATAACAATTATTCAGGTCTAAAACTAATCCCGAAGGTAGATGTAGAGGTAGCATGCCGACCGCGATAACATCGACTTTGGAACCGTTTCCCACGCGCATCGTCACCTTGTCCTTGGCCAGTGCTCGCTTATTCCATAGTCCCTATTTCGAGTTGCAAATATTAGCAACAGAACCAGTATCAAATACCCAGGTGCTACTACGAGCTCTAGTTAGGTACACATCAATAACATGTATATCACATATACCTTTGTTCACTTTGCCATCCTTCTTATCCGCCAAATACTTGGGGCAGTTCCGCTTCTAGTGACCAGTCTGCTTGCAGTAGAAGCACTCAGTTTCAGGCTTAGGTCCAGACTTGGGTTTCTTCTCTTGAGCAACAACTTGCTTGCTGTTCTTCTTGAAGTTCCCCTTCTTTTTCCCCTTGCCCTTTTTCTTGAAACTAGTGGTCTTGTTGACCATCAACACTTGATGCTCCTTCTTGATTTCTACCTCCGCAGCCTTTAGCATTGCGAAGAGCTCGGGAATAGTCTTGTTCATCCCTTGCATATTATAGTTCATCACAAAGCTGTTGTAGCTTGGTGGCAGTGATTGGAGAATTCTGTCAATGACGCTATCATCCGGAAGATTAACTCCCAGTTGAATCAAGTGATTATTATACCCAGACATTTTGAGTATATGCTCACTGACAGAACTATTCTCCTCCATCTTGCAGCTGTAGAACTTATTGGAGACTTCATATCTCTCAATCCGGGCATTTGCTTGAAATATTAACTTCAACTCCTGGAACATCTCATATGCTCCATGACGTTCAAAACGTCGTTGAAGACCCGGTTCTAAGCCGTAAAGCATGGCACACTGAACTATAGAGTAGTCATCAGCTTTGCTCTGCCAGACGTTCATAACATCTGGTGTTGCTCCTGCAGCAGGCCTGGCACCCAGCGGTGCTTCCAGGACGTAATTCTTCTGTGCAGCAATGAGGATAATCCTCAAGTTACGGACCCAGTCCATGTAATTGCTACCATCATCTTTCAACTTTGCTTTCTCAAGGAACGCATTAAAATTCAATGGAACAATAGCACGAGCCATCTATCTACAACAAACATAGACAAGCAAAATACTATCAGGTACTAAGTTCATGATAAATTTAAGTTCAATTAATCATATTACTTAAGAACTCCCACTTAGACAGACATCTCTCTGGTCATCTAAATGATCACGTGATCCAAATCAACTAAACCATAACCGATCATCGCGTGAGATGGAGTAGTTTTCAATGGTGAACATCTTTATGTTGATCATATCTACTATATGATTCACGCTCGACCTTTCGGTCTCCGTGTTCCGAGGCCATATCTGCATATGCTAGGCTCGTCAAGTTTAACCTGAGTATTCTGCTTGTGCAAAACTGGCTTGCACCCGTTGCAGATGGACGTAGAGCTTATCACACCCGATCATCACGTGGTGTCTGGGCACGACGAACTTTGGCAACGGTGCATACTCAGGGAGAACACTTCTTGATAATTTTTAGTGAGAGATCATCTTAAAATGCTACTGTCAATCAAAGCAAGATAAGATGCATAAAGGATAAACATCACATGCAATCAATATAACTGATATGATATGGCCATCATCATATTGTGCTTGTGATCTCCATCTCCGAAGCACCATCGTGATCACCATCGTCACCGGCGCGACACCTTGATCTCCATCGTAGCATCATTGTCGTTTACGCCATCTATTGCTTCTACGACTATCGCTACCGCTTAGTGATAATGTAAAGCAATTACAGGGCACTTGCATTTCATACAATAAAGAGACAACCATATGGCTCCTGCCAGTTGCCGATAACTTTGGTTACAAAACATGATCATCTCATACAATCAAATATAGCATCACGTCTTGGCCATATCACATCACAACATGCCCTGCAAAAACAAGTTAGACGTCCTCTACTTTGTTGTTGCAAGTTTTACGTGGCTGCTACGGGCTTAAGCAAGAACCAATCTCACCTACGCATCAAAACCACAACGATAGTTTGTCAAGTTGATGCTGTTTTAACCTTCGCAAGGACCGGGCGTAGCCACACTCGGTTCAACTAAAGTTGGAGAAACTGACACCCGCTAGTCACCTGTGTGCAAAGCACGGCGGTAAAACCAGTCTCGCGTAAGCGTACGCGTAATGTCGGTCCGGGCCGCTTCATCCAACAATACCGCCGAACCAAAGTATGACATGCTGGTAAGCAGTATGACTAATATCGCCCACAACTCACTTGTGTTCTACTCGTGCATATAACATCAAACCATAAAACCTAGGCTCTGATACCACTGTTGGGGAACGCAGTAATTTCAAAAAAATTCCTACGCACATGCAAGATCATGGTGATGGCATAGCAACGAGAGGGGAGAGTGTTGTCTACGTACCCTCGTAGACTGTTAAGCGGAAGCGTTATGACAACGCGGTTAATGTAGTCGTACGTCTTCACGAATCGACCGATCCAAGCATCGAACGTACGACACCTCTGTGTTCAGCACACGTCCAGCTCGATGACGTCCCCCGGACTCCAATCCAGCGAAGTGTCGGGGATGAGTTCCGTCAGCACGACGGTGTGGTGACGATGATGATGTTCTACCGGCGCAGGGCTTCGCCTAAACTCCGCGACGATATGACCGAGGTGGAATATGGTGGAGGGGGGCACCGCACACGGCTAAGGAATGATCCGTAGATCAACTTGTGTGTCTATGGGGTGCCTCCCGCCCCCGTATATAAAGGGGGAGAGGAGGAGGGGGCCGGCCAAGGAGGAGGCGCGCCCTAGGAGGGGGAAACCTACTCCAAGTAGGTTTGCCCCCTCCCTTTCCTATTCCAAGAAGGAGGGGGAAGGAAGGAGTGGGAGAGGGGGAAGGCAAGGGGGGCGCCGCCCCCCCTTCCTTGTCCTATTCGGACTCAAGGCGAGGGGGCGCGCCTCTTGCACTGGCCGGCCCCTCTCTCTTTCCACTAGGGCCCAATAAGGCCCATTACTTCCCGGGGGGGTTCCGGTAACCCTCCGGTACTCTGGCTCTTCTCCGAAAACACCCTGAACACTTCCAGTGTCCGAATATAGTCATCCAATATATGAATCTTTATGTATCGACCATGTCGAGACTCATCGTCATGTCCGTGATCACATCCGGGACTCCGAACAACCTTCGGTACATCAAAACTTATAAACTCATAATAAAACTGTCATCGTAACGTTAAGCGTGCGGACCCTACGGGTTCGAGAACTATGTAGACATGACCTAGAACTATTCTCGGTTAATAACCAATAGCGGAACCTGGATGTTCATATTGGTTCCCACATATTCTATGAAGATCTTTATCGGTCAAACCGCATAACAACATACGTTGTTCCCTTTGTCATTGGTATGTTACTTGCCCGAGATTCGATCGTCGGTATCCAATACCTAGTTCAATCTCGTTACCGGCATGTCTCTTTACTCGTTCCGTAATACATCATCTCATAACTAACTCATTAGTTACAATGCTTGCAAGGCTTAGGTGATGAGTATTACCGAGAGGGCCCAGAGATACCTCTCTGACAATCGGAGTGACAAAACCTAATCTCGAATTATGCCAACTCAACATGTACCTTTGGAGACACCTGTAGAGCACCTTTATAATCACCCAGTTACGTTGTGATGTTTGGTAGCACACAAAGTGTTCCTCCGGTAAACGGGAGTTGCACAATCTCATAGTTGCAAGAACTTTGTATAAGTCATGAAGAAAGCAATAGCAACATACTAAACGATCAAGTGCTAAGCTAACGGAATGGGTCAAGTCAATCACATCATTCTCCTAATGATGCGATCCCATTAATCAAATGACAACACATGCCTATGGTTAGGAAACATAACCATCTTTGATCAATGAGCTAGTCAAGTAGAGGCATACTAGTGACATTATGTTTGTCTATGTATTCACACATGTATCATGTTTCCGGTTAATACAATTCTAGCATGAATAATAAACATTTATCATGATATGAGGAAATAAATAATAACTTTATTATTGCCTCTAGGGCATATTTCCTTCAATACCTTCCTGGGATCAAGTGCATCCTAACTCGCCTACGTAGGATGTACTGATAATGATGATGGAGATGCTGTGCATAAGCCATATATACGACTAGTAAGTAGTACAGTAGCAGTACTAGTATATGTCGGTCAAATTATTCATCATGTCCACACATTGAATTGACGTGACAACACGCCGCGCGTGAGGTGACACAAGAATCCCGGTGGCGTGTTCGGGTATTCTGTACTTCAGATTTGGAGTACCACTTATCTATCGAAATCTTTCATCATTCACTTAAAACAGTCGATTGATCATACATTGAGTACCATATAACTGCATTTACCGATGCAAGTCGAAGAAGGATTGGTCGGTGCTGCCGGCTGGCGTCAAGTTTGATCCCACGGATCAGGAGCTGATCGAGCACCTTGAGGCCAAAGTGAGTGCTGACAGCGCGAGATTTCAGTCTCTCATCGATTTGCTCATACCAACCATCGACAGCGAGCACGGCATATGCTACGCCCAACCTGAGAAACTTCCAGGTAAGACACCGTTCGGCCGTCTACTTGCACAAACATATTCCTTTGTTTATAGCTCTATTTTTCTTTTTAGACGCAGACCTGGTGAAGCAATTACAATTTGACAGTTAATAAAAAGTGAAACAAGTGACTGCAACATGCCAAAGATGTTATGAAAATGCCAACTAGGTACACTAAAACCTGTATTCCATAATACTGCAGGTATCACACTGAGTGGCCTAAGGAAGCATTTCTTCCAGCGCAATTCCAGGGCGTTCAAAAGGGGCACGTGGACGCGTCGCAAGATACAGTCAGAGTGCGGCATGCACGCGATGTGGCACAAGACCGGCAATACCTTGCTGGTGATGGTCAACGGCCGGCAGACGGGCAACAAAAAAGGTTCTGGTGCTGCACACCAACAAGAACTTCGACCAGCAGAGGACCAACTGGGTGATGCACCAGTACCACCTCGGGCACCTGGAGCAAGAGAAGGAGCAGGAGCTGGTCCTCTGCAAGATTTTCTACCAGACGAACACTAGGGCCAGGAGTAAAAAGATTATAAGTTAGTTTGGTATTGGTAGTTGTACTACCTTGTCGTCCGGAAGTTAGTATTGTTGTTAACGATCTTTTGGTATGAACTTGCATTTGCTTCCAACCATCATGCCGAGGGTCGACGTGGATATAAAGCTGAATCATTTGTTTCGAAACAAATTTTCAGGCACCTGATTTTTATTTGATGGGTAGCATAAGCACCCGCCATACGAATTCCCAGTTCTCCATTTTTTTGAAAGAAGTGCATGCACTTATTATCACGATAAAAAAACAATATCCGTGCTGCATCCCAGTTATCAGTTTGTACTTGCAGAATTCTCTCGTTTATTGAGCACGTATATTGTTTTTTCAGGTCGAGCAAGTTTCAACTGGGCTGTAGACTGCCCAGGGTTGGTTTTGTTTTTAATAGGCCCAACCCATGACAACAACGGGGCACAAAGATCCAACAGGTATCTACTGGCCTCTGGCCTGCCAGCATTAGTTATATTTTGTCTTACAACATCCGCATGCAGTTTTTTTTACTGAATCAAACACACAACCCAATTCTATTTTCCTCTTGAAACGCATGTCCTACATCCGTTTTCTAATCTCTACCTATAGTTTTACTAGTTCATATACATGTATCATTATATTGAAAACACATAAAATTCCCTTTTCATATGTACATCCTTATTTTTGTTGTTTTTTCCCACCCAGCGCTGATTTTTTACCACTGGTTTCCCTTAAACGAACTCAATTGTCGCACGTCTTATTTGCTTACAAAAACAAAACATTTTTTTGGCAAATCAATAAATGTTTGTCATTTCGGGATTACAACAGTTCAGACTCCACCGAAATATGCAAAATAAGGTTGAACTTTTTGACCGTGGTCCTGGGCAGAAAATGGGCTTTAATAAATTACTTAAGAATTAGCAAATGGGCTGCAAATTATAAAAAATAGCAAATGGGCTTTATGTTGTCTGCCACAGATTTGGAGGCTGACTTGTGGGCCTACTAAGTTCATGCGTATAGAAGGTTTCTCAAAAAAGAAACTTAGTCAACAATCAACTCTACCAGCATCAGACCGTTAGATGTCAATCTAACGGCAATCGTGCTTCTTCAGTCTCTGATCTTCCTGCCCCAGCCGCCCAAACCAGCGCCGTCGGAACTGCTTGCTCCCGCCTCCCGTGGCCGGCAGTTCTGTCAGGAAGGCCTCACGGCCCCATCATACTCGCATCCCTGGCCTGTCTATCCCTCTACTGACCCACACCTCCTGTTATTTTTCAGCGACGGCAGCCGAACCAGTCAACCCTCGTACTCTCCACCGTGTGGGCAGCCACTGCTGTGTCTTCCCCGGCTCCGTGTCGTTCCCTTCGTAGGCCTCGCCGTCGTCCACCGCCCTGGTGCTCTCGGCGCGGCGTGGTCAACGATGTCCATCCAACGGCCGTAGTGCTCTTCAACCTCTGGTCTTCTTGCCCCAGCCGCCCAAAGCAGCGCCGGTCGTGCCGCATGCTCCTGCCTCCCGTGGCCGGCTGTGCTGCCGCGGAGGCCTCAGCGTCCCCATACTACTCCCACCGCTGGCCAGGCCATCCCTCCACTCACCCACTCCCCCTGTTATTCTGCAGCGACAGCAGACTCACACTGCAGCAGAACCAGTGAACCCTCGTACTCCTCTCCGCGCGGGCTTCCACTGGCGCATCTTCCCCGGCTCCGCATCGTCCCCTTCCTAGGTCTCGCCGTCGTCCACCGCCGTGGTGCTCTCCGCGCGGCATGGTCAACGTGGTCAAGGAACGACTTCCATCGGAAGAGTACTGTACGTGGATGTCAGGACCCCGACTCAATGCCACATCGATCTAGCATGTAACACCTCATATCACTTTGTGGCCTCACGCACGGTATTCCCACGGGTGTCGCCTTACCTTTGCCCGGGACCGTTTGCGTCTTTTGGCACACGTATATGATAGTGTCGCTAGCATCCATATGATAAGGAGCCCGGACTGACATGGCTAGTCGTAAACCCAAAGTGGCCCAAACTTACAGGGACAGGCATCCATGACCCAACATCGAACGTGTCGGTCATCAGTGAGTGAATCCAGGCTGTAGCACTGGGCTAGCAGGACTCCGGTGAACCGGGCTGTAGCGGGCTAACAGGACTCCGGTATTCATCGCGTGACATTTCCCCGAAGGGACAGACACAGGAACGAAGAAGGACACATGCCGGCCAGCCTAAGTGTTCCGGAGCAGTAGCAAGCTACCATGGCTCAGTGGAAACACTAGGAGACATTTCCCGGTAAGAGAGGCTACTAAGGATAAACAACTAGATGGTCAGATCCCACACATACCAAGCATTTCAATAGCATACACACAATATGCTCGATATGTGCAATACAACATGGCATCACAAAATGACTCTACGGCTCAAGTATTTATTCATTAGGCTCCGAGGAGCGAGATATTACAAACATGGGTCTCATGACCCAACATTCAGAGCATACAAGTCAAAACACAAGCGGAAGCTATCATGTCTGAGTACAGACATCTAGAAATGAAAAAGGCTGAGAAGCCTGACTATCTACCAGATCCTGCCGAGGGCTCAAGATCGTAGCTGAGGTAACAAGCTAAACGTCGAAGTCCACGCGAAACTACTAGTGAGACCGAAGTCTCTCTGCAAAAACATAAAATAGGCAAACGTGAGTACAAATGTACCCAGCAAGACTTACATCAGAACTAACTACATATGCATCATGTTCAACAAGGGGATGGTGGGGTTTAACTGCAGCAAGCCAGCTTTGACTCGGTGGCTATCCTAAACTACGACTGCAAGCGACTCTTTTGAGGTGGCGCACACGAGTCCACATATTCACCATATCAATACACCACTATGGATCCGCTCCCGTCTCCCTACGAGAACGCCATCCATAGCACTCACGCTTATCTTGCGTATTTTAGAGTATCCACTTTCACTTGTCTATGAACTGATATAAGCAACCCAGAAGTCCTTTTCCGCGGACACGGCTATTCGAATAGATGATGATAACCCTGCAGGGGTGTACTTCTTCATACATGTTTCCACCACTTAGCGTCTGCACACGACATGTGCTCGGCAGACTTCAAGCAAAAGCCGACGTGGGTGTAGACCACGACCTACCTAAACACTCAAGTCTCTAGTCCAGGTTTATCGCCTATTCGGGTTCCATCCATGAGGAGATCCGGCCGGAGTTTCGCTCACAGCCCCAAACGATGTGAACAGGGTTCCCGAGATACCAAACGGGCATCCGGTACACCGTGCCACGTACCTACCGCATCACAGCCCACCCCTACGGTCAGCGCTGTCCACGGCCTCCAGTAAGCTACAAACACCAGAAACTACTTGCAACTCCTGGACAGAGGACTAGGGTGAATAAGAAGTCGAGCGGGGTCATATTTCAGGGCCCAATGCATGGTAGTAGCTGAATCATGGATCACAAACACAGAACTCGGTTCCTAAGGACGGCTTCAATGAGACAACCCACCATGTACTCCTACATGGCCTCTCACCGCTACCTTTACCAAATCGTGTTCACACACTTAGCTCACACACAGTAGGACATGTTCACACACCTCTAATTCATCCCCGATGAATCAGACCTGACTCAACTCTAAGCAGTAGCAGGCATGACAAACAAACATGAATGAGTAGGCACAACAGGGCTCAAACAACTCCTACTCATGCTAGTGGGTTTCATCTATTTACTGTGGCAATGACAGGTCATGCAGAGGATAAAGGGGTTCAACTACCGCAGCATGTAACAGTTGAATCGGTGTTGTCCTAATGCAGTAAAAGAGAGCAGGAGCGAGAGAGTGGGATTGTATCGGAATGAACAAGGGGGTTTTGCTTGCCTGGCACTTCTGAAGATAACATTGAGTCTTCATCAGTGTCAACGATCACATCATCGGTATCACGTCTATCGAGAGGGGACAATACCGGCAACACAGAAGGGAACACAATCAATGCAATGCACAATATGATGCATGATCATGACATGGCAAAATGAATGTGTTTTGGGCTAATGCATCTAGCAACAAGTTAAATGGGGTTGGTTTGAATACAAGATTCAAATTCAAACTCCATATGTGATTATTTAAATGCCATTTATATGGTTTGTGCTAAACAGCAGCTATAAGTTGTTCTAACATGCATGAAAATGGTACAGATGGATTCCTTGAATTTTTTTGATAATTTTTCATATATAAATTATTTAATTTGGAGTTACGGTTAATTTTCTATGATTTATTGAAGTTTTAGCTATTTTCTGGAATTTTCTGATTATTTATAAAATAAACTAAATTCCAGAAAATGAATATTGCGTCAGCATGACCTCACCCTGACGTCATCAGGTCAACAGGGCGGTCCAGGTCAAACCTGACGTGTGGGGTCCACACATTAGTGACACGACTAATTAACCAAGTTAATTAGTCTTAAGTTAATTCTAACTAAACTGTTTGTGGGGCCGGGGCCCACTGGTCAGCGACTAATCAGCTAACTAACCTAAGTTAATTAGTGTTAAACTAATACTAACTAAAATGTCAGGGGGGGTGGCCCACACGTCAGTGACACACGGGGAAGGTCAAACCTGGGTCAACTCGCCGGAGTTGACCCGCGACTCATCGCCGGCGGAACCAGAGACGACGGAGGGGTGCGGGTTTCCTCCTCCGGCGACCAAATGGCCGGCGGAGAGCGTCTACGTGACGCGGGCGCTCGTCCGCGTCGAGTAGTGGCAGCGGCTGGGCCTAAGATGGCCGGAGTCGTCACCGGCGTCGAGCGTGGCGGTCGCCGGAGCTCGGGCGAGCTCGGGGTTGACGCTACGGTGGCCGGGGAGGCTCGTGCGGGGCACCTACGTGTTCCAGGCAGCACGGGGAGGAAGCTGAGCACGACAGCCGAGCCACTAGGTGGCCGGAGGCACGTCGGCGGCGATCACAGACGGCGGCGGGTTTCGGTCATCAAGGGGGCGACGGCTACGGCAACCAAACGAAGAGGGAAAGAGGGGGAAACGGTGGCGGAGCTCACAGGGGTTGCGACGGTGGCCTCGGGGAGCTCGAGGAGGCGTCGGAGGCGGCGAATCGACAGCGGTGAGCTTCGGTGGCCGGCGACGGAACGGCGATGGTGGCGGCGTTGCAGGGCTTCCGGAGGGCCGTGGGTCGGTGGAGAGGGAAGAGGGGGTCGAGGCGGAGCCTCTGGGCTAGTCGGGGAAGCTAGGGAGGCCCGGTGGCCGTGGTTATGGCGAGCGGCGTCGGCGGCTGCGCTCTGCTTCGGGAGAGGGGGTGAGGGAGGCGAAGCAGGGAGAGAGGGAAGAGGTGCACGGGAGAGTGAGGGGGGTCAGGGGGATCGGGACGGCCTGCGGAAGTCGTCCACGCGGCCAGGAGCTCGTCGGCAAGCAGGAGGTGGCCGCGCGGCTGTGCGCGTGCGAGCACGCAGCAGCTTCGGGGCGAGGGGAGGAAGACGACGGAGGGCTGCAGTGGTGGGCTGGGCCGGCTGGGGGAGCTGGGCCAGGTAAGTGGCGCCAGGTAGGTGGCCCAGGTGGCCTTCTCTCCCTTTCTCTGTTTTATTTTCTGTTCTGTTTTTCTTTTATTTAATTCTTTTGCCACTGTTTTGAATTAACATAATAATTCAAACAATGCCAAAGCTCCTCTGAATATTTTATATTGCTAGATGGACTTTTCCAAAAGCTTATAAAATATTTCAGGGGGTATTTGAAATTATATTCTAATTATATGAATATAACTCAAATTCAAATAGCTAATGAATTAAATCCAAAGTCCCAAAAATAATTCCTTAAAAATGTTCAATATTTTGGTTGGGACCAGAACCCTTACCAAAAATTATCAAACATTTAAGAAGAGCATTTTGGAGCAATGAATGAGATTTCTAGGGTTTTTTGCCCCTCTTTTATTTAGGGTTTTGAGGCTTCCAAAATTCCCCCAGTTCAAATTTTCAGAATTTAAACATGATGCACACATGAGCTAGCCTAGAGCACTACCAGCAGCTAGGGATGTGACAACTCACCCCCACTAAACAAGAATCTCGTCTCGAGATTCAAGCGTAGGGTAAGGTGAAGGGTAACGCAGACTAATATACTCTTCACGATCCAGGTTGCACTTCATAGGAACGTTGATTCGATCACCATCTTTGTCTTGTCGTCTTGCTCTGAGAAATCCTGTCAACATGACATGGAGGGAAGAGGGAGACTCTAGAAGGGTCGATCTTCTCGAAGGTCGAACAACTCACGGAACGAGACATAGGACCATCTCTCGGGTTGAGACACGAGCACACATCCATAGGAATGGAGTGAAGCAGATGACGAAGGTTCACTAGGTGGACAACAATTCCACACTTAAGAAGGTGGTAAACGATTGTCAACGTAGCGAGGAGTCGAATTGCCATGACAGCACAACGGGGCACCTTAGGGATGGTGACTCGTAGATATATCCCCTTAAGTGGCAAAAAGAATTACTTTTGATTCAAAGATCATTGAAACTCTTTATACCAATTTAAGGCAATTCTCGACCAATCGTTTGGAGGGGGTCGGTAGAATGGCATACTCAGACTTGGATGATGTGGATTACCTTGTTGAAGACAACGCAATGGATGAATTTGCTTATCACCGGAAATGGAAGAGACCCATGGTAGAATGGCACATTGGTGGTGCAAGCTGGGAACAAAATGCAAATGATGGGAATGATTCTAGTAACTGGGGAGAACCCAACAATAGAGAGTGGATTCACTGTTGGAGTGGTTATAGCATAACCGAGGAAATCTGGGGCAATCCCAGCTAGTGCCGATGATAAGACGTAGCGCTTGTGCGTGCTCTCAAGAACTTGAGCATTTCCACAATCATCAAGGTTTTATCAACAACCGCATCAAGGGTGCTAACAACACAACATACTACCATGATGAATAGCGATGGGCGATGCAGATGCAAAGGAGGATAACACTTTCTCAGATTTCATCTTAGCGAGGCCAAGCAAATAAAATCTGGATGATCGACCGAGAGACATTTAGCACTCCGTTTCTAATGTTCTCCTTGATGTGCTAGTGTATCCCATTCATAGATATGGTTTGATAACTAGAACATCAAGTAAAAGGTCGGACTTCGGGAGCAATAGAATCCATAAGGAACAGTTACGGAGGTAAATCCTACGAAATCCTAATGGGGAGGTGGCCAACTTCATCAATCAAGATATTATAATAACAGGTCTTTCGGCTGGGTGTGTTGGGCACGACATCCACTTTACCGGTTATTGCGCGACCAATATTATAGTTCTTGGGGAAATGTTCCAACCATCATATCTGCCTGAGATTCAGATCTGGTTGGTGTCAGAATATTCCAGACCCATCGAGTCTAGGAAGAAAAATGAAGGTTTGCAACACAAATCGACGAGATGACGTTGCGGGATTCTCGGGAGATGAACTACGATAGCAACCTCCAAAACATGAGCTGGTTCTGCTACTAACATGTGAACACGTTGTCCCAGACAAGCATGACCACATAGTAGTCTTATAATAAAACACTACCGAGTTCAGGAGGGGGAACCATCAACGAGGGTATCGAAGTCCTTACATAAGTCCGGATTAGCTCTTATGAAGGAACTCCTTCTCCTTGAACAAATCAACCAGTGGCTTGGTGTGCTAGGGATACATATAGATTGAAGGTTGCAAGTCTTCAAACCACAGCATTCTTCGCACGTGTGCATGACTGATTTGAAATGATTCCAAAGAAAGCAACATTGACTTTCTCGAATCCACGGCGGGAACTTGCATCAGATGCACATGAATTAAAGGAAGTCACTACCTTCATCCAAACATACGCTTCATGAGCTAGCATGAACAAATGCTTTCAAAAATTTCCAACACTAGCTTAATGCTCAACAAAATCATGGAGGAGATAAGGATGTTGTCAATGGGCTCAACAACAATTCATCCGGGTTTCCTTTTAAAAGGAATTCCATAGTTAAGTGAACACGGTGATAGCATTGGTCAGACCAAAGATGTAATGGTGTATGCTCGAGGGATCAACCACGAATAAGACAACATTACGAGCATCATTGGTACTGATTTGATTTGACGATGGCCCACACTCAAATCAAAGGATTGATAAGACAATAGGTCCAACAACTGATCACAGGGACCAATCGATGAAGATATCATCTTTCTTCAACACACACTACACAAGGATATCCCTTTGGAACGAACTAAGTCAGGCAAGCTTTTATCTTCCAACTCTCCAAGTTGTTGTCTAGCTTAACCAACTAGCTCAGGGGTATCCAACACCGATTCTTGGAGAGAAAGTGGTTCACAAGAAATCAACTTGATCACGAGCTCAACATAACAGTCAGGTGACAGCCTGGTGATACTTTCAAGAAGATATTCGGAACATCACGAACCACCGATATGTTACTAAGCTCGAGAACAATCTCGCTTTTGAGGGCAAGACGATATGATCAAATGAGTGAGGACTTGACAAGATCCTAACTCATCAATCGAATGGTGCACCGAAATAAGGACTAGGTAGCACGATCAGTCTTAGAAGGATGATTCAAAAACCAACACGCTAAGAATGAAATTATTATCCTTTAACTACCAAGCAACGAGGTTGCTGGGAGTATTGATTTCACACATCACAATTCATTTGTCGGTATTCCGGTTGCATCAACACGAGGGCCGAGGAATGAATAATGATGGCGAGAAGTATCACTACGTCAAAATTCATGAGAGTTGGTGCAGTTCTCATGACAATTCTGACATAAAGGGGGTAATACTCCAAGGTAGAACAGAACCAAAAGCTGGATTGGCATTTGATCTGCGGAATACAACTACTTTGACCCAATCCTAGATATGGACGAGGTACTGGAGTTTGTTTCTCCAAGTCATTCAGGACAGAATGGCTTGACGGACCACAAGGGTAATAGGCATCGATAAACGAATGCATGCATACCCTTGATATCAATTGATAGACGAAGGTCAGTAGACAACTAAAGAGGGACAACTCAAAGGAACATATAATTTTCTGAGTTGTGGATGCATAGATTAGTATGTCGAGCGAGATCAACATTTCTTCCAGATAACCCATGCAGAGAGGTAGGACTGGCAGAGTCACGATTTATGAATGGAGATCTCCTCAAGAGTACTCTAATTGTGATCTTTTGATCCAATAAACATCTGCCATAAGCGGTTCATAGTATTTGAAAGAAGGAAATACCACGGACCTCGAGGACTATCGCAAAGTTTCTAATATCCTTAAGGAACTAGCAAACACTATCAACATGAAGTAAGTAGAGTGAATCTCGGGTTCAAAACCCAGAAATAGAATGCCTACTAACTAATAACATCACGGGATGCTTTCGAGAATGATGGCCAGAATCATCACACTGGGAACACAAATCATGGCTAAATTACTAGATGATCCCCTAAGACACCTAGGGTCATAATAATATCTCCAACATATATGTCAAGGTAACGGAGTACCTCAATTCACTGATTAGTGTGGTTAATCTGGCCCATGGGAACATTGAAACGGGAAGAAAAGGATTTGCAAATGCATCCGACTATTTAGAAACCTTGGATGACTCGGACAGCATAACGGCTGTAAATGCTCAGAAAAGATTTGAGACATTCACAAAAATGGTGACATAACCACTCAGAAACACAATATCAAGGTTTCGAGATCAACAGTTAACGTACGGAAGTAGAAGAAACTGAACTCAAGCTTAAATCCAACAATCTATAAGTCTACGAATTAGTACACGTGATCCTGATAGGAAGAAGAGATAGCCTAGTTCTTAATCCCCGTAGAAGAGAAGATGATGTCTCAGATCAGAAGGCCATGAGGTATAAGGAGTAAAAAGAGCCTTACGTTCCATCCCACAATCAATTCCCTTATATAACTAAAGAATTTCTAGACTCAACTTCGACCAGTTTGGCTTGGTAATCCTACAGGCAGTCAAGCTCTGATACCAACGCTGTCAGGACCCCGACTCAATGCCACATCGATCTAGCATGTAACACCTCATATCACTTTGCGGCCTCACGCACGGTATTCCCACGGGTGTTGCCTTACCTTTGCCCGGGACCGTTTGCGTCTTTTGGCACACGTATATGATAGTGTCGCTAGTATCCATATGATAAGGAGCCCGGGCTGACATGGCTAGTCGTAAACCCAAAGTGGCCCAAACTTACAGGGACAGGCATCCATGACCCAACATCGAACGTGTCGGTCATCAGCGAGTGAATCCAGGCTGTAGCACTGGGCTAGCAAGACTCCGGTGAACCGGGCTGTAGCGGGCTAACAGGACTCCGGTATTCATCGCGTGACATTTCCCCGAAGGGACAGACACAGGAACGAAGAAGGACACATGCCGGCCAACCTAAGTGTTCCGGAGCAGTAGCAAGCTACCATGGCTCAGTGGAAACACTAGGAGACATTTCCCGGTAAGAGAGGCTACTAAGGATAAACAACTAGATGGTCAGATCCCACACATACCAAGCATTTCAATAGCATACACACAATATGCTCGATATGTGCAATACAACATGGCATCACAAAATGACTCTACGGCTCAAGTATTTATTCATTAGGCTCTGAGGAGCGAGATATTACAAACATGGGTCTCATGACCCAACATTCAGAGCATACAAGTCAAAACACAAGCGGAAGCTATCATGTCTGAGTACAGACATCTAGAAATGAAAAAGGCTGAGAAGCCTGACTATCTACCAGATCCTGCCGAGGGCTCAAGATCGTAGCTGAGGTAACAAGCTAAACGTCGAAGTCCACGCGAAACTACTAGTGAGACCGAAGTCTCTCTGCAAAAACATAAAATAGGCAAACGTGAGTACAAATGTACCCAGCAAGACTTACATCAGAACTAACTACATATGCATCATTTTCAACAAGGGGATGGTGGGGTTTAACTGCAGCAAGCCAGCTTTGACTCGGTGGCTATCCTAAACTACGACTGCAAGCGACTCTTTTGAGGTGGCGCACACGAGTCCACATATTCACCATATCAATACACCACTATGGATCCGCTCCCGTCTCCCTACGAGAACGCCATCCATAGCACTCACGCTTATCTTGCGTATTTTAGAGTATCCACTTTCACTTGTCTATGAACTGATATAAGCAACCCAGAAGTCCTTTTCCGCGGACACGGCTATTCGAATAGATGATGATAACCCTGCAGGGGTGTACTTCTTCATACATGTTTCCACCACTTAGCGTCTGCACACGACATGTGCTCGGCAGACTTCAAGCGAAAGCCGACGTGGGTGTAGACCACGACCTACCTAAACACCTAAGTCTCTAGTCCAGGTTTATCGCCTATTCGGGTTCCATCCATGAGGAGATCCGGCCGGAGTTTCGCTCACAGCCCCAAACGATGTGAACAGGGTTCCATGACACCAAACGGGTGCCCGGTTTACCCGGCCACGTGCCTACCGCATCACAGCCCACCCCTACGGTCAGCGCTGTCCACGGCCTCCAGCATACTACAAACACCAGAAACTACTTGCAACTCCTGGACAGAGGACAAGGGTGAATAAGAAGTCGAGCGGGGTCATATTTCAGGGCCCAATGTATGGTAGTAGCTGAATCATGGATCACAAACACAGAACTCAGTTCCTGAGGACGGCTTCAATGAGACAACCCACCATGTACTCCTACATGGCCTCTCACCGACACCTTTTACCAAATCGTGTTCACACACTTAGCTCACACACAGTAGGACATGTTCACCCGCCTCTGATTCATCCCCGATGAATCAGACCTGACTCAACTCTAAGCAGTAGCAGGCATGACAAACAAACATGAATGAGTAGGCACAACAGGGCTCAAACAACTCCTACTCATGCTAGTGGGTTTCATCTATTTACTGTGGCAATGACAGGTCATGCAGAGGATAAAGGGGTTCAACTACCGCAGCATGTAACAGTTGAATCGGTGTTGTCCTAATGCAGTAAAAGAGAGCAGGAGCGAGAGAGTGGGATTGTATCGGAATGAACAAGGGGGTTTTGCTTGCCTGGCACTTCTGAAGATAACATTGAGTCTTCATCAGTGTCAACGATCACATCATCGGTATCACGTCTATCGAGAGGGGACAATACCGGCAACACAGAAGGGAACACAATCAATGCAATGCACAATATGATGCATGATCATGACATGGCAAAATGAATGTGTTTTGGGCTAATGCATCTAGCAACAAGTTAAATGGGGTTGGTTTGAATACAAGATTCAAATTCAAACTCCATATGTGATTATTTAAATGCCATTTATATGGTTTGTGCTAAACAGCAGCTATAAGTTGTTCTAACATGCATGAAAATGGTACAGATGCATTCCTTGAATTTTTCTGATAATTTTTCATATATAAATTATTTAATTTGGAGTTACGGTTAATTTTCTATGATTTATTGAAGTTTTAGCTATTTTCTGGAATTTTCTGATTATTTATAAAATAAACTAAATTCCAGAAAATGAATATTGCGTCAGCATGACCTCACCCTGACGTCATCAGGTCAACAGGGCGGTCCAGGTCAAACCTGACGTGTGGGGTCCACACGTCAGTGACACGACTAATTAACCAAGTTAATTAGTCTTAAGTGAATTCTAACTAAACTGTTTGTGGGGCCGGGGCCCACTGGTCAGCGACTAATCAGCTAACTAACCTAAGTTAATTAGTGTTAAACTAATACTAACTAAAATGTCAGGGGGGGTGGCCCACACGTCAGTGACACACGGGGAAGGTCAAACCTGGGTCAACTCGCCGGAGTTGACCCGCGACTCGTCGCCGGCGGAACCAGAGACGGCGGAGGGGTGCGGGTTTCCTCCTCCGGCGACCAAATGGCCGGCGGAGAGCGTCTACGTGACGCGGGCGCTCGTCCGCGTCGAGTAGTGGCAGCGGCTGGGCCTAAGATGGCCGGAGTCGTCACCGGCGTCGAGCGTGGCGGTCGCCGGAGCTCGGGCGAGCTCGGGGTTGACGCTACGGTGGCCGGGGAGGCTCGTGCGGGGCACCTACGTGTTCCAGGCAGCACGGGGAGGAAGCTGAGCACGACAGCCGGGCCACTAGGTGGCCGGAGGCACGTCGGCGGCGATCACAGACGGCGGCGGGTTTCGGTCATCAAGGGGGCGACGGCGACGGCAACCAAACAAAGAGGGAAAGAGGGGGAAACGGTGGTGGAGCTCACAGGGGTTGCGACGGTGGCCTCGGGGAGCTCGAGGAGGCGTCGGAGGCGGCGAATCGACAGTGGTGAGCTTCGGTGGCCGGCGACGGAATGGCGATGGTGGCGGCGTTGCAGGGCTTCCGGAGGGCCGTGGGTCGGTGGAGAGGGAAGAGGGGGTCGAGGCGGAGCCTCTGGGCTAGTCGGGGAAGCGAGGGAGGCCCGGTGGCCGTGGTTATGGCGAGCGGCGTCGGCGGCTGCACTCTGCTTCGGGAGAGGGGGCGAGGGAGGCGAAGCAGGGAGAGAGGGAAGAGGTGCACGGGAGAGTGAGGGGGTCAGGGGGATCGGGACGGCCTGCGGAAGTCGTCCACGCGGCCAGGAGCTCGTCGGCAAGCAGGAGGTGGCCGCGCGGCCGTGCGCGTGCGAGCACGCAGCAGCTTCGGGGTGAGGGGAGGAAGACGACGGAGGGCTGCAGTGGTGGGCTGGGCCGGCTGGGGGAGCTGGGCCAGGTAAGTGGCGCCAGGTAGGTGGCCCAGGTGGCCTTCTCTCCCTTTCTCTGTTTTATTTTCTGTTCTGTTTTTCTTTTATTTAATTCTTTTGCCACTGTTTTGAATTAAAATAACAATTCAAACAATGCCAAAGCTCCTCTGAATATTTTAGATTGCTAGATGGACTTTTCCAGAAGCTTATAAAATATTTCAGGGGGTATTTGAAATTATATTCTAATTATATGAATATAACTCAAATTCAAATAGCTAATGAATTAAATCCAAAGTCCCAAAAATAATTCCTTAAAAATGTTCAATATTTTGGTTGGGACCAGAACCCTTACCAAAAATTATCAAACATTTAAGAAGAGCATTTTGGAGCAATGAATGAGATTTCTAGGGTTTTTTGCCCCTCTTTTATTTAGGGTTTTGAGTCTTCCAAAATTCCCTCAGTTCAAATTTTCAGAATTTAAACATGATGCACACATGAGCTAGCCTAGAGCACTACCAGCAGCTAGGGATGTGACAGTGGAGAGGCTGACAGCTGGGTCCACGGCCACAGCCTAGTTTTTTTGTGATTTGCCAAGTAAGTCGCTTTGTCAAGCCTGTTGGGCTGCAAATCTTTCAAGACGGGGAGAGCTTTCATTCGGCTGGCCGAGAAAATGGCCCATCAGTAATGAGAAATGGGTTGTACATTTTTAAAACACATCAAACCAGCAATTAGTTTCAAATATATTTTTTTCATTTCGAGATTTTAAATTACATTAATTTTTATGCATGGGGAATTTGTTGGATTTTATATTGATATACTTTTATTTTTAAAATCAGTTTGAATGTGAGTCGAAATTTCGGGATTAAAAACAGTTCGGACCGCATCAAAATATGCAAAATTTCGTATAATTTTTTAACCGTGGCCACAATATGGGCTGTAATGCTAACAAAAAGAATATGAGCTCCCAAAAAACCTTAATAATTAGCAAATGGGCTGTAAATTATTAGAAATAATGGCAGATGGGCTGTATGTTGTTTTTCACATATTTGAGGCTTTCCTAAAATAAGGTTGACACACAAGCAGTGACTATTGGATGGCCATCCAACGACCGTCGTGCTTATTCAATCTCTGCTCTTCCTGCTCCAGCCGCTCAAACAAGCGCCAGCGGGACTGCCTGCTCCCTCCTTCCCGTGGCCGGCTCTGCTACCGCGCAGGCCTCACCGCCCCACCGTACTCCCATCATTGTCCTAGCCATCCCTCTACTCACCCACACCCGTTGTTATTCTCCGCCAATGGCAGACGAACTAGTAAACCCTCGTACAGTCGTACTCCCCTCCGCGTGGGAAACAACTGCCGAGTCTTCCCTGCCTCCGTGTCGTTCCCTTCCTAGGCCTCGCCGTCGTCCACCGCCCTGGTGCTCTCGGCGCGGCCTGGTCAACGTGGTCAACGACCGACATGCATCTGAAGTGGACTGTACGTGGAGAGGCCGACAGCTGGGTCCACGGCCGCACGCAAGGAAATGCCTCCTTATTACGCGCAAAATAATGATTCCTCCACCTGACATCAGGGACCCGCCGAAAGGGCCTCTGTATTTCGCAAAAATAATGTTACCGCCGCTGACAGCTCGGACCCACCAGCTATATCTTCGCACGCAAGGAAGTGCCTCCTTATTACGCACAAAAAAATGAATACTCCCCCTGTTAGCTGGGACCCAGTATAGTGGCAGGCTGACTTGTGGGCCTACTAAGTTGACGGGGACGGAGGGCTTTGTCAACTTAGTCAATATGCACGATTCTAGCTCCAGTGACCGTACGATGTCCATCCAACGGCCGTAGTGCTTCTTCAACCTCTGGTCTTCTTGCTCCAGCCGCCCAAACCAACGCCAGTCGTGCCTCGTGCTCTTGCCTCCCGTGGCCGGCTGCGATGCGACGGAGGCCTCACTGCCCCCTACTACTCCCACCGCTGGCCAGACCATCCCTCTACTCACCCACACCCCCTGTTATTCTGCGGCGACGGCAGCCTCACACTACAGCGAACCAGTGAACCCTCGTACTCCTCTACGCGTGGGCATCCACTGCCGCATCTTCCCCGGCTCTGCGTCATCCCCTTCCTAGGCCTCGCCGTCGTCCCCTTCCTAGGCCTCGCCGTTGTCCACCGCCCTGGTGCTCTCGGCGCGGCGTGGTCAAGGTCAAGGAACAGCTTCCATCGGACGTGGACTGTACGTGGAGAGCCTGGCAGCTAGGTCCATGACCGCAGCAAGGAAGTGCCTCCTTATTACGTGCAAAATAATTATTCCTCCACCTGACAGTGGGGACCCATTGGACGGGCCATCGTATTTCACGAAAAAAAACGTTTCCCCCCTGACTACTGGGACCCACCAGCTACACCTTCGCACGCAAGGAAGTGCGTCCGGGCAAAAAAAATGATTCTCCCCCCTGACTGTTGGGACCCACCAGCTACATCTTCGCACGCAAGGAAGTGCCTGACAGTCGGGACCCACCTGGTCGAAGCGTACGTAGCATTGTCATTCTGGTCACGAACGTGTATGTACATATATACTGGTGGATGTAGAGGCGCGCACGTGTCGTAGTAGAGGCGCACACGTAGCATGTACACGTACGTACAGCGGACAGGGTGCAAGAAAGAAAATACGGCCATGTATGTGTACATACGGACGGGGCCTCGAACGCCTACTCACGCATACGTACGGCGAGGGCTCGTTGACATGGCTGGGTCGGAACGGAGAAATAGCGTCATCGTCGTGTTCATGGGGAGGCAACAGAATGTTGTTCATGGGGAGGCAACGGAATGCATCGTGTTCATCGGGAGGCAACGGAACGCGTGGGAGCCAACCGGCTGGGTCGGAACGGAATGCATGGTCGTGTTCATCGGGAGGGCTTGGACGGAATAGGCGATGGAAATGAGGCCTGGCGTACCGCAGAATGGAGGAAACGGCCTTGTGTTCGATAGGCCACGTTCGAAACGGGATCCTATTCATCGGGAGGGGTCCGGTACCGCAAAACGGATGAAACTGACCTCCTACGGTCGAAACGGGGTCCTATTGATCGGGAGGGGTGTGGCGTACCGCAAAACGGACGAAACAGACCTCCTACGGTCAAAACGGGGGTCCTGTTGATCGGGAGGGGTGTGGCGTACCGCAAAACGGACGAAACGGACCTCCTACGGTCGAAACGGGGGTCCTGTTGATCGGGAGGGGTGTGGCGTACCGCAAAACGGACGAAACGGACCTCCTACGATCGAAACGGGGGTCCTGTTCATTGAGAGGGTTGTGGCATACCGCAAAACAGGACTCCACGGGATACTGTTCATCTCCACCGTCGACCTCCTCCAGCCTCCACGGGCTCCTGTTCATCCAGCCTCCACCGCGCGCTACTCCACCGGCTACTGTTTAACCACCCCTCCACTGTCTACTGTTCATCAAGCCCTCCACACCACGGGGTCCTGTTCAACCACCCTCCACGGGCACCCCTCCACCGTCTACTATTCATCCAGCCCTCCACCACACCACGGGGTCCTGTTCATCCAGAGGCAACGCCACCGCTCACTGTTCATCCAAATCCCCCCGCAACGCTCACTGTTCATCCCAGAGGCATCATCGATCGGCTTCAGTTAGCAGCAGTAGCGAAGGAATCGCTCGATCGGGTTCAGTTAACAGCCATCGATCGATCGCTCGGGTTCAGTAACGCGTAGCCTGCAGTGCAATCGCTCGGGTTCAGTAACGCGTAGCCTGCAGTGCAATCGCTTGGGTTCAGTTAGAGCCCAACGCCTCGCTCGGGTTCAGTTAGAGCCAACGCCTCGCACACACGCGCGTACGTGTACGAGAGAAACGTGCATCGCTCGGCCCCCGACCTCCCACCGTAACCGGGGACTCCCCGAAATTTTCCTCGCCCTCGCTTCTACCACGGTTTTTTCCGTCATGGACGGCCCAAAGAATGTCATGCAACTGCGTCTCCGGCCCGCCCAGGACGAAAAGCCCATTTTCTGTCATGATTTCTTGTCATAGAAGTAGGAGCCCACCACATCTATGATGATACCGGGTTTTGTCACAATTATCGTCATAGAAGTGTCATATGTATGACAGAAAAAAATTCGTTCGGCCCAAAATGTCATGGATGTGTCTTTTTTTTGTAGTGCACGAGCGAAGAAATAATTCAATGGGTCCCACTTGTGCGTGTGTGTGTGTGTGAGAGAGAGAGAGACCCATCAGTCGATGCTCGTAAATACATCTTTCAGCCATATGCATTGCTGATGCTCAGTAAAAACTTATATAGTTGACACAATCATATATAACATCATAGCACACTGAACTTGCATAAAAAAATTTCACGCAGGCGGCACAATCAGGGTGGAAGCAGTCGATCGCTAGAGGTAGGGCTATGTTGAAACGAACGAACTCGTACGTAACGGTTCATCATCTTTATCAATGACGGGGAAATATCTTGAATGCTGTGCACAGAAAACAGACAGACAACACAATATATAAGTTCTGCTAGAACATTAAGTTGACGTACAACCCTTTCTAAAAAAAGTTCAGGTAAAAAAATAGAACATTTCAACTGACAAGATTCAGTTGTTACCTCAAATTAGAGCACATCCAAGCAGCCAGCCCTGCCTCTTCTCCCAAAGAAGCAGTGGCCTCCGCCGCACGATGGAGTAGGCCATGTGCCATCCATCGTTCCGAGCAGCACGGGGAAAGTCTAACATTGACACCTGTAATGGATGTCGTCGACGGACCTGGGCACCAGCGGCGGCGGCGGCAGGACTTCGATTGATAGATTGACCACATCTTCGACATGCACGAACACTCGGTACAGGTACATCCCTAACATGGTCCGCGGCGGCCTTGGTGGCGACGAATAGTACAACCCCGGTTCCTGCACCGGTATCTCAACACCAATCACCTTCGGTATGGTGGACGACTTCTTCATCCATGCCATAACCGTCAGAGCCCAGCTGTCTGGAGGAACAAACATACTTACGAGCTCACCTCCAAGGTCGTTGATAAGCTCATTCATGGACTCGCTGTTCCAAGCACGTCGAGGCATGCCGTGGAAGGTAAGCTTTGTTAAAAACTCAAGCTCAGAGGGCATCGAGCCCCATCCTGGGTTCCACCGATCAAAGCTCACCAGCGCGCCATCGCAGAACAAACGCCGGGAAGATTCGAACACACGACTGCAGTCGAAAGTTGTCAGGAACCTGACGAAGAAATCAGCCGGTGGCGAACAGACTTCGACAAGCAAGTCACTTATTTGGATGCCGTGCGTAATGCCAAGAGCTTTGACAAGGTCGTCCGGCAAGACGGGAGGCTGGTCGCCGTTGATGGTTACCATCAACACTTTGCCGGCAAACTAGTCGTCAAGCGCCGCCATGCCACTGTTGAGCGATAGCATGCAGCGCCCGAAGGCATGACGGACCTCAGGATCTCCGGCTCGGAGATCCGCGTTGACCGGTGAAATGATAGTGCACTTGAGTACAGAGAGTACATGAGGGGGATTTGGGGGAACTGGAGTAGGAATTGAGATTCCAGAGGTGGGGGAGGGGCGGTTGATTGGGGATGAAAAGGTAGCATGAATTTCGAACACGCGCCAATATGCTCTCGACGCACAAGCACACGAAAACACCGGTGGCGCCCACATGTCGGCCTAAGAGTCCCTATTCTTTCTTTTTTTGAGAGGCTGACCTTTTTTTAGGATCTTTTGAGAGCCTGGCCTGAGAGTCATAATTGACCTATTTGGCATTGCGTTACTACTCGGCCCATATTCAACGACACCTCACTGGCTCAAACAAGTGTACATCATCGAAAAGACACTAAGCTCAAATTATAACTTGAAAAAAGGAGATATACTCTGAACACTGGAGAATGGTGATGCCCTCATTTAGCCCACCAGCAGTTCGAGACAATAAATAGTTCGAAACAATGATATATACAACATTCAAACACTAACTAGTGACTACTACTAACATAAACAGCAAGACATGATAGTTCATAAGAAGTCTTGCTACACCACCAAAACACACCCATCTGCAGCGCTCAGACTCTCGTGATCTAGACGAGAATGACATTCTAAATAGAGGCAACTATTACATAGTAAGAGTGACATAGACGAGGATGACCAAATGACAAGGAATATGCATAACAAAAGAGAGAACTACCCATCCAGAACAAGCAACAAATACAACAAGTCATTCGAAGAGGGATGATCCAACACCATCATAATTTGCAACCCTGGTTCAGCCACCAGTGATCCAGAGACACCAGTACTCCACCCTTTTGACGCAACAGCCCAATTACCTATCAACCTGAAGGCTTGAACCACATCACTGCCTGTCAGACTCGACACATCCAAGGATCAAAGTTAATCCAGATGCCTTTGTCATTCTCACCTTGTTTTGGCTGCAGGTTGTATCATTGACAATCAGGGGAGTTTGCTCCCGAACTCCTAGGGCCCGCCGTGTAGACATAGTTTTCCATAGCAAACAGAGCCTCTCTGCCATCAAGGTCCTTACCAACGGTGATCTCCTAGTTAATCGGATAATTGAGTCCAAGAAACAGAGAGTATGAACCAAGGCTGTTTACCCACCTCCAAATCAAAAATCCTGCAGGCCCCAACAAGCTGGTATCCTGCTCATAGACGTAACAGCCACTGTCCGGATACTCACGTATTTCACGGTGCTTGCATACAGTGGGGTTTTTTCAATATAAATTTTCCGGCTCATGTGTCCGAATGATCATCGGTCTTTTGTCGTCCTCTGATCGAGCGAGGAATAAGTTGCGCTTCCCTACTTTTGGCAAAGGTGGTGTGATTACAAAGGGCAGTAACTATAGGGACACTGCATCATATCAAAAAGGACAGGCATTGTTAATGTAAGATCAGCATTTTTCAGAGTATGAGTAGGATAATGCAAGAAACATGATTAATATTTCCCCGTTGGAACTGGGAGGAAAATACAGGAAATGTATACTGGGTTCAAAAATATAGAAGTGCCATGCATGGTTATACTCATGTTATCTCATGATTGATTCTTCACAGGAAACTACCATGTCATGCATGTTATGTAATCATGTTCTGTCCTCACAAAAAATTCTTCAAGGAAACTAATAGACCATGTGTTGTTATATACTCATGTTTTGTGGGCAAAATTTTTGTGAGCATATTATTCTAGCTATGGATTGCTGAAGGGCGGACATAGGTATGTACACATGGTAAGCATTACAGGATGTCACTACTTCAAAATATAGAGTTCTCTGAAGGAAATATGCCCTAGAGGCAATAATAAAGTTATTATTTATTTCCTTATTTCATGATAAATGTTTTTTTATTCATGCTAGAATTGTATTAACCAGAAACATGATACATGTGTGAATATATAGACAAACAGAGTGTCACTAGTATGCCTCTACTTGACTAGCTCGTTAATCAAAGATGGTTATGTTCCCTAACCATAGACAAAGAGTTGTTATTTGATTAATGGGATCACATCATTAGGATAATGATGTGATTGACATGACCCATTCCGTTAGCTTAGCACTCGATCGTTTAAGTATGTTGCTATTGCTTTCTTCATGACTTATACATGTTCATATGACTATGAGATTATGCAACTCCCGTTTACCGGAGGAACGCTTTGTGTGCTACCAAACGTCACAACGTAACTGGGTGATTATAAAGGTGCTCTACAGGTGTCTCTGAAGGTACTTGTTGGGTTGGCGTATTTCGAGATTAGGATTTGTCACTCCGAATGTCGGAGAGGTATCTCTGGGCCCTCTCGGTAATGCACATCACTTAAGCCTTGCAAGCATTGCAACTAATGAGTTAGTTGCGGGATGATGTATTAAGGAACGAGTAAAGAGACTTGCCGGTAACGAGATTAAACTAGGTATTGAGATACCAACGATCGAATCTCGGGCAAGTAACATACCGATGACAAAGGGAACAACGTATGTTGTTATGCGGTCTGACCGATAAAGTTCTTTGTAGAATATGTGGGAGCCAATATGAGCATCCAGGTTCCACTATTGGTTATTGACCGGAGACGTGTCTCGGTCATGTCTACATAGTTCTCGAACCCGTAGGGTCCCCACGCTTAAAGTTTCGATGACAGTTATATTATGAGTTTATGAGTTTTGATGTACCGAAGGAGTTCGGAGTCCCGGATGAGATCGGGGACATGACGAGGAGTCTCGGAATGGTCGAGACGTAAAGATTGATATATTGGACGACTATATTCGGACTTCGGAAAGGTTCCGAGTGATTCGGGTATTTTTTGGAGTACCGGAGAGTTACGGGAATTCGCCGGGGAGTATATGGGCCTTATTGGGCCATACGGGATTAGAGAAGAGAGGCCAAAAGGAAGGAGGCCTGCGCCCCCCCTCTCGTCCGAATTGGACAAGGGGCGCAGCCCCTTTTCCTTCTTCCTCTCCCCCTCTTTCCCCTTCTCCTACTCCAACAAGGAAGGAGGGAGTAGGACTCCCCTTGGCGCGTCCCCTCCTAGGCTGGCCGCCCCCTCCCCCCTTCCTCCTTTATATACGGGGGCAGGGGGGCACCTCTAGACACAACAACAATTGATTCTTGAGATCTATTAGCCGTGTGCGGTGCCCCCCTCCACCATAGTCCACCTCGATAATATCGTAGCGGTGCTTAGGCGAAGCCCTGCGTCGGTAGAACATCATCATCGTCACCACGCCGTCGTGCTGACGGAACTCTCCCTCAAAGCTCGGCTGGATCGGAGTTCGAGGGACGTCATCGAGCTGAACGTGTGCAGAACTCGGAGGTGTCGTGCGTTCGGTACTTGGATCGGTCGGATCGTGAAGACGTATGACTACGTCAACCGCGTTGTCATAACGCTTCCGCTATCGGTCTTCGAGGGTACGTAGACAACACTCTCCCCTCTCGTTGCTATGCATCACCATGATCTTGTGTGTGCGTAGGAATTTTTTTGAAATTACTACGTTCCCCAACAGTGGCATCCGAGCCTGGTTTTATGCGTAGATGTTATATGCACGAGTAGAACACAAGTGAGTTGTGGGCGATATAGATCATACTGCTTACCAGCATGTCATACTTTGGTTCGGCGGTATTGTTGGATGAAGCGGCCCGGACCGACATTACGTGTACGCTTACGCGAGACTGGTTCTATCGACGTGCTTTGCACATAGGTGGCTGGCGGGTGTTAGTTTCTCCAATTTTAGTTGAACCGAGTGTGGCTACACCCGGTCCTTGCGAAGGTTAAAACAACACCAACTTGACAAACTATCGTTGTGGTTTTGATGCGTAGGTAAGAACAGTTCTTGCTAAGCCCGTAGCAACCATGTAAAACTTGCAACAACAAAGTAGAGGACGTCTAACTTGTTTTTGCAGGGCATGTTGTGATGTGATATGGTCAAGACGTGATGCTATATTTTATTGTATGAGATGATCATGTTTTTTAACCGAAGTTATCAGCAACTGGCAGGAGCCATATGGTTGTCGCTTTATTGTATGAAATGCAAACGCCCTGTAATTGCTTTACTTTATCACTAAGCGGTAGCAATAGTCATAGAAGCAATAGATGGCGTAACGACAACGATGCTACGATGGAGATCAAGGTGTCGCGCCGGTGACGATGGTGATCACAACGGTGCTTCGGAGATGGAGATCACAAGCACAAGATGATGATGGCCATATCATATCACTTATATTGATTGCATGTGATGTTTATCTTTTATGCATCTTATCTTGCTTTGATTGACGGTAGCATTTTAAGATGATCTCTCACTAATTATCAAGATGTGTTCTCCCTAAGTATGCACCGTTGCGAAAGTTCTTCGTGCTGAGACACCACATGATGATCGGGTGTGATAGGCTCTACGTTCAAATACAACGGGTGCAAAACAGTTGCACACGCAGAATACTCAGGTTAAACTTGACGAGCCTAGCATATACAGATATGGCCTCAGAACACGGAGACCGAAAGGTCGAGCGTGAATCATATAGTAGATATGATCAACATAGTGATGTTCACCATTTAAACTACTCCATCTCACGTGATGATCGGACATGGTTTAGTTGATATGGATCACGTGATCACTTAGAAGATTAGAGGGATGTCTATCTAAGTTGGAGTTCTTAAGTAATATGATTAATTAAACTTTAATTTATCATGAACTTAGTCCTGGTAGTATTTTACAAATTATGTTGTAGATCAATAGCTCGCGTTGTTGCTTTCATATGTTTATTTTGATATGTTCCTAGAGAAAACAGTGTTGAAAGATGTTAGTAGCAATGATGCGGATTGGATCCGTGATCTGAGGTTTATCCTCATTGCTACACAGAAGAATTATGTCCTTGATGCACCGCTAGGTGACAGACCTATTGCAGGAGCAGATGCAGACGTTATGAACGTTTGGCTAGCTCAATATGATGACTACTTGATAGTTTAGTGCACCATGCTTAACGGCTTAGAATCGGGACTTCAAAGACATTTTGAACGTCATGGACCATATGAGATGTTCCAGGAGTTGAAGTTAATATTTCAAGCAGATACCCGAGTTGAGAGATATGAAGTCTCCAACAAGTTCTATAGCTAAAAGATGGAGGAGAATCACTCAACTAGTGAGCATGTGCTCAGATTGTCTGGTGACTACAATCGCTTGAATCAAGTGGGAGTTAATCTTCCAGATAAAATAGTGATTGACAGAATTCTCTAGTCACCATCACCAAGTTAGTAGAACTTCGTGATGAACTATAATATGCAAGGGATGACGAAAGTAATTCCCAAGCTCTTCGTGATGCTGAAATCGACGAAAGGTAGAAATCAAGAAAAACATCAAGTGTTGATGGTTAACGAGACCACTAGTTTCAAGAAAAGGGCAAAGGGAAGAAGGGGAACTTCAAGAAGAACAGCAAGCAAGTTGCTGCTCAAGTGAAGAAGCCCAAGTCTGGTCCTAAGCCTGAGACTAAGTGCTTCTACTGCAAAGGGATTGGTCATTGGAAGCGGAACTACCCCAAGTATTTGGTGGATAAGAAGGATGCCAAAGTGAACAAAGGTATATTGATATACAGATTATTGATGTGTATTTTACTAGTGTTCGTAGCAACCCCTTGGTATTTGATATTGGTTCAGTTGCTAAGAGTAGTAACTTGAAAAGGGAATTGCAGAATGAACAGAGACTAGTTAAGGGTAAAGTGACGATGTGTGTTGGAAGTGGTTCTAAGATTGATATGATCATCATCGCACACTCCCTATATTTTCGGGATTAGTGTTGAACCTAAATAAGTGTTATTTGGTGTCTGCGTTGAGCATAAATATGATTTGATCATGTTTATTGCAATACGGTTATTCATTTAAGTTAGAGAACAATTGTTGTTCTGTTTACATGAATAAAACCTTCTATGGTCATACACCCAATGAAAATGGTTTGTTGGATCTCGATCGTAGTGATACACATATTCATAATATTGAAGCCAAAAATGCAAAGTTAATAATGATAGTGCAACTTATTTGTGGCACTGCCGTTTAAGTCATATTGGAGTAAAGGGCATGAAGAAACTCCATGCTGATGGGATTTTGGAATCACTTGATTATGAATCACTTGATGCTTGCAAACCATGCCTCATGGGCAAGATGACTAAGACTCCGTTCTCCGGAACAATGGAGCGAGCAACTGACTTATTGGAAATAATACATACTGATGTATGCGGTCCGATGAGTGTTAAGGCTCACGGCAAGTATCGTTATTTTCTAACCTTCACAGATGATTTGAGCAGATATGGGTATATCTACTTGATGAAACATAAGTCTGAAACATTTGAAAAGTTCAAAGAATTTCAGAGTGAAGTGGAGAATCATCGTAACAAGAAAATAAAAGTTTTCTACGATATGATCGCAGAAGTAAAATATTTGAGTTACGAGTTTGGCCTTCAGTTAAAACAATGTAATAGTTTCACAAACTCATGCCACCTGGAACACCACAGCATAACGGTGTGTCCGAACGTCATAACCGTACTTTATTAGATATAGTACAATCTATGATGTTTCTTACAGATTTACCACTATCGTTTTGGGGTTATGCATTAGAGACAGCTACATTCACGTTTAAAAGGGCACCATCTAAGTCCATTGAGACAACACAATCTGAACTGTGGTTTGGCAAGAAACCAAAGTTGTCGTTTCTTAAAGTTTGGGATTGTGATGCTTATATGAAAAAGTTTCATCCTGATAAGCTCAAACCCAAATTGGAGAAATATGTCTTCATAGGATACCCCAAGGAGACAGTTGGGTACACCTTCTATCACAGATCCGAAGGCAAGATATTCATTGCTGAGAATGGATCCTTTCCAGAGAAGGAGTTTCTCTCGAAAGAAGAGAGTGGGAGGAAAGTAGAAAACTTGATAAGGTAATTGTACCATCTCCCTTATTGGAAAGTAGTTCATCACAAAAATCTGTTCTTGTGACTACTACACCAATTAGTGAGGAAGATAATGATGATGATCATGTAACTTCGGATCAAGTTACTACCGAACCTTGTAGGTCAACCAGAGTGAGATCCGCACCAGAGTGGTACGGTAATCCTATTCTGGAGGTCATGTTACTTGACCATGACGAACCTACGAACTATGAGGAATCGATGATGAGCCCAGATTCCGCGAAATGGTTTGAGGCCATGAAATCTGAGATGAGATCCATGTATGAGAACAAAGTATGGACTTTGATTGACTTGTCCAATGATCGGCAAGCCATTGAGATTAAATGGATCTTCAAGAGGAAGACGGACGCTGATAGTAGTGTTACTATTTACAAAGCTAGAATTGTCGCAAAAAGGTTTTCGACAAGTTCAAGGTGTTGACTACGATGAGAGTTTCTCACTCGTATCTATGCTTAAGTCTGTCCGAATCATGTTAGCAATTGCCGCATTTTATGAAATCTGGCAAATGGATAAACAAAACTGCATTCCTTAATGGATTTATTAAAGAAGAGTTGTATATGATGCAACCAGAAGGTTTTGTCAATCCTAAAGGTGCTAACAAAATATGCAAGCTCCAGCGATCCATCTATGGACTGGTGCAATCATCTCGGAGTTGGAATATACGCTTTGATAAGTTGATCAAAGCATATAGTTTTGTACAGACTTGCGGTGAAGCCTGTATTTACAAGAAAGTGAGTGGGAGCACTACAACATTTCTGATAAGTATATGTGAATGACATATTGTTGATCGGAAATAATGTAGAATTATTCTGCAAGGCATAAAGGAGTGTTTGAAAGGAGTTTTTGAAAGAAAAACCTCGATGAAGCTGCTTACATGTTGAGCATCAAGATCTATAGAGATAAATCAAGACGCTTGATAAGTTTTTTCAATGAGTACATACCTTGACAAGATTTTGAAGTAGTTCAAAATGGAACAGTCAAAGAAAGAGTTCTTGCCTGTGTTGCAAAGGTGTGAAATTGAGTAAGACTCAAATCCCGACTACGGCAGAAAATAGAAAAGAGAATGAAAGTCATTCCCTATGCCTCAGTCATAGGTTCTATAAAGTATGCTATGCTATGTACCAGACCTATTTTATACCTTGCTCTAAATTTGGCAAGGGAGTACAATAGTGATCTAGGAGTAGATCACTGGACATTGGTCAAAATTATCCTTAGTGGAATAAGGATATGTTTCTCGATTATGGAGGTGACAAAAAGGTTCGTCGTAAAAGGGTTACGTCGATGCAAGATTTGACACTGATCCGGATGACTCTAAGTCTCAATCTGGATACATATTGAAAGTGGGAGCAATTAGCTAGAGTAGCTCAGTGCAGAGCATTGTAGACATAGAATATTTGCAAAATACATACGGCTCTGAATATGACAGACCCGTTGACTAAGCTTCTCTCACGAGCAAAACATGATCACACCTTAGTACTCTTTGGGTGTTAATCACATAGCGATGTGAACTAGATTATTGACTCTAGTAAACCCTTTGGGTGTTGGTCCCATGACGATGTGAACTATGGGTGTTAATCATATACAAATATGAATATTGGTGTTAAATCACATGACGATGTGAACTAGATTATTGACTCTAGTGCAAGTGGGAGACTGAAGGAAATATGCCCTAGAGGCAATAATAAAGTTATTATTTATTTCCTTATTTCATGATAAATGTTTTTTATTCATGCTAGAATTGTATTAACCGGAAACATGATACATGTGTGAATATATAGACAAACAGAGTGTCACTAGTATGCCTGTACTTGACTAGCTCGTTAATCAAAGATGGTTATGTTCCCTAACCATAGACAAAGAGTTGTTATTTGATTAACGAGATCACATCATTAGGAGAATGATGTGATTGACATGACCCATTCCGTTAGCTTAGCACTCGATCGTTTAAGTATGTTGCTATTGCTTTCTTCATGACTTATACATGTTCCTATGACCATGAGATTATGCAACTCCCGTTTACCGGAGGAACGCTTTGTGTGCTACCAAACGTCACAACGTAACTGGGTGATTATAAAGGTGCTCTACAGGTGTCTCCGAAGGTACTTGTTGGGTTGGCGTATTTCGAGATTAGGATTTGTCACTCCGAATGTCGGAGAGGTATCTCTGGGCCCTCTCGGTAATGCACATCTCTTAAGCCTTGCAAGCATTGCAACTAATGAGTTAGTTGCGGGATGATGTATTACGGAACGAGTAAAGAGACTTGCCGGTAACGAGATTAAACTAGGTATTGAGATACCGACGATCGAATCTCGGACAAGTAACATACCGATGACAAAGGGAACAACGTATGTTGTTATGCGGTCTGACCGATAAAGATCTTCGTAGAATATGTGGGAGCCAATATGAGCATCCAGGTTCCTCTATTGGTTATTGACCAGAGACGTGTCTCGGTCATGTCTACATAGTTCTCGAACCCGTAGGGTCCGCACGCTTAAAGTTTCGATGACAGTTATATTATGAGTTTATGAGTTTTGATGTACCGAAGGAGTTCGGAGTCCCGGATGAGATCGGGGACATGACGAGGAGTCTCAGAATAGTCGAGACGTAAAGATCGATATATTGGACGACTATATTCGGCCTTCGGAAATGTTCCGAGTGATTCGGGTATTTTTTGGAGTACCAGAGAGTTACGGGAATTCGTCGGGGAGTATATGGGCCTTATTGGGCCATACGGGAATAGAGGAGAGAGGCCAAAAGGAAGGAGGCCTGCGCCCCCCCTCTGTTCCGAACTGAACAAGGGGCGCAACCCCCCTTCCCTTCTTCCTCTCCCCCTCTTTCCCCTTCTCCTACTCCAACAAGGAAGGAGGGAGTTATACTCCTGGTGGGAGTAGGACTCCCCTTGGCCCGCCCCCTCCTAGGCCGGCCGCCCCTCCCCCCTTGCTCCTTTATATACGGGGGCAGGGGGGCACCTCTAGACACAACAACAATTGATCCTTGAGATCTATTAGCCGTGTGCGGTGCCCCCCTCCACCATAGTCCACCTCGATAATATCGTAGCGGTGCTTAGGCGAAGCCCTGCGTCGGTAGAACATCATCATCATCACCACGCCGTCGTGCTGATGGAACTCTCCCTCAAAGCTCGGCTGGATCGGAGTTCGAGGGACGTCATCAAGCTGAACGTGTGCAGAACTTGGAGGTGCCATGCGTTCGGTACTTGGATCGGTCAGATCGTGAAGACGTACGACTACATCAACCGCGTTGTCATAACGCTTCCGCTATCGGTCTACGAGGGTACGTAGACAACACTCTCCCCTCTCGTTGCTATGCATCACCATGATCTTGTGTGTGCGTAGGAATTTTTTTGAAATTACTACGTTCCCCAACATTCTCCATATGCACATTTACTTCCCTAATGTATGGTTAGATGAAATCAACAGTGTGATGCATGTTTCTACATCATGAAAATGAGGAAACTAACATGGCCATTGATACACACTCATATTTAGTAGTATATAGATTACTATAAAATAAGGAGAATATCAATATCTTCCTAACAGTTTAATTTTTCAGGGGTACAAATTGGCTGTAATGACATAGTCACAATCGCATGAATTAACACATTACAAATATAGCTGATGTATGGCGTCTCTAATACATTTCCATAGTTCTACTCAAATTCTACTCAAACAGGGATATGTCAATCATCACAAAAAGTTCAAACAGTGTCATGGCGTCATCATTAACATCAGATGGAAACAACTTACATGCGCCGTCACAGCAATACATGGTGCCATCTGCTTTGTCGATCGCGTAGATGATGCCATTGTGTTCAATAGCATCACAGAAGTGTGTATCAGCTTTGACGACGATCCACTGCGAGCTGAGCTGTCTCCAGCTAAAGAAGGCATCGGCGGAAAGATAGGTGAGTCCCTTGTCGAACAACGCAATTAGCTTGAAGTCTGCGTAATCCGCATGTTGTGTGGGCACTTGCAAGATTACAATCTTCTGCAAAGCAAGGTGCGTCCAACTGACGACGTAATCTACATGACTTGGACCGTGATGACCCATAAGTATAGGGGATCTATCATAGTCCTTTAGATAAGTAAGAGTGTCGAACCCAACGAGGAGCAGAAGGAAATGATAAGCGGTTTTCAGCAAGGTATTCTCTGCAAGTACTGAAATAAGTGGTAACAGATAGTTTTGTGATAAGATAATTTGTAACGAGCAACAAGTAACAAAAGTAAATAAAGTGCAAAAAGGTGGCCCAATCCTTTTTTAAGTAAAGGACAAGCCTGGAAAAACTCTTATAATAGGAAAAGCGCTCCCGAGGACACATGGGAATGTCGTCAAGCTAGTTTTCATCACGTTCATATAATTCACGTTCGGTACTTTGATAATTTGACATGTGGGTGGACTGGTGCTTGGGTGCTGTTCTTACTTGAACAAGCATCCCACTTATGATTAACCTCTATTTTAAGCATCCGCAACTACAACAAAAGTATTAAGGTAAACCTAACCATAGCATGAAACATATGGATCCAAATCAGCCCCTTACGAAGCAACGCATAAACTAGGGTTTAAGCTTCTGTCACTCTAGCAACCCATCATCTACTTATTACTTCCCAATGCCTTCCTCTAGGCCCAAATAATGGTGAAGTGTTATGTAGTCGACGTTCACATAACACCACTAGAGGCTAGACAACATACATCTCATCAAAAATATCGAACGAATGCCAAATTCACATGACTACTAATAGCAAGACTTCTCCCGTGTCCTGAGGAACAAATGTAACTACTCACAAAGCATATTCATGTTCATAATCAGAGGGGTAATAATATGCATAAAGGATCTAAACATATGATCTTCCACCAAATAAACCAACTAGCATCAACTACAAGGAGTAATCAACACTACTAGCAACCTACTAGCACCAATCCCGGACTTGGAGACAAGAATTGGATACAAGAGATGAACTAGGGTTTTGAGATGAGATGATGCTGGTGAAGATGTTGATGGAGATTGCCCTCTCCCGATGAGAGGAGCGTTGTTGATGACGATGGCGATGATTTCCCCCTCCCAGAGGGAAGTGTCCCCGGCAGAATAGCTCTGCTGGTGCCCTAGATGGGTTCCGCCTCGTGGCGGCGGAGTCTCGTCCCGAAAGGTTGCTTCCTCTTTTTTCTTGACGAAAGACTTCATATAGCAGAAGATGGGCATCGGAGAGCCACCAGGGGGCCCACGAGGTAGGGGGGCGCGCCCTAGGGGGGGGGGGGGCGCCCCCCATGCTCGTGGACAGGGTGTGGGCCCCCTGGTCTTCATCTTTGGAGAGGATTTTTTATGATTTATTATAAGATATTCCGTGGAGTTTCATGACTTTTGGAGTTGTGCAGAATAGGTCTCTAATATTTGCTCCTTTTCCAGCCCAGAATTCCAGCTGCCGGCATTCTCCCTCCTTATGTAAACCTTGTAAAATAAGAGAGAATAGCCATAAGTATTGTGACATAAAGTGAAATAATAGCCCATAATGCAATAAATATCGATATAAAAGCATGATGCAAAATGGAAATTTCAACTCCCCCAAGCTTAGACCTCGCTTGTCCTCAAGCGAAAGCCGATAACAATAAATATGTCCCCATGTTTAGAGGTAGAGGCGTCGATAAAAAATAAAATACGGACATGAAGGCATCATGATTATTCTCATAACAGCAACATATATAGATATTGTCATATGATTACTTATGTTCAAGTGATGATCTATTCACAATGCAAAAGTATGGATCAGAAACCTTATTGAGAACCAAAAAACTATAATCTCAGTCATTGAAGCAATTGTAATTTATCATAACATCAGAAAGAGTCTATGTCAGAGCTTAAAAGCAAGTCCACATACTCAACTATCATCTAGTCCTTCATAATTGCTAACACTCACGCAATACTTGTGGTTACGGAGTTTTAATCAGACATAGAGAAAGATAGGGGCTTATAGTTTCGCCCCACAACCTTTTACCTCAAGGGTAATGTCAACAATAATAACTCACGCTCCCCTACATACAATTTTATATATATATATATATATATATATATATATATATATATATATATATATATATATATATATATATATATATATATATATATATCAGGTTCTTTCCAACATGCTGGGCTTGCCAAAGGATAAAACGAAAAATGAAAGGTGAAGGTACCGTGACTCTTGCATAGGGTAGAAGATAATAATAAAATATAGGCCCTTCACAGAGGGAAGCAGAGGTTGCCATGCGCTTTTATGGATGGATGCACAAAATCTCAATGCGAAAGAACGTCACATTATATTGCCCCTTGTGATATGAACCTTTATTATGCAGTCTGTCGCTTTTATTACTTCCACATCACAAGATCGTATAAAGCTTATTTCTCCCACACCAATCAATCATACATATTTAGAGCAATTTTTATTGCTTTGCACCGATGACAACTTACTTGAAGGATCTTACTCAATCCATAGGTAGATATGGTGGACTCTCATGGCAAAACTGGTTAAAGGGTATTTGGAAGCACAAGTAGTATTTCTACTTGGTGCTGAGAATTTGGCTACCATGAGGGGGAAAGGCAAGCTCAACATGTTAGAGGATCCATGACAACATACTTTATCTCAGATATAAGAAAGCATAACTCATTACGTTGTCTTCCTTGTCCAACATCAACTCTTTAGCATGTCATATTTTAATGAGTGCTCCCAATCATAAAAGATGTCAATGATAATATATTTATATGTGAAACCTCTCTTTCCTTATTACTTCCTATTAGTTGCAACGATGACCAAAACTATGTCTGCCAACTCCCAACAACTTTTAATCATCATACCCTTTCTATGTGAAGTCATTACTCTCGATAAAATCAATATGAACTCTTTGTTTCTTCTTATTCTTTTTCTTCTTTTCTTTTATTCACTCAAGATCATGGCAAAATAATCAAGCCCTTGACTCAACACTAATCTTTATTATATAGCTCACGGACTCGATTACATAGAGAGATCATAAGGCAAAACTCAAAACTAGATCATGCCATAAACTTTATTCTACTAGATCAAAATACTACTAATAGGATCGAACTAATAAAAACGGTAAAGATAGGAGATGTGTTTGTGATACGATACTGGGGCACGTCCCCCAAGCTTGGCAGTTGCCAAGGGGAGTGTCCATACCCATGTGATTATATCTCCTTTGTTGGTGAAGAAAGTGGAGGTGTTGTTGATGATGCAGGCTTGCCCTTCTCTTTCTCCAACTTGCGTCTGAGAGTGAAATTATCAATCCTCAACTCATCATTATTGATCTCAAGCTTTATTATCCTTTTGCATAATGCCTCTTTGCTTTCTTGCTTGAAGCAAGGGGGAACCGGTTCATCTTCATCTTCCTCATTGGGGTACCATATATATGGATAGATATCCTTGAATATGTTTTTATCTAAAGGCCGGTAAGAAACTGGGCAATCCTCCTCTGAACCTTGAGACGACATGTTGATCTAACCTGCAGTAGGACAGCTTGAAACAAAAACAGAGGATAATCGCGTGATACGGGAGTCAAAACCTTCGGGAGAATATATAGTGAATTTTTACCGACCAAAATACGTATCGTGCAAGAAAACGGAGTCCGGAAGGCACACGAGGTGCTCATGAGGTAGGGCGGGCACGCCCAGGGGGTAGGGCGCACCCTCCACCCTCGTGGGGCCCTTGTGTCCTTCCCAGACTGCTACTTATTTTTCTATTTTTCTAAATATTCCAAAACGGGAAATATTGCCCTAAAAATTGTTTTGGAGTCGGTTTACTTACCGTACCACATACCTATTCCTTTTCGGAGTCTGAAACATTTTGGAAAGTGTCTCTTATGTATTCCTCCGGGGTTACGGTTTCAATAACATTGGTTTCAACATTCATGGGATTACCTGAGATATAATGTTTGATTCTTTGACCGTTTACCACCTTCAGATTTGTGCCTTCGAAGTTGTTGATTTTTATGGCACCGGAATGATAGACCTCCTTGATAACGTAAGGACCTTCCCATTTAGAGAGAAGCTTTCCTGCAAAAAATCTTAAACGAGAGTTGTATAGCAATACATAATCACCTACGTTAAACTCACGCTTTTGTATTCTTTTGTCATGCCATCTTTTAACTTTTTCTTTAAACAACTTGGCATTTTCATAAGCTTGGGTTCTCCATTCATCAACTGAGCTAATATCAAATAACCTCTTGTCACCGGCAAGTTTGAAATCATAGTTGAGCTCTTTAATAGCCCAATGTGCCTTATGTTCTATTTCGAGAGGTAAGTGACATGCTTTTCCATATACCATCTTATTGGAGACATACCCATAGGATTTTTATATGCAGTTCTATAGGCCCATAATGCATCATCAAGTTTTTTGGACCAATTCTTTCTAGACCTATTGACAGTCTTTTGCAAAATTAATTTGAGTTCTATATTACTCAATTCTACTTGACCACTAGACTGTGGGTGATAAGGAGATGCAATTCTATGATTAGCGTCATACTTAGCAAGCATTTTACGGAAAACACCATGAATAAAGTGTGAACCACCATCAGTCATTAAATATCTAGGGACTCCAAACCTTGGAAAAATAACTTCTTTAAGCATTTTAATAGAAGTTTTATGATCAGCACTACTAGTTGGAATAGCTTCTACCCACTTAGTAACGTAATCAACAACAACTAGAATATGTGTATATCCATTGGAGGCAGGAAAAGGTCCCATATAATCAAAGCCCCAAACATCAAATGGTTCAATAACGAGTGAATAATTCATAGGCATTTCTTGACGTCTACTAATATTACCAATTCTTTGGCATTCATCACAAGACAAGACGAACTTACGGGCATCCTTGAAGAGAGTAGGCCAATAAAAACCGGAATGCAATACCTTATGTGCAGTTCTATCTCCAGCGTGGTGTCCTCCATAAGCTTCAGAGTGGCACTTACGTAGGATCTGTTCCTGTTCATGCTCAGGTACACAACGTCTAATAACACCATCTACTCCTTCTTTATAAAGATGTGGGTCATCCCAAAAGTAATGTCTCAAATCATAGAAAAACTTTTTCTTTTGCTGGTATGTGAAGCTAGGTGGTATGAATTTAGCAACAATGTAATTAGCATAATCGGCATACCAAGGAGTACTACGAGAAGTACTTATAACATTTAATTGCTCATCAGGAAAGCTATCATCAATAGGTAGTGGGTCATCAAGAACATTTTCTAACCTAGATAAGTTGTCTGCAACGGGGTTCTCAGCTCCTTTTCTATCAACAATATGCAAATCAAATTCTTGTAGCAAGAGAACCCATCTAATAAGTCTAGGTTTAGCATCTTTCTTCTCCATAAGATATTTAATAGCAGCATGATTAGTGTGGATAGTTACTTTAGAATCAACAATATAAGGTCTGAACTTATCACAAGCAAATACAACTGCTAAAAATTCTTGTTCATTAGTAGCATAATTTCTTTGAGCATTGTCTAGGGTCTTACTAGCATAATGGATAACATTTAATTTCTTATCAACTCTTTGCCCTAGAACAGCACCTACAGCATAATCACTAGCATCACACATAATTTCAAAGGGTAAATTCTAATCAGGTGGCTGAACAATAGGTGCGGAGATCAATGCTTTCTTAAATATTTCAAATGCTTCTACACAATCATCATCAAAGACAAATGGTATATCTTTTTGTAATAAATTAGTTAGAGGCCGAGAAATTTTTTAGAAGTCCTTAATGAACCTCCTATAAAATCCGGCATGACCAAGGAAACTTCTTATACCTTTGATGTCCTTGGGACATGGCATCTTTTCAATAGCATCAACCTTGGCTTTATCAACTTCAATACCTCTTTCAGAAACTTTATGCCCCAAGACAATACCTTCATTAACCATAAAGTGGCATTTTTCCCAATTCAAGACAAGATTAGTTTCTTCACATCTCTGCAAAACTCGATCAAGATTGCTCAATCAATCATCAAAAGAGGATCCATAGACGGAAAAGTCGTCCATGAAAACCTCACAAATCTTTTCACAAAAGTTAGAGAATATAGCCATCATGCATCTTTGAAAGGTAGGAGGTGCATTACATAAACCAAAAGGCATACGTCTATAAGCAAAAGTACCAAAAGGGCATGTAAAAGTAGTCTTTGATTGATCTTTAGCCGACACAAGTGTTTGAGAGAAACCAGAATAACCATCTAGAAAGCAATAATGTGTATGTTTGCATAATCTTTCTAGCATTTTATCAATAAAAGGTAAGGGGTAATGATTTTTCTTAGTAGCCTTATTTAATTTGCGGAAATCAATTACCATCCTATAACCTGTAATAATTCTTTGTGGAATCAATTCATCTTTATCATTAGGAACAACAGTAATACCTCCCTTCTTAGGGACACAATGAACAGGACTTACCCACTGACTATCAGCAACGGGGTAAATTATAGCTGCCTCCAGAAGCTTTAGTATTTCTTTTCTTACCACTTCTTTCATTTTAGGATTCAGACGTCGTTGAGGATCACGAACTGGTTTGGCATCTGCTTCCAAATTTATTTTATGCTGACATAGAGTGGGACTAATGCCCTTAAGATCATCAAGAGTATATCCAATAGCGGCACGGTGCTTCTTCAGAGTTTTCAACAATCTTTCTTCTTCATGCTCTGAAAGATTAGCACTAATAATAATAGGATATATCTTCTTTTCATCAAGATAAGCATATTTATGATTGTAAGGCAACGGTTTAAGCTCAAACACGGGATCACCCTTGGGTGGACGAGGATCCCCTAGGATTTCAACAGGCAAATTATGTTTCAGAAAAGGTTCCTATTTAAAGAATGTTTCGTATATTTCCCTTCTTTCATTCACAAACATACCATTTTCATGGTCTAGCAAATAATGTTCTAAAGGATCACTAGGAGGTACGGCAATAGAAGCAAGACCAATAATTTCATCCTTACTAGGCAATTCTTGTTCACGGTGTTGTTTACTAAATTTAGAGAAATTAAACTCATGAACCATATCATCCAAGCCAATAGTAACAACATTCTTTTTGCAATCTATCCTAGCATTAACATTGTTCAAGAAGGGTCTACCAAATATAATGGGACAAAAGCTATCTTGTGGGGAACTGAGAACAAGAAAATCAACAGGATATTTAGTTTTCCCACACAAGACTTCAACATCTCTAACAATTCCCATTGCTGAAATAGTATCTCTATTGGCAAGTTTAATTGTGACATCAATATCTTCTAACTCAGCAGGTGCAATTTCATGCTTAATTTCTTTATACAAGTCATAAGTTATAACACTAGCACTAGCACCCATATCACATAAGCCATGATAATAATGATCTCCTATTTTAACAAAAATAACAGGCACGCCTACCACAGGTCTATGTTTATCTTTAGCACAAGGTTTAGCAATTCTAGCAGTTTCACCGCTGAACTGAATAACATGCCCATCAATATTATCACCCAGGAGATCTTTAACAATAGCAACATTAGGCTCAACATTAACTTGTTCAGGAGGTGTATAAGTTCTAATATTGCTTTTACGAACCACAGTTGAAGCTTTAGCATGATCCTTTATTCTAACAGGGAAAGGTGGTTTCTCAACATAAGAAGTAGGAACAATAGGATCATTATAAGTGACAGTCTTTTCTTCAACTTTAATTGGTGCAGCTACTTTTACTTCTATGGGAGGATGATATTTAAACCACTTCTCCTTAGGGTGATCAACATAAGTAGCAAAAGATTCATAGAAAGAAGCTACTATCTTAGAGTCAAGTCCATATTTAGTGCCGAACTTACAGAAAATATCGGTATCCATAAAAGATTTAACACAATCAAACTTAGGTGTCATACCTGACTCCTTACCTTCGTCGAGATCCCAATCTTCAGAGTTGCGTTTAATTCTATCCAATAAATCCCATTTAAATCCAATAGTCTTCATCATAAAAGAGCCAGCACAAGAAGTATCGAGCATGGTGCGATTATTTTCAGAAAGCTGAGCACAAAATTTTTGAATAATTGTTTCTCTTGGGAGCTCATGACTGGGGCATGAATATAACATTGATTTAAGCCTCCACCAAGCTTGAGTGATGCTTTCTCCTTCGCGAGGCCAAAAATTATATATATAATTGCGATCATGATGAACAAGATGCATAGGGTAATACTTTTGATGAAATTCCAATTTCAATCTTCTATAGTTCCATGATCTCGTATCATCACATAGCCTATACCATGTCAATGCGTCTCCCTTCAAAGATAAAGGGAAGACCTTATTCTTAGCAAAACATCGGGTATACCTGCAAGCTTAAATAATCCACAAACTTCATCCACATATATTAAGTGCTTATCAGGATGCTTTGTTCCATCTCATGTAAAAGGATTAGCTAGCAGTTTTTCTACCATACCCGAAGGAAATTCAAAAGGGATTTCATTTTCAATAGGTTCAGTAGGTTGATGAGCAACTCTTTGCTCTACTGGTCGGGGTGAAGATACCCCGAACAAGCCCCTCGGAGGATTACTTTCCATAGTAACAAGTGACAGTAAATTTCAGCACACTATATAAATTTTTCCTTACCAAATTCCACCTACCAAAGGCGCTTCACTCCCCGGCAACAGCGCCAGAAAAGAGTCTTGATGACCCACAAGTATAGGGGATCTATCGTAGTCCTTTAGATAAGTAAGAGCGTTGAACCCAACGAGGAGCAGAAGGAAATGATAAGCGATTTTCAGCAAGGTATTCTCTGCAAGTACTGAAATAAGTGGTAAGATAGTTTTGTGATAAGATAATTTGTAACGAGCAACAAGTAACAAAAGTAAATAAAGTGCAGAAAGGTGGCCCAATCCTTTTTTAAGCAAAGGACAAGCCTGGACAAACTCTTATAATAGGAAAAGCGCTCCCAAGGACACATGGGAATATCGTCAAGCTAGTTTTCATCACGTTCATATGATTCACGTTCGGTACTTTGATAATTTGATATGTGGGTGGACCGGTGCTTGGGTGTTGTTCTTACTTGAACAAGCATCCCACTTATGATTAACCTCTTTTGCAAGCATCCGCAACTACAACAAAAGTATTAAGGTAAACCTAACCATAGCATGAAACATATGGATCCAAATCGGCCCCTTACGAAGCAACACATAAACTAGGGTTTAAGCTTCTGTCACTCTAGCAACCCATCATCTACTTATTACTTCCCAATGCCTTCCTCTAGGACCAAATAATGGTGAAGTGTTATGTAGTCGATGTTCACATAACACCACTAGAGGCTAGACAACATACATCTCATCAAAATATCGAACGAATACCAAATTCACATGACTACTAATAGCAAGACTTCTCCCGTGTCCTTAGGAACAAACGTAACTACTCACAAAGCATATTCATGTTCATAATCAGAGGGGTAATAATATGCATAAAGGATCTGAATATATGATGTTCCTCCAAATAAACCAACTAGCATCAACTACAAGGAGTAATCAACACTACTAGCAACCTACTAGCACCAATCCCGGACTTGGAGACAAGAATTGGATACAAGAGATGAACTAGGGTTTTGAGATGAGATGGTGCTGGTGAAGATGTTGATGGAGATTGCCCACTCCTGATGAGAGGAGCGTTGGTGATGATGATGGCGATGATTTCCCCCTCCCGGAGGGAAGTGTCCCCGGCAGAACAGCTCTGCCGGAGCCCTACATTGGTTCCGCCAAGGTTCTGCCTCGTGGCGGCGGAGTCTCGTCCCGAAAGGTTGCTTCCTCTCTTTTTCTCGACAAAAGACTTCATATAGCAGAAGATGGGCATCGGAGAGCCACCAGGGGGCCCACGAGGTAGGGGGGCGCGCCCTAGGGGGGGCGCCCCCACCCTCATGGACAGGGTGTGGGCCCCCTGGTCTTCATCTTTGGCCAGGATTATTTATTATTTATTATAAGATATTCCGTGGAGTTTCAGGACTTTTGGAGTTGTGCGGAATAGGTCTCTAATATTTGCTCCTTTTCCAGCCCAGAATTCTAGCTGCCGGCATTCTCCCTCCTTATGTAAACCTTGTAAAATAAGAGAGAATAACCATAAGTATTGTGACATAAAGTGAAATAATAGCCCATAATGCAATAAATATCAATATAAAAGCATGCTGCAAAATGGACGTATCAGACCGCGAAGGTAAAACTCTATATCATCCAACGGAGGAAGGATAATCTCATGGGAGGTCTGGAAGTTCACGAGCACCAACTTTTCCCCGTCTTCTCTGACGGCAGCCATCCAGTGGGAGTTCATGCCGACCCAGTACATACCTGCAAGAAGTTTCGGGCGATAGTGATTGGATCGAAGACGAGGGAAATGATGTACGGCGACCCACTACATACCTGCAAAGAAGTTTCAGCCAATGGAGGTCGGATTGAAGTCGAGGGGCATCATGTATGCATCCGTATCATGGTGAGAAAATCTCGCAAGACCAGATAGCAGCAAGCAAGGTATCTTGAAAAGCTTAGGCCTCGCTTCGATGATGGCTATGTGCTTGCCCCTCGAGCATGCAGCCAGCCGCAGGGCGCTCAACATATCCATAGACGAACAACAGAGGTCGAGGACGTCACTGGGGAGATTTCTCCAATTGTGGCTCATATGGATGCTGCGCGGTTCGCATTCAGCCATGGTGGAGTTTGGAAGGTGGGGTTTTGGGGGGCTTGATTTACGGGGGAGAAGGCTCTCGGTGCTGGAGCTGCTAGTGAGGGAATAGTGGTACTGGGGGAGGCGAGGGTACGCGGGGGCACAGTGAGATGATGAAGAGTGACCTCGGGATCTCCGGCGAGACGGAGATGGAGATGGAGTGGTGCTAGGGGAGAGGGAGACGAGGCGGGGCATGCTAATATAGCGGCGGTGACAGTGACTGCACAGTGCACAAGGTGAGGCTGACTTTGTTAACCCGGACACACCGCCTGGACTGGTGTCACCTCGGGCGCAGGGTCTTGTCACTTCACTGTGAGGACCGGATGAATAATAGTATTTTGACCATCAAGTGTACCACGGTTGTACTACTACTAGTAGGAGTAGTAGGAACATGAGTAGTACTCCCGTGCTAGCATGCCTCTGGGTTCACTTCATCCTCCACGTATCATCCATATTGCAAGCAGAACCAAATTCTCGTGCACGCGGAAGCGCGAAGAAGGACTTTTCTTTTTTGAGGATAACCGCATATTCCTTAACTAGAGAATGTTGTGTCTCCCACGCACGCGCCAATATCCATCCGAACCAGCTACGACACATTTTTATCCATTTGCATAGGTCCCACCTGTCAGGAGGGGTGCAGAAATAAAAAGGAATCATAAAATGTCTCGCCACGGTGATTCGAAAGAGTGACCTCAACTAGCCAGTGGCACATGTAGCACTGGAAGGATGGGCACGTACAGGGACAGGCCCCACTCCTCAGTCTACCCACGTAGCCTTTTCCTTTAGTCTACCTAGCCGTCTAATCAACTGCCTGCAGGCCACTTCTCCCATTTACTTCTCCATCGGGAACTGATTTTCCTCGGCTTCTTCACTACTCCTTGATCTTCATTTGCAGCCAAACCACACTGCATTCACATTATTTTAATCTCTTCACATCCTCCTGGAGTAATTCCGAAGCCCCTATAAATAATCATCTTCTTCAGTTAGACAAGCCATCTAATCCTAGTTCTCCAAACCATAGCCCTCTGGTCCAGCGGTTCCAAATGGCAAAAGAGATCGAGATGCAGGTTTTTAGCGTCCAACATGTCCTCGTCGAAGGCTCGTTGAGCATAGTTGCCATAGTCATCGACCACCCAAGGGTTGTTCGGTAGTGGATCAACAATGTATCCAACTCCCTCCAAAAGGTGGACATGAATGTCATTGGTCTCGACGCAGAGTACATGGAGCGTGCCACTGGGAAGATCCAACGCGCCGCCGTCCTTCAGCTGTGCCTCGAAGATGATGTTTTGGTGTACCACATCATACACGCGCCCTCCATACAAGGTGAGCTTCATGATTTCTTGTCTCGGGAGGACATATACTTCTATGGGGCAGCCATCGCAGGGGACAAACAGAAATTGGAGCCGTACAACCTTGATTTGAAAAGCATCACTGACGTACAAACCAAAATAAAAATTCTTGTAGAAGATTGTGATAAACCGACACCATCCCTATTCGACGTAGCAAATTTTGTGCTCGGAACATATCTTCAGACGGGTGATGAGATGCTGGCATTAAGTTCGTATGGATGGGAGAATTATCCCTTGACGTACGAGCGGATAAAATATGCTGCCCTCGATGCCCGTGTGAGTTTCGAGATAGCTGCAAGGTCCAGAGAGCTTGTTGCGAAGCCGTCTCCCGCAGAAATGAGAAGAAGAA